>NC_136508.1:76192974-76207974 GCF_053919585.1 Euprymna scolopes
TGTTCCCGTTATTTTCCTCCTACAGGATACGGGTTCGAGCCCGCCTGCCTGCCTGCCTGTTACCATTTCTGTTGTTTGCTCAACACACACCTCCAAACACCCGGGAAACTCCGGAAACTCAGCCTTATATATAATATAACTCGGTGTCTGCTTGCCATGATGTTCGTTTGTCTGTTACTTTTTTTTTAATATAATCTGTATAATTATAAAACTCAAATGACCTTGCAACGGGATTACGACTTCCGGCTGCGCATGCGTACATAAACAAATAATCAACGCGACAATAAAACGTATTGTTTTACTGTGTACGTTTTCACCGTCCTAATTGTTTTTTTTTTCGCATTTAAATTATCCAAATAAAAAATTGTTAATACTTTCTGCATTTTTTTTTTACATCGTTCATTTCCGTATTACGTTTAAGTTATTTTAACGCAATTTTCTTTTAAAATAATCCACTTTGACCCGTTTACAACCATAAGAGCATTTTACAACGGTGATTTTCCTACCGCCTTCTTTTCTTTGTAAATTTATCCTCCATTTTTTAATACACCTTTCTTACAAACATTCATACATTTTCTTTTACACTACCAACATAAATAAATAACCCCGAAAATATGTTTTTTTTAATTTGCGTTACAAATAAATAATCAATGCGACAATAAAACGTATTGTTTTACTGTGTGCGTTTTCAGCATCCTATTTTTTTATTTTCGCGTTTAAATTAAAAGATATAGCACAATTTGAATTTAACTTTAAGTATTATGGTATCTGTTCAGTGCACATTTATCTACAAGTATGGCAAACCACTTATAATTCAATGGATGTACGTCTTTTTTTCTTTTTCAAAAATAAACAATTATAAATAGAACTATATCTATCTATATTCTTTTTTCATTTGAATATGCTTTCATAGAAATGTTTCTGTTATGTCACAAAAAAACTATTTTATTTGCATCACAAGTGTCACGCTCATAGATCAATTCCATAGCTAATATAAAATACTGAACCAACGGGTTACGGGTAGTCTAGTGTCTAATAAAACAAATGGAAAGTAAGAAACTTGCTTTCTTAGTAATTCAGGCGGCCGTCTTGTGTAGCTTAGTAATTTTTTAAGTCAACGCATTTCAGATAAAACATTATTACGTACTTACGTGTCAAAGGTAAGATAAGTTACTTTTGTTACTTATATGGATACATTTCATATTGATGTTTTTTTTTGTTTTTTTTTTACAAATATAAATAATGAACCGAACATTGCTGTTAGCAAATGTAAGATAAATTACTCTTAAATAATAAAATAAGGTAATTGTACAGAATTCTATCAATATTATAAAACATGTAAATTTTTACCTTGTGGGAAAGAAAATATTGTACAAAAAAAAAACAAACAAAAAAATTCACGTAAAATCGATTAGTTTTATTTTTAAACAAGTAAAGCATTCATGGTCTCCCGTGAGTGTACAGTGAACGAAGCATAAAAAAATGAAGTTCCACAAAAAGTTCAGCATTTGCCCCTCAATCCATTCAGCCCAAAAAGTCCCCAGGGGACGTAAAATCCTAGTTGAAATCAACAAACGATGCAGAGGCCTTAACATATGTAAATTTGAGTTTGGCACCATGCAAAAAAATAAATAAATAAATAAAAAGAAATGACTAAGTCCATCATTTGCCCTCCACCACTATTTAATCCACAAAGTCCTCAAGGCCCAAAAATAGTTAAATTTGAGTTCAGCACCATGCAAAATTGCGGAATATATACATATATTTTTTGACAAATATGGTAATATAGTCCCCAAAATGGAGTGTTTTTATTAGCCCTAAATGAGCCCCTGGGGCATACCCAACAGTTATCGCGAAGTATAGACAAACAGAATTATATACAAATCAGTTGGTTAGAATTTTCAAAAAGTTTTATAAAAATCCAAGGCATCAATTTTTTTTAATAGGCACGAATCTCTCAATTTAAGCCATTTTAACCCGAGAGGCACGCTTAGGGGGCAACCAGAGTTTTCCCAGAAAATATGTTCTGCTACTTTTTACTCATATCATGTTTAATGTTTGTACAAAATAATTTTTAATTTTAAGGCTTAGTTATTGAGGAAAGTGCGGACAGACGAACGGACAAGGGTAAATTTACAGGGCCACCTTCCTTTTGTCGGGGGACCATCTTGTGCGGGCTTTCTGAAGAGGGATGGTTAAAGCCCACATAAGACGGGCGAAACGTCGAACCTCTAGGTCTCTCCGCCTCCATTTTAAATTTCACATCGTCGGATTTTATCCATTTTAATAATCATATGTAAAAATATCCATTAAAGAATTGGCTTTGTAATAATAAATACGAAATTTGCATGAGTAAAAACATATTTAAGCGTATTTTAAGACCAGCAATGTCGCCACCGCCCCTTGCCAGTGCTAGAATGAAAATAATAATGTGGTGTTAAGAGATAGGATAGTGCGATGGGGTATCCCCCAGAAGGTGTTTGCTATAAATATATTGTACGCATTTCTTGTTCAACATTTTAATCCAGATGACGTAATAGATGACTGAGTACTTTAATTGTTTCCATTTGGAATTTTTTAAGCAAAATTCCTTAAGTATGACTTTCTTCTTTTAAGTTAAAACGACAAGCTCGCCAGGTGACAAGCACCGCACGAAGCCATTTTTTTATGTTGTACAGCGAGCATCATATGTAGAGTGTTTTCTCTGTAAGCCATTATACACAATCTTTTGCAATTAGCATTGTTAGTCACGTGAACAAGAAACGAAATGTTTCTTTTTAAAGAACATTTGAACATTTTTTTTATTTCACGTTTTGCTTTAATTTTTTTTATTTCACGTTTAGCTTTAATTTTTTTAATTTCACGTTTAGCTTTAATTTTTTTTTTAATTAAACGTTTAGCTTTAATTTTATTTAAAGTAAACGTTTAGCTTTATTTTTTTTTAATTTCATGCTTAGCTTTAATTTTATTTAAATTTCACGTTTAGCTTTAATTTTATTTAAACATTTATTTATGCAAATGGCATCTTTTTAGATGCGGGGCTAGATGAAGATTTTCATCAACGATGAGCTTGAATACTTATATAGCTTTCCTTGGGGGAATAGCACAGTCTTATAATATGAAATTAAAAACGATTAAAGTTTAATATTATATCGTAAACCTTTTCTTTAATCAATTTTAACACTGTTTTTTTTTTTAGTTAACAATATCCATTTTTCCTTCCTACCCCATTTTTCTCAAAGAACAAACACTGCTAGACTTAATTTACTGTATAGTTGTTTTCATTGCAAGTGCTCGACTGAGCTTCAATCTATTGTTCCCGCCTATAAAAATTCAAAGCAAAAATTCTTGTAGTTATGATCGTTGTCAATAACTTTCCTACCTTCCTTGTGCCTGTTTATTCAGTAGAACTACCTGTCTGTGGAACACAAAACCGCAGGACTGCTTCCCAGCTGATTATAATAAAGTCGTTTGCAAGTCCAATGTAAATAAGGTTTTGCGAACCGTCCTCCCAAATAATCAAATTTTGCCCAATGACAACCATTACCAATCATTACGGTGTCATCCTACCGTATATTTGACACACTTATTTACCATATCCTTGAGTGGCACTTGGGTCTTGATAGTGTGTTTGTTAACGAAAACAATCTTCTATCTTTTTCCTGTAGGATTCTCCATCGCATTCACTCGTTTTTCTCTCCTATTTATATGCATGCATGTTTGTCTTAATATAAATACAAGATTAATGAAAATGTTTAGAATTTAAGCTTAAGGGTGCTTAAGAATTAAGTGAAATTAAATCGTGCTTAATTGGCATGTAATAACGTGGTTTCCAATTAAATGAAACCAAGAATTATTGGAATTTTCAAATGGGAGGCTGAATCCGTATTATACAATCAAAAACACTTTAGAATCATCCACAGAAATGAAATTTGAGAAATATTTATTTATTCATATTGATATCTATTGCCATCTCTCGCTAAAATCAGGATTTTTCCGACCGACTTTAACATTTTACGTTTTATGATATTTTTACAAAATATAAATAAATAAAACTAAATATAGGCTATATTACACCATTTCATCATAATAGATGTGTTCTAAAATACATACTGATAGGTGAATTAGTTTAGTAGTCAGTTCTATACATAGAAACATATAGAAATATGTGCGCACTTGTCTATATATAAACACTAGAAAAAATTATTCCTCCAAACAGAATATTTTTGCATCTCGTCCCTGTGTACTTCCAAATACTTAACTAAATGTTTAGTATGATGATTTCAAGTTTGATCAAAATACGGGGTATCTTACATAAGTTTCCAGACATTCTCGTCATAGACTCTTGAAAATTCAGTATGTTGTTGCTATACATCTTATGAGATGACTGGCTATTTTTTATGATTTCAGATTAAAATGACAGCTACAGAAGGAATTGGATTAGATAATGTTAAAACCCGATTTTCACTGCTGTTGAATTTCAAAAATGTAATCTGCGCTAGAGGACACTTTTAAACAACGACATGCAATAAAATTCTTTTTAAACTTAGAAAAAATGCCACAGAAATGTATGGAATGCTTCCTACAGCTTTTGGGACACCTTGTATGCATCGAGCATCAGTTTTTTTAGTGACATATGAGATTCAAGGAAGGCAGCGAATCTGTTAGGGGTTATGAGAGGTGTGTAAGGAGTAAAGAAGTCAGAACACTTGAGTTGATTGGCCAAATAAAGAAGATCATAGTTAAGGACCGTTGTGTGTCTATAGAGAGAATAAGTGCACAGTTTGATGTCAGTGTGGGAATTGTACGTACAATCATTCGCGAAGAACTGAAGATGCACGAATGCACCATCCCATAACTCCATCTTTGTCACAGACTATTTGACCATGATGGGCTTCAAGACAGTTTCTCATACTCCCTATAGTCCAGACCTTAATCGCTGTGACTTTTGGCTATTCCCTAAGCTCTAGAAAAACCTTAGAGGCTGTCGTTATAAGACAACTGAGGAGATGAAGGAGGCAGAGAGGAGAGTCATTGACACGCCTACACAAAATAACTTCTTTGCGGCTTGCTAGAAAGTGTTGGAACAGTACAACAAGGGCATTGCAGCCGGAGAGGATTATTTCGAGGCGGACTAGGGTTTCATATATGTACTATCAATGAAAGTGGTCATACGAAAAAGTCTGTAAACTTATTACATGATGGGGGTATGAGACGAATGGATTCGCCAATCATTTTTATAACCAACGGCTGTGCTAAACAACCAATGAAAACGTCGCAAAATTATTATAAAAATTGTCGAATTTTGGATGCAATCAGTTCGCCGTTTGGTACGTCACGGACCGCATTTAATTCTTCGCCGCCATCTTGGTTACTGATCTGAACTACGCCGCCATCTTTGTAAACTGATCCGAACTACGCCGCCATCTTTGTTCAACATAATATCTCAGAACTTAAGAGGTTAACTACGCCACAGACCGCATTTGATTCTTGGTCGCCATCTTGGTTACTGATCTGAACTACGCATCCATCTTTGTTCAACACAATATGTAAAAACTTAACAACCCCGTACATGATAAATTTTGAAATGAAATTATAATTTGGTGAATCTTGTTTACTTAATGTTAAATCTATCAAATCAGTTTATGCGGTTCTAACGTGTGGATTCTATTATAGGACGACGGCGCATTCAAAATGAATATTTCTGTTAGGGCAGAATTCAACCATGATTTTTTTTTATTTTTTCATTTTAAACTTTAAGTGAAGTATGTATGTATACACACACACACACACACACACACATATATATATATATATATATGTGTGTGTGTGTGTGTGTGTGGGGGGGTGGGTGGGTGTGTTGTACAGATAAGTTTATTTAAATTTCAAGTTTAGTTTTAAGTTTATTTATATTTCACGTTTAGTTTTTATTTTATTTAATTTTCACGATCAGCTTTAATTTTATTTAAATTTCAAGTTTAGCTTTATTTTTAGTTATATTTCGCGTTCAGCTTTAATTTTATTTAAATTTCACGTTTAACTCAAATTTTATTTCAATTTCATGTTTAGCTTAAACTTTATATAAATTAATCGTTTAGCTTTAATTTATTCAAATTTCACGTTTAGGTTTAATTTTATTTAAATTAAACGTTTAGCTTTCATTTCAATTTAATTTTATATTTAGCTTTAATTTCATTTATATTGAAGCTTTAAATTTAATTCAAGTGATTATGTCAAAATAATTTAATGAAATAAACGTTTTTTTGTGTTTTTTTATAAGAAAATGGCGTGTTCGAAATGAATGTTTTAGTTTAGAGCACAAGTGAACCATGATCTTTGAATTTTGCATCTTTAACTTTAAGTGAAGTCATTATTCACAGATTATTTTATAAATCGACAATATATTCTGCACAGAATTCAATACCTACAGACACTAGAACCATGCGCAACTTCCACATATTATACCGCGAGGAGAAGGGTTTCTAACGACGGCCGATAATCAATTGACCTGATTTAAAATAAATGCCCTATTTCGACGATTTCGATGACACCAAAAGTATAGGTTATTCTCATTCAATCCCGGACAACATCGGGTCTTCCTGCTTATATATATATATATATATATATATATATATATATATATATATATATATATATATATATATATATATATATAGTGCAAAATTGTGTTGAAAATTCAAAGACTCAAGTATTCTTTTTTATAACCTTCGTTTATTTCCTGGATTTTTCCATTACAGCTGTTTCATTGATGAGTTGGCAATTAATATATATATATATATATATATATATATATATATATATATATAACATGTATTCTACCATATGTATTATATGTATCTTTTTTGTATTTCTTATTAATAATCGCGTATACATGTATGTATACATTTGTGTGTGTGTGTGAGAGAGATTATAAATAAAACAGACATAAAGAGAAATACATAGGTACGTATGGGAGAATGAGTACATGCTTTGTTTCTGAAATAAATCGAAGTAAAGAAACATCCGTGCCTCAAGAAAAGGTGAGCATGGCTGTCGTGATAACCTTTAAAACAGAAGAGTGCAAAGAAGCGAGTTTTACGTGGCATTTATTGTAAGAATAAGATTTGATGCTCATCCGAACGGCCGTAGTCGTTTCGGTGTTTATCTCTACACATTCAAAAGAAACATAAACTGAAAAAATGTCACATTTTCCCTCATGGAAATGTCGCCAATAAGAGCAGATTTTTCGTTTTCTATTCACCAGCTGGAATCTGGCCAAATCAGGCAAATTATTCGCGGCGATAAGATTTCACTTATTTTAGTAAATAAGTTTTAATGTATTTTTATATTCATAACAATGCTGGCTTGTGTTTCCCCTTTATTGTGTATATATATATATACATATATATATATATATATATATATATTTACACATACATATACATATACATACACATACATATACATGCACATACATACACACACATATATATATATATATAATTATTTTTTACTATAATAATTAAATACCTACAGACACTAGTGTTTCATCCTTTCGGGATTCTTCAGTGCTAGGTGTCACAATTAACACCAGCCGAACGATTCGAACCCCGCAACACGAGACATCTCTGGCTCGATTATATATATATATATATATATATATATATATATATATATATATATATGCAAATGTCGAAGTATGTATCGTGACATGTTGACGACACTTCTGTGTATTGGTGCGGAGTGCCGACTTTTCTGCCCAGACGCATTGTAGATCATGTAAGCTTTGGGGCGCTTCTCTTAGCAAAAAAGGTGCCATGAGTCTCACCATTGCCCTTTTTTAATGTAAATTATGTGAATTTATATCTATGAGTAGAGAGCCATTATGTATGTTTTATCTTATGTCTTACTTATTTTAATTGTATTGATATTTTCCGTAGACAAACTATTACCAACTGAAATGTGCAGCACAAGGTTTTCCGTGTTTATTTTCTTTCTATAATGCTATTCTATGCTAAATTCCATGTGCTAGCAAAAATACAATAGATCTTTACCCACGTGTTTCCGATTGTTCTGAAATAGAATTTGAATTATTAGAAGTTTATTCTACTAATACTTGAATATTTAGGAGCGCGCGATTCATAGCGTTTTTAAAGGTTTTTTGAGAAAGAAATATTATAACCAACTTTAACGTTCAAAGTCATGAAATCTGTAGTTTTAAGTGTTGAGTACTGACTATTCTTATTCTTTGGATTCCGTCGAAGTACTGTTCTCATCTTGAGTTTTTCAAATTCTTTTGAGGTTCCCGATTTCAACCAAAATATTCCAGAGTTAGACAGAAATATCCTCGGGCTCAACAAGATACACCTGATGATCAGAGATTACATTAACAGAAACGCTATGAAAATACCATTCAAGATTAGAAAAGTAAGTCTAAACAATTCATATAATAGGGTCCTGGATATGACCTTAAAACTATATCTGACAGTGAGGCCCCAACTTGCGGGCTTGGGGGAGTGTGAAACCACCCTGTCTTTGCCATTGTTCCCAGGTCCACTTTGATCCGGAGTGGTAGTACCTGTTAGGGTCCCAACTATGGGTTAAATAGAAATTGACTTGACAATATATATATATATATTCGAGTAAAAACTTTTCTTCAAAATGACTGGATTTCGTATTGCATGACCTTAAAGGGGTTGATATGCCATAAAACAAAAACAACCAATCAATCAACAAATCACATAATACGGATCATTAAACCTGGTGCAGTGTAACCTGGATATAAGAGATTTATTTCCGTGTCCCTACGATTCTCTTATATCCGGGTGGATTAAACTTACATCTAAGGTTCTTATATCCGGGTACATTCATACAGGCTCTAATTTGGTACCAGAAAAAAATCTCTCTTACATCCGTTTTTCTAATATTCTCGTCTCTTATATCCGGGTTAATCTGTATTTCCAAAGGGTAATCTATCAAAGTAGTGAAATGTTGTAACGTTCCTCTATTCCGGCAATCTAATGATTACCGATATTTCAACATGATATTCATATACAAACATATATTTAGAGTCATTCGTCTGCAAGTCAGACTGTAAGAAAACAAAGGTACGGTTGGTTTTGATATCCGCATTAAGCATCATTTAAATTATTGAACTTATTGAGAATCGATCGATCCTGCCCACTGATAATGCAACAAGCAATCATTTCTCATAATCCCTTTCAGGTGTGATATTGTTATCGATCCTATTGATCGTTTACAAATATTCCCATCCCTCGAATCAATACTTTAATCAGCAACGTTCTGACAATGAATACATACATTAATGGACGATAAAAAGCATGTTTACTTCGAATGAAAATACGAAATAAATTCAAATCAATTCTGAATTTATGTTTAAAAAAAAAATTGGGACGGTTATTCATAAGGTGCGTCCAGTCACTCTATGCGTTTAGTTATTGCGATGTTATTTTGAACTTTAGTGTGACAGACCACGTTGATCACATTGTCACACCGGTTCGTGCTGGATCACCAAAGTTAAGCCAAGTTGAACCTGGTCAGTACTAAATGATTGACTATTTAGGATTTTCGGTTACTGTGTGTGCTCTCCGTTTATCCGCATTGTTTCCAATCGTCTCCTTGCCACTTAACTTAAACAGTGCCGATTCAGGAGAGGTGTGGTTGAGATTGCGCAACCATTGCCTCACAATTATATCCGCACTTTCTTCTATAGAGGGTATCCTTTGTCTTTTGAAGCTGAACGGAAGCATCGATCGATCGATAGTCTGCGTAACAGGTTGTTTCATAGATATACTAGCCTGGGTTCCCGGCGTTGCTCGGGTTTTTGGAGGTATTTGTTGAGCAAAAAAAAAAAAAAAGTGGTAGCACGCTCGAATCCGTACAGCGAAGGAGGAATATAACGTGAAAAAGTGATGTTTTTGCCGTTGCGCCCATCGCCAAAACGGAAGTGGCGAAGGTATTAAGGCTAGTCAATTGAAAGAGGGGATAACTTAAGAAAATATTGACGAAAAATTCGATCACTTCTTACAGAAAAGTGCCCAGTTGAGTGAGAAGAAATTGATGTTTTTAGCCATTTTTTTATATGTGTCGTCCGAAGGGTCGGGCTTTTTTTTTTTTTTTTTTACAAAGGCATCACCACATTATCAAGGCCCAGAGGCCACTCAAGGATAAGGGTTAAAGAGTGTACAGTAGAAATTGGTCAATATAGTAATCATTAGTAATGAAAATTTGGCAAATTTAATAACCTATATGGAACGGCCCATCAAGAACTTATTTACTTTAGACTTGAATACACAACCATATTGTAGTCAGCCGGAAAGCAGGAAAACGGAAGACAATTCCACAGGCGTGCAGTTCTAAGAAAGAAGCTTTGTTCATGGAATCTACGTTTAGGTTTAGGCACAGATAAAGAGTGTAAAAATAAAAAGTAAAATTAAAGAGGAATAAAAGGCGAATCAAATGATGTTTAAATAATTGCATTCAATTTAGCTTAAATTTCCGATTTTTGAGAAAAAAACAAGTACAGACATTCTTTTTGGAGCCACTATATATATATTATTGAAAAACGATACCAATCTCGTAAAAATCTGTCGCCTCTGCCGAAAGTTTTAGACATACATACATACATACATACATACATACATACATTTAAACAGGCAGATGAGATTTATATTATCGATGTAGATGATCCGAAAAGTACTACTTTAAATGAAAGCTAGGCAAACCGACGCAAATTCTATTTCAAGCTCCAGTGTGTCAAACCGACTATAATGCTACTAACAAATTTAAATGTGACAGAACAACGAGAATGCTGTTTAAACGTCCGTATGACAAAAAAACGAAATAATAATGTGTCTTAGAGAAAAGTCTGACCGATTCTAAACATTTTAATGTCATAAGAGCCAGATTTGCTGGTCATTTCTGGAGGGTTAGCCATGAAATTGTCATTGATGTTTTTTGTGAGTGTGATTTTAATGAGTAGAGGATACACAACGTACGTCAAGCAATTATATACGGAATAATCACGTTGACATACCGGTTCCTGACAGATTACCGAAGTTAAGCAATGTTGAGCCTTGGTTATTACTAAAATGGGTGACCAATTTGGGAATTCCAGGCGTATGGGGGACGTCTACACCTCCATGCAAAAGTTGCAAAAACCTAAGGTTGTCATCTCCCCTAACGGGGATATACATGCGACTGGGACCGCTTGTGAATTTCATAAGCCCATGAAACTTATTCCTTTGGAGGAAGCCAGTTAAACCCGAATATGTTTAGTGTAGTCTGACACAAGCAATTAGCAAAAGACTTGCAATGTTCCTATACAGATCTACTTAGTGTGATAGAGAAAAGAAGGAGGCGCCGTCAAATAGTCAAGGGGATCTGTAATAGTATCATGACTAGATGATGAAATGATAATCTGTCCTCCTTGAAGGTTATGAAAATGTTTCGTTGCTCGAAAATTGGGGGCAAAATCTAACGAGCGGGCCGCATAAACAAATAATAGTAAACAATGGGAACATATTACAACATTAATGAAAAGTATGCGATTAATCTAACCATGCCTTTGTCTCCTTCTTATCTCTTTCTTACAAATTAGACATTAGTAATTTTCTACTCAATCCTTATTTTCATGACAGGTGCACGACTTAGTTGTAATCTACATAAACACATATGCACGGCATAATCACGTTGACACGCCGGTTCCCGCTGGATCACCGGAGTTAAGCAACATTAAACCTGGTCAATACTAAAATGAGTGACCATTTGGAACATGCAGGTGCTGTATGTGCTCTTTGCTTATCTCGGTATTGTTTCCATTCGTCCTGGATTTCTCCTTGCCACTGGATTCAAAACAGTGCCGATTCAGGGGAAATGGGGCTAGGGATTGGACAACTCTTGCCTCACAGTTTAACGCGCAGATGCCCTACAGGGGGCACACTTTGTCTTTCGAGACTGAACGGAGGCATCGACATTAACACATTCACAATAAAAAAAATATCTAGCAATAGTTCATCTCTCTCTCTCTCTCTCCCTCTATATATATATATATATATATATATATATATATATATATATATATATATAGTCATCCACATACAATACTGTTTCGCTGTTTCACAGCTCATCAGTGCGGCTAGGCAAGCAGCTACCTCAAGCCAGGATTCCTTCTTCTTTCCTAGAAATATTCGTCTATGGAACACAGTACCACCAGACTGATTCCCAGCTTCCTACAATATGAACGCTTTCATGATCAATGCTAATAAGTTCTCCTTTCAAATGATCAAATTTTATCCATTCACAATTTTCATTACAAATTCTAACAGTGGTGTCTCACCGTCCACGTGACACTTATTTAATCCTTATCCTCGAGTGGCTGTTAGGCTTTGATAAGTGGGAAGGGCTTAGTAAAATAAATAAGCAAAAACACACATCCTGAGACGTCTCGATATAATTTGGACTTTTCCTATACTCAAATTAAGTAAGTATTTGTTATATATCTTACCTTTATTGCAATGTTTTCTCCTGGCAGCCGATCGGTACAGATTAAGATCTTCTTATGGTGATCGCCCCTCATGTTGATGGCAATAATCCGAGTAATTAAACGAATGAATCAAATTCTTAAATACAGTTAATACCTATTATTGTACGAATGCCGAATTAACTATGTAAAAACTTCGATGATATTTCAATTTCATGGTTCGTTTGAAAGAGACAGCCGTGAGGTATGTATTCTCAATCATTTCCTCCTACGCCCTATTTAGAAAAATGACATCGACGTTCTAAAACGTTGTACTAAGATCTTTTTTTTTTTTTTAACTAGAAACGAGTTCTGGCCTGATAATATTATTTCACTTGATGAAATAAGCGGTCCGGAGTTTAAAAAAAAGCGCATTTGTTAGTGCTGAGATTCTGTGAAACCTACATGAATATACTTTCTTTCCAAGAACCTCGCGTCTATGGAACACATTGCCGCGATACGTCCTCACTACAGGCTACAAAGTAGCCGTTTTCAAATTCAAATATCAACAAATACTTGTCGTGCTGCCTTTTTAAATAATCAAATTTTGATTGTTTTCGTCCATCGTTTACAACCCATATGACAAGTCCATCATCCAACGTAGGATACCATTGACCATTAGCATCGAGTTGATTTGGTAAATTGCCAACTAATTTATAATTATCGTTTCCTCAACTAACTCAAGAATACGCATTAGCATGACTGAGTGCCATCAAATCTTTATGATCTTTGACCAAGATTTTTTGACCAAGATATTTTATTATTCACAGACATTGTCTATCCATGCCATATAATAAGCTGATATGCCAAAATAATGGACTAACCCATAGACTATACACCTAACACGTTATTGGAAAGAGATATGTGTTAGTTATGGCCCCCGGAATTTGGACGTGTACTTATGTAACGTATTTCTGTTGATACAGCTTTTGTTTACTACAACACCGGGTGTGTATTAAGTAGATGTTTGAATGTTGCACACCACAGCATTGTGTGACACAAGGTCGAGAAAATGGGGTGTCAAGCAAGCTTCCCTAAAAGAGAGGCACTTTTGCCTAGCAAAAATAGTCTGAGTGTCCCCGTCGGCATTCCCCGGCCAGGGAGCCTCAGACAGTAAGCCATGAACTTACTCCACCCGAAAGCCGGGTGGAAAGGTCTGGGAGGGTGGATATTCTGGGTAATACCCTGTGGACGTACCTCAGTCCGACAATTACTAGGCAATTTCCTGGCCCTGCACCTGTCGGGTTGATTGTCAAGAACGGATTCTTCACTGGTACTTTCTACCCAAATCTCCAAGAAACCGAAGCAGCAAGGTGACCAATCCCCACCATGATAAGTGGGAAGTATTACCGGACTGAAAAGTAACAACACTGGTGACGAGGTATCTGAAAATTACACCGCTACAACGATCCACATTTACTTTTATTTACCTTTCGATCGGCTTCCTTATATGATACTTAAAACGCATATTTCTGACATATTAGTATATAAAACACATTATTATATAAGACTAGTATACAGTAGCATATAAAACGTAAAATTTAGTGGATTAATAACTAGTTTTATATGTTCTGCAGAAAACGAGTAATAAATTTAAAGGAAAAATTTTGAATGTTGTGAAATGCAAGTTTGAATATGAATGTGGTAAAAAAAAATGTAAACGTGCTTAATGACTAGGGCGGTGTCAACAGCATATTCTTTTGATTGTTTTGACGCTTGAGTATATATCCGTTAATGCATGTTTTTATATAGACGGATGTGGTTCTCGGTTGATCGACTCTGTCTTACTGTGTTGGATATGTACTTGAGAGTCAAAAGAATGAAAAGAATATGCTGTTGCCACAGCCCTATTAATTACACGCGTAATAATAAGTGAAAATTGCAGCATATGGAAATCGGTAGTGATTTCGACATTGCGAGGTAACTTCGAAATTTGTTTGAGGATGTTTTCATAAATCATGGAAAACGACTAAACCGACCGTTAGATGGACAGTGATGTAAGAAACACAGTGGTGTAATTAATAAAAAAAAGTGAATTAACAAAAGCATGTTACAGAAGTACACATCATGATTCTGGGGTCATAACTGCCACGAATCATTTTTCTAACGATTATATATGGTACCGAAGCGGCACCTTACCGTAGGTGTTTTAAAAAGTCTTATTTATACACAGCAGGCAGAAAACTGAACTGTGTGCATAGGGAAGAGGGAGAGGAAGAATAGGAGAATTAAAAGATGGCCGATAACATAAAAACGTGTCATCTACCTGTACGCCACTCTCATCGCCACCACCCTGCCAGAACTGGGCGGGGCAAAGACGTCTCACATTTATTCAGATCGGTTGTCAGCAGCCAAGAGTCTGAACCACTCTCCTGGGTGTAAGTCACGTGATTTTCGACTTGCACTTTTAGGTTCATCCTATTTTAGGGAGTCCCAACCTTCGGGTTACCGTTGCTATT
>NC_136508.1:76212974-76225474 GCF_053919585.1 Euprymna scolopes
TATATATATATATATATATATATATATATATATATATATATATATATATATATATATATATAACAAGAGTATGAAATGAAGACACAAAACTATATATTGGTAGATATAGAATGGATCATTTATTTAATAATGGAATACAGGCAAAATTTGGGGGATAGAAGGAACTCTTTATACCAGGGCATTTCGAAGCCTAATGCTTCTCATCAGAAGAATAGAGAAGGTGCTAGGTAGCATGGGGAAGATGCGGCGTCTAGCGTAAGGTTCATTAGGGACGAAAGATATTAAGAGGAATTATAGAATGCTGGGGGAAGCTTTAAGAAGAAGCTTATTATATATAGTATGATATATAAGATTATATATGGTCTTTAACATAGTATTGAGATTCAGGGGTATATGTATTATGGTTAAATAGGGGGGTATTGTTACTGCGTGGTAATTTATTTTAACGGTTTGTGGGGTGTCTATTTTTTATGGATTGGGTAAGTCTCCTTTGTGGAATTGAACTTTTTCTTTTCCTTTAAATTAAGCTATATATATATATATATATATATATATATATATATATATATATATTGAAGTGAGATTGTTTTTTTTTTTAGCACAAAGAGAATTAGCAATAAACGCCTATTGTACTAAAACTAATACGGAAATAGAATGATGTAAATAGTTCATTGTTTCAATGTAAATGCATTTTATTGTGGTATAATAATGTTTTTACTATGCTTGATTGATTGGTTCGATAAAAGTGGCAAGTAGTTTTACGAAGAGTAGCGTGTATTTGAATCATCGTTTGATTTCAATTGAAACTGATATTCTCACAGAAAAGCTTCTGTTTATTAACAATCTAAAAAGTATGACTACTTGGCCTTCAACTTGGTCCTGACAACTCTACATATCATTGCTATTCATTTGCTATTTAAGACTTTTCTCTTGTTGTAAGTTATTCTATTATTCACGAACTTTTATTTTATTTCTATTTCATTTTATTTTACTTGACTTTTTAGATTCTTGTTTATTCTTTTATATTTACTATTTTTTTTTACTTCGTATACTTTTATTTTTATAATTATTAGTGAAGGGACGATTCCAAATTTCCCCGGATTCCGATACAATTATCGATTCCGTACTTAATTCCCGATTCCGATACAATTACCGATTCAGATTCAGAGTCTTGATAAATATCTTAATATTTTTCTATAAAAATGTCATTTTGCCCCTATTACCGAAAAAAAAAAACATATCTTAAATGCGCTTCTATTTTCTCAAACGTAAAAACACTCTTATGAAGGTATGATCTAGAGATGTTAATGTTACTGGAAGTTTAAATCAATAAGTATTTATTATTATTATTATTATTATTATTATTATTATTATTATTATTATTATTATTATTATTATTATTATTATTATTATTATTACAGGGAGTGGAAGATGTTTCTTAAACTAAAATAAAAAAGATAATTTAAGGAATCTGTTTTTGGCATCGGAAATAGGCTCTGATTCCGATATCACCCAAAACTCCGATTTTTCCTATTCCCGATTCCGATTAATTGCCCCAACACTAATAATTATATACTGTTTCGTATTTTTTATCCCTTATTCCTTTGTATTTTTGATTTCCCTGTTCTAACATTTGTGTATTCTCTATTTTATTCATTTATATTTTTTTATATTTTACACTTTTTACATTTTTATTTATATTTTTTTATATTTTACACTTTTTACATTTTTCGTGTTAAACAAATGGTGACGTCATCCAATCATTGTGAACCGAATGCGATTTCTCTCTCTCTCTCTCTATCTATCTATCTATCTCTCTCTCTATATATATATATATATACACATATATAGACTTATATATATATATATGTATACACAACCATCACCCACACACACACACACACACACACACACACATATATATATATATATATATATATATATATATATATATATATATATATACACACACACAAGTTAGATTTATTTACAATATAAAAAGGTATTTCGATGACTACTTTGCATTTAACTTGGGCCTAACAGCTTTGGATATCATCTCTATTCATTTGTTACTTAAGAATTTATACTGTATATTAATATATGTATATATATATATATATATATATATATATATATATATATATTAATGTGATTTATAATTTAAATTCAAATTAGAATTAAAACTTAAAAATATGTTTCATAAGAAGGAACAACAACGAAGTCAATAATTTGTACGATCGTTTCGGAAACGATGTTTTTATTGTGATAGACATTAAGCCACGGACAATAATTTTGACATATAGTTTTTTAAACAAAGTCTCTTCATCAGCAAAAGTATTGGGTGTTTTTTTTTATATGTAAAAGACACCATAAATAAACCTAGCAATTTTTAAGTAAGACATGTATCTTTTAATTGTTCCCCTTTTGAAAACCGTAATTATTGTCAAAGCATTCATTTGGATGTTGATTGAAGCCTGACACATGTATATAATCAAATGATATTGTAAATAACACCGTCAGGCGGTGCAAATTCCGTAACGAGGGGCCGGAGAAATATCGTATTCCACATCGTAAAAAGTATCCTAGGAGCCACCGTATCCCGGGGTTCTACTTTATATGTATTTGAAGTTTTAAGAGTAGTATGCCCCCATGCGTCACTTGTATAGGAGAGAAGGCAAATATTCGTCGAATAAAAAGTAATGTAGAGATTCGAGTCTACTTTGATTATCTTTCCTTGAAAATTTTATACGTTTTTCTATAAATTGTATCAAAATATGAATTATTTGAAGTTTTCATGGATGTTTAGTTTCCATAGATAAGATAATTGCACCCAAATCACGGAAAGTCGGCCTAATTAATACGCTGGTACATAGAGCTCTCATGATATGTTCGCCTAACAGATTAGACTCCGAACTTGATAGGATCAGGAAAATATTTACCAATAAGGGTTATCCTTTGGACCTTATTGATGATCGCATTGACAAGAAGGTTGATGATTTTAAATCCCCTAAGAGTTTGGATCTGCGAAGTGCCCGGTTCATTTAAAATTACCGTGGATTGGGGATAAGAGTATTAAATTGTCAAAACAGATTGTTAGAAGTGTTTATATGTGCTTCTACTCTGTTTCCTTGCGTTTGGTATACACTACGAAACTTGCTTTTCCTTCTTTTCGCAAATATAGTTTGCCTTACACCCAAATTAGCAATATTGTGTATCAATTTAAATGCAAGTGCGATGCTGGTTATGTTGAGTGAACATCTTTGCAGCTGCTAACTCGTATAAACCAGCATGTTCCATCTAAAAGAAGACAGGGGAGGGGAGGATCTGGTAGTTTCTCTCCTGTAGCCTTGGACTCTGCTCTTGGCCAGCATTTGGTTGACAAAATAGAGTGGTTCGAGTAGTGGCACAGAGCAGACTCCAAAAATCAGTTAAAGAGTGTGGGGCCTGTCTCTACTGCGGCTTGATAATCTTATTAATGCAAAAGGAGACAAAAAAAAAAGCATTCTTTCTCTTTGGCGAACTTTGATCCTTTTTCCCCTAGATTTTGATATAAAACAGATTATACGCAAAATCGGAAAAATAAAAGAAAAGAACCATAAAGCAAAATATCTTCGTTGCATTTAACAAAGATTGCTTGAATGAAAAAATGCTGCCTTAATATACAAATTTCAAATCTATATCTAGAAAGGTGAACGTGTCTGTGTGTGTACATTTCCCTACGCAATAACTCTCTGCATTTTTAGTCTACAGACTCGAAATTTGATATTCAGGGTACTGAGATTTGGGAAAATCTTTTTGATCGGTTTTCGGCCAGAAATTTGGTTGTTAATGGGTCAAAGTTCAACGATTTGACCTTTGAGAACTCTACTAAAATACTCCGACAATTCTGGGTCTAAAAGCTTGAAGTTTTAGATATAGATTCCTTGGACATGGATCTAACTTAATAACTTGATTTGAGCCAAAAATAATAAATGTTAAGAGGTCAAAATAGGGGTCAAAGTTAAAAAATAATTTCGCCTTTCTTTGCTCAACATACACCTCCAAACACCCGGGCAACACCGGGCTGAAATGCTAGTATATATATATATATATATATATATATATATATATATATATATATATATATGTGTGTGTGTGTGTGTGTGTGTGTGTGTGTGTGTGTGTGTGTGTGTGTGTGTGGAGAGAGAGAGAGGGGGAGGAAGAGAGATTCTTTTCTTTTTAATTTTGTCATGTATAGTCTTATAAAAATATTACAATAGTTATGCATTAGCACTAAAAGCCGTTTAGGAAATTAGCCTAATTCCAAAATCGATTGTAAAAATGCGTTTCGAAAACAGGATATGAGGGAGGTAAGAACAATGCAATTTATGATTGCAACAGTTATTGTTCATAAACAAAGAATACAAGATAACGTAAATTATTTTTTATTCCATGGAGTATGAAAAATGCAACGTTTTTTTTTGTTTTTTTTTTTCAGAGGAAACCCGTTAGCAAAATAATTCTCTATGAACTTGCTATAACATTGCTGGTTAGCGTAAAATTGAAAGCTTCAAAGTTAGAAAACAGGTTATGTTTGATAGATTATATAGAAATATGCAATAATGAGTATTCAAATTCATGTCAAAGTGTGAAATATATATACATGCATATATATAGATAGATATATATATGCATGCATATACACTTACAGTTAATGACGAGTAATATTGAACAATGATGATAATTTAAGTATTGATTCGCCTTTGTCACGTATCAAACTTCCTTCCCTTCATTTGGTCAGTCACTCATATCTATAGACATAAGTTCGCATTTGTAAAGCCTATTTATGGAGAAGAACAAACAGATTGCAGATTGCTCAGGAAAGGTCGTCAGCTGGGACTGGTAATCAGTGAACGGAAATACGCAGAACAGCAAAGAGTGAATGGCGTCATCAGCGCGCACTGTTTCCGATTGTTGATTCGTTGGTTGGCCGCAAAGCGAGTGTATATAAATACCGATTTGTAAAAAACGGCATTGCGCATATGAAGAGAACCGCACGGCACTCAACTAGTCAATGGTTGTAAAAGCCTGAACAAAGATGAATAGAATAGGGCAAAAGTCACGCAACGGAATGAAATGATCAAATGGAGACGGGCGAGGACGGTATTTTGACGCGTTATGTTAAATAGGAAGTTTATATATGAAAAAAGACATGATTGGTTTGAGTGTGAGAGAGTAGATGGCAATCGTTTACCTGATGATAATCATCATATTGTAGGAATCCGAAATTTTATTTTAATCATCGGTTTCCCCGATACTTTTTTAGTCAGAATTATTTCTATTAACATACCGGATACTCACGGGAGAGATCACCTGAAGATTGTGTCAACATCATAAATGAAATTGATTTTTGTGGAAGAAACTGAATTTAAACTTGTAATATCTGTAATAACGTCGCAGTTACAAAAAAAAAAAGAAGGAAAGAAATAAATAAAAAATCAGGGTCAGCATTTCCCTTTTTTTGTTGTTTATTACCGTTTTTCTTTGTCCCCATCTCGACACCAGCTTAAAAAGTTTCCCCCCCTCTCTCTCTTTCTCTCTCTCTCTCTCTCTCTCTCTCTGCGGGGCCACATGTCCATCTCACCTGATGGCGTTTCTCTTTCTATTCCATTACACATCAGCCGTACACAGACATTTCGCCTCCTCGACTTTACACGTCCATCTTTTTCAACCGCACGTTTTTTTTATTCTCGCGCGCTTCCTAATTTGCATATGTGGATTTTAAGCGAGCCAGCTATCTTACAGCTCTTGATAATATTTTTCCCCGCGCTCATACGCTCTCTGTTACGCACCCAGATCCTCAATCTGTGTCGTTACGTAGTCGACTACCGTCACCTCCTCACGTTATAATAAAAAATCTATCACATTAACTCAGCAACGAAACAAAATAAATAAATAAATAAAAGTCAGTGACTAAGCTCCTAAAAATAAACTTAAACCAACCACGACAATGTATGTATGCATTAATTTGAAAAACCTGCTGAGGCATCTTCCGGAAATTCATCATTTCTCTTTAAATGATGGTATCGGTGGTAGGAAGGGATAGAAACACGGTAATGCTGAATTTTACAGTGAGGCAAGGGTTGCCTAATCACTATCCGAGCAACGCCAGGTAGTACTGCTAGTTGCGTTATACGACGAACTATTACATGTAAGATGGTTATGTTAAATAAACTTATTTCCTTTTTATTTCCACTGTTTAGTGGACGTCTTGCTAGTTTTTACCGAGGAAAATTCCCTTCTGATCCAAATGTAATTTTAGTTTTGTTTCAATCTCCACATAAAACATTAATCTTTACTTTTCAATGCTTCTTTTCAGTATGGTTTCATTTTTATTAACGTATGTTTAAATAAAAAAAATATATTTTTTAGTCTTTACTTAGTCAATATTTTTTCGGGAATATTCTTGGTTGGATACGTATTTTTATAATGTGTAATTAAAACGTTCGAAAGTAAAGAGTATTTTAATAACCTAAGGTTAGGTTGGTTGGTTGTTTTTGTTTTACGGGTTATTTAATGCCGAATCCAAAGATTTTGAAGAAATAATTTTTAATAGAATATATTTGCTGTTTTCAAGTCGGTTTCTATTCAACCCATAGTTGGAACCCTAACAGGTACTATCACTCCGGGTCAGAGTGGACCTGGGAGCAATGGTAATTAAAGGGTGGCTCCACACTCCCCAAAGCCCGCAAGCTGGGGGCTCACCACTGGATATAGTTTAAGGTCATATCCAGGACCCCCATTGAGGGACTTTTACCCTCTGCAGGGGAGAAGTCGGTGTATTCTAATGCCCCACCGACAGGGCCCTAAAGGTTAGGATAATAAGTAAACGTCGGATAAAATGATGGTTAAAATCATTACGAACTTAGCAGGAATCGAACCAGAAATCTACTGATCCGTAGTCAGATGCGTTATCCATTGCGCCAAAACTCCTGCCCATATGCCGAAAGATGCTACCGCGACTGTGTACAGACAGTGCTAAATTCCGTTGACATTGGCAGGTAACTTTTTCGACAATTGCACGAAACGGCCCAAAAACCCTTATTTCGGGCATTTTGTGTGACTCGGCGTTGTTCATTACGAACCTTATATAGATAAGGACAATATAGGGACTCACACCTTTCAAGGAAAAAAGAATTTTTCATTTCAATTCGGTGCATCCGTTCGAAAGTTTTATGGGTGTATATATATATATATATATATATATATATATATATATATATATATATATATATATATAAACATTAAGAATTTTATTAATAGTATAGATTATAAATTATATTTTGAATTTTCAAAATGAAGGCTATTTTTCATGTAAACTTAAACAAGATTTCTCTATAAAATGAAAAACACTATATTTTAATTAAATATGTAAAAAACGCTTCATAGTGAAGACTATTTTAATGCAAACTTAAAACAGAGTAATTCAATAGGAAGACTAAAAATGATTTTGATTACGAGATATTTAGAAAAACATTTAAATGTAAAAACTCTTTTCCTATAAACTTTTAAAATGTACTTGTATTATAATAAACAATTCTGAAAAAAGCAAGAGCAACATTTCGTGATTAAAACATGTTTAATTAAAAGGAAAACCATTACGAAAAATAAGAATATTTTAAAATAAAGACAAGTTTTCTAATTAAACTGGAATTATATAAATATTAATTAAAAGTGACTCCTCCCCTTTTATTTCAACACCGGCAATATTTCTGCTAAACAGAAAGCGCAAGTCAAAATTAAGTTTATTTAATTTTGACTTGCGCTTAAAAAAAAAGAAAAAAAACATGTATGAGAAACAGGAAAAGTGTATAAAAGATATCATACTAGCTGGAAAACCTGACGTTGCCCGCTGTTGAATGAGGATCAACCAGGTTTTCAAACTCCTATACTTTTATTGTCATCGAAATCGGAGAAATCTCCCATTTTTCAATCAAATCGATTAATTATCTTCTTTAGTTAGGTATCCACCGAATTGCACTGGCAGGAAACTTCACGCGTCTCTCCGCAGTAACTTAGTCCACAGTTCATTGTAGTGTACATTGCACTGTAGAAAACCTACTGTTGATTTTATAAAATTATTTTGATATAATGGCTTAAAATAAAGTTTAAAATGCAACAGTCAAGTATCGTGCTTCAATTGTGCTCTAAAGAGAAACATTTATTTCAAAGGCGCCCCCGTTATATAAAAAATGTACCGTTGATTGTATATGCCTGACCTTTCTGCGTAGGCGGTAATAAAACTTTAAATTAAACTTGCAAATGCACTCGTAATGTTAGGTTTTATATAGCGTTACGTTTTAGTCAACATCGCCTGTTCCTTCTTTCGTCGAATTTTTGATTATCGGTTATCGATACATATGAAAAAAAATTCCAACACAAAACCTATCTGAAAATAATACCAAGCACATTAGGTACAGTAATGTGAAATTTCTCAAAAATCGAACCAGCAATTTAGGAGTCCATAGGGAACGAACACACCCACATACACAGACAAAGTTTGTTTTATATAATAGTAAACACTATTATGTGCTCAATTCTTATATCAACCAGTTTTGTTAATTCATAAACACGCTTTTGCATTTTTCCCAATTGGAGCGGGAAATAGAGATGAGACTAGTGAATCTATTTGTCAGATTATTGCCGTTAATGCTATGCTTCCATTTTTAAGGAGACTAAAATTGCTTTACTGCAACCTATGTTGTTGTTGTTTTTTTATGCAGGAATCGCCATTCATCAAGGCCCGGAGGCCACTCGAGGATAGAGGTTAATGGGTATACATTAGTGAATGTGATTACAGCGTAGTAAACATAAGTAGTGAGAATTTTGTAAATTGGATTACTTTGGGGGACGGTTCATCAAGAATTTGTTTATGTTGGACTTGAAGACAATCAGATTGTAAGCTGGAAAGAGAGTTCAATAGGCGTGCAATTCTTAGAAAGAAGCTTTGTTCATGGAATATTTAAAGCAGAAGCAAATTAGCTATTTTAAACGATTCGTTGTGGAAATTTAATCGAATACAAGTTGTACCTACTGGTTTTCGACCAACCAATCTATGGCTAAGTTCAATGTATGCAAAGCCATCAGAAAACGCGTAATTAAGATTCTGAGACGAATGTAGGTCGCCTGGTAAATACTTATTTTTTCCTGTTTTATAACATCGTAAAAGGGTAAGGGAATCTGCAATAATAACTGCGAAAGGGACGCGTTTCCATTTTTCTCTCGCGACATTTATCGATGATTTATGGAGTAAGGAATAATTACAAAATAACAGATGCCCACAGAGAGATTGCACGATATAAATACAGGGAGAAGCGTTTGATATAAATAGATGGAGACTGAGAGAAAGGTTAAATAGAGATAAAGTTGCAACAAAGAAGCCTGATGGAAAGTGATAAAGAAAGAGAGGAAGATAGAAAGTGAGGAATGAAAAAAAGAGAGATGAACAGTGAGAGTAAAGGTGAGTGAGGCGGAAAGTTTAAAAGAAACGAGAAAGAAAAGGAAAATAAGAAGCATATAGATGGAAAGTGATAACCAAAGATAGGAAGATGGGAAGAGTGATGGCAGGTGAAAAAGGGAAGGGAGAAAGAGAGGTGAGAAGTGAAAAAGATAAAAAGAAGGATAATCAGAGAAAAAGAGAGAGGTGAAAAGGTGATAAAGAAAGGAAGGAAGATGAAAAGAGAGATGCAAGGTCGGAAAGAACGAGAGAAAGAAAGATGGTAAGAGAGAACGAGAAGGAAAATAAGATTAAAAAAAAAGGCAAGTATATATTGATGGTGAAAAAAAGTAAGATTGAAAAAGAGTAACAACTAAACAGAGAAGAAAGAAAAGGGAAATGAAAATTGAGGAAAAAGAATAGAAATGTGAAGTGAAAAAGCAAGATAAAGAAAAGGCGAGTAAAAAAGAAGGAAACGCGTAGAAAGTGTTGATGAAAGACAGCAAGATGAAAAATGAGGGAGAAATAACGAGAGAGAAGGTAAGAGAAAGAAAAAAAAAGAGATGGCAATAAAAAGAAAGAGAAAAAGAAAAAAGATAAAAAGAGGGAAAGAGAATGAAAGACCAAACAGAGAGTGAGGAGAGGGGGGAACGCAAAGGAGAACGAGGCCAAGTGAATAAAAAGAACTGGAGAAGTTGGAAAAGGAGAAGGAAGTGGAGATGGAGAGGAGGAGGATGAATTTGAGAAAAATTGAGTGAGGAAATGGAAGAAGAAGAAGAAGAAGAAGAAGAAGAAGAAGAAGAAATAGGAGTAGGAGTAGGAGGAGAAGGGAAAAATAGGAAGAGGAGGAGGAAAAAGAAGAAAATAGGAGGAGGAGAGTGAAGAAGAAGAAAAATAGGAGGAGGAGAAAGAAGAAGAAGAAAAATGAGGAGGAGGAGAGAGAGCAAGAAGAAGAAGAAGAAGAAGAAGAAGAAGAAGAAGAAGAAGAAGAAGAAGAAGAAGAAGAAAGAGGAATTGAATTAACTACTTTTTCTCCAGGGTGTTCGTGTTTCACCATTTAGCAACATTACCGATTTTATACCATTACAACCGCCACCACCATGACCACGACCTCCACCACTATTAAAAGTCAGCGAGATAATTATTTCCTCAGTTGTCTTCTGCGGTAATGGCGAATATCTAAATTACCGACTGCAAAATGTTTCCGGTGTCCAGTCCGATTGTCAATGCAAGAAATGCAATCTGATCTCTTCGGGAGGAGAGTAGGGCCATTAAAGTAGAAAGTGTTTACCGAAAGAGCAGGTCTCTCAAATTTCTGGGGTTGAAAGTACCGACTAGGCAGCATGTTTTTTGGAAAAGAGAAATGCGTATAGGGAGGCTTATTTTCTTACGTTTTCGTGGAAGGGGGCGGAGTATGACACGAAATGAATTTTAATTCGAATAAATTCAGTACATTTTGATGCAATGCTGTATATCTTGTTTTACAATTACTTCCATGGTAGTGCTCCGACGACCTTACTGCACTTGTATATTGTCAAGATATATATACTCTCCATACAGGTGGACAAGCAGCAAATACCACCTGTAGGGTATCCCAGATGCCGGAAAACTTAATACTCTGATAGTTTGTTGTATCCAAGCGCTAGCGTTTTTGGTTTCCATCTCTGTTGCCTGTTTCCCGACTATACTATTATGCGAGAAATTGAATGTAATGTAAAAATACATTTCGTGAACAACTCCAAACTTACGATTAATCATATAAATCTGGACCCTGAATCAAAATAATGCTTTCAGTCTTAGTAGCGGTATCCTTTCTTTAAGGATGAATAAAAGTAAAAGTGAGACACTCTACATTAAGGGAAAATTGTTCCGAAAGATATTTCTGTTTACTGACTTACTATAAAATAGTTGTAGGGTAATATCTCCCCTTTACCTTATCATATATATATATATATATATATATATATATATATATATATATATATATATATATATATATATACTAGCAGTTCCGGCCGGCTTTGCTCGGACCCTATGTATTGTTCATAAGGTTATGTGCATATGTGTATATTGAAAAGTGTGAATATGTAAAGTAATGCCTTTCTGTTTAATAGTCTTCCTTAACTACCATAGAGAAAAGACAGACAGACAGACATTTTCACTTTTATAGATATATATAAATAGATAGATAGAAAGATAGATAGATTGGGTGCAATATATAGTAATGATTGAAAAAGTATTAAAAAATACTCATGCGCAACCACCGAGAATCGAAACCAAAACGTTCAGCTCACGACTTATTTTGCCTCTGCTATTAACGACCGGGCTATGAAAACATGTTTACTGCAAGGCTAAAAAGTAAAACATGAACCAATAGCTATTAAGTTATGCATTCGTAATGCCGGCGTTCGACCTTCACCTGGCAAATTTCTTTTTTTTTTTTTAATTCCACACTTTTGCACCGATTTTTCCGGGCTAAACCCCAAATATAAAAGTTTTGCATCAATTCAAATACCTTATATATGAAGTTTCATGTGTATAGACCGAAAACTCTAGGAGGAGCTTGGTAGGAAAAATTTGTTAAACAAAAAGATATACGTATACAAAAATTGGGAAACAATTTTGTGTTTACTATAAACTTTTTACGCAAATATTATGCAAGTATAAATCATGTAGAATATATGTAATAGTTAAGTAAAGATGATTATCCCATAAGAAAACCGAAGCAACTAATAGGGAATTAATTAAAATGAATCTTTAAAAGAACATGTAAATTAGCTAGATCTTTTGCTAATGAATGCAATTCCACAATCCATATATGAGAAAATTGTATTTTCTTTGTAAGTAAATAGAAAAAAGGGGTTTTAATATGAATATCAATACACTCAAAAGAAAAACGAATTAATAGGGGTATATATATATACACACACACACACATATATATATATATATATATATATATATATATATATATATATATACATATATATATCAAATTGTTTACACAAAGCGGATCGCTTCATAC
>NC_136508.1:76227974-76252974 GCF_053919585.1 Euprymna scolopes
AGGAAAATTAATGAGTGTACATTGAGAAATGGCTCAAATTTTGCAAATTGGGTAGGAGGTGGGTATTTTCCAGGCCAGGAAACTTGCATCAAATCAAACAACAGCTACGCAATGATAAAATTTCACATCTGGAAGAAATTTAGTCAAAAATAAAGTGGATGCCTTTTCAACGCAGTATTGCCACAATTAAGGGGGATGCCTTTCACCAGAGTATTGCCACAGCCTTATTCAAGACATGCCCAAAAGATTGCAAGCTATCACATTGCAGAACTACGCTGCTAAATATTATCTAGTGCATTGTATTCCTGTTGTATTTATGTTGCATTAATGTTCTAAAGTTACATTTAAATAACAATGTTTCATTGTGCGTAGTTTCTTTTTGCCTTCTTGATTTCAAGTTATATATTTTTTTAATTGACTTGAACAATAGGGTACTTCAATTAAAAGTAAAAATAATTAACAGGTAAAATTATAGAGACATAAAAGAGTAACCAAGTATAGGTTGTTTAAACATTCAATTTATCTTTAATTTGCGGTTTTTGAAAAATTGACAAGTGCGGACTTTCTTTTTAGCAGCAGTAAATGGCGTTTTGGAGGTAGTATGATTTAAAATTATGAAAATTTAAAGTGATGAAAATGAGTTATATATAACTTATTCTCTCTCTCTCCCTTATATATATATATATATATATATATATATATATATATATATATATATATATATATATATATATATATATGGTTGCGTAGCTATTGCTTGATGTAATTTCTACTTTCTCTGTGATTGTTATTGTTTCTTTCAGTTGTGATCAGTTAAAGGACCTGACAGAAAGAAAGGTATGAGGGGATGAATCTACCGCTTATGTCTCTCTCATTCCGGGAGGGAGTACAAAGGTCCTTATCATCATATCGTATGAATCCGAGGATCCAATTGTTGGTAATGTTTTCCTCGATATTTTTCATCAAAATTCTTTCTAGAAAGTCATCGGGTAACTACTGGCGGGATCACATGGAGACTGCCCACATCTGAAGTGAACAGGATTTTTGTGGAACGCTCTGGATTCGAATTTAAAACCCTCAAGTTGTCAGTCCGCGTCGTTGCTCATTTGACCATCGTCACATCCCAATGATATTATACAGTTAGTTTTGTTACCATCTAGACTTTTCATTTTGGTTGGCTACCTTTTAATAGCATTAACAATCGATCTTACGGAAGTAAGTATTAAAAATCTCTCCCCCATCTCTCTCTCTCTTTCTTTCTTTCTTTCTCTGGTCCTGGATATTACCTTAAACTATATTCGATGGTGAGGCCCCAGTTTGCGGGCTTTGTGGAGTGTGGAGCCACCCTTTAATTGCCATTGCTCCCATGTCCACTTTGATCCGGAGTGGTAGTACCTGTTAGGGTCCCACCTGTGGGTTAAATAGAAACCGACTTTTAAAAAAAAAAAACAAGTATACTCCATGAAAAAATTGTTCTTCAAAATCATTGGAATCGGCATTAAATAACCTGAAAAGGGTTGATATGCCGTAAAACAAAAACAATCGACCAATCAATCTCTCTCTCTCTTTCTCTCTCTTTAACTCTCGCTCATAAGTACTTTTGCATAATAACACCTAAATTGAATATGGATGTCATAAAACCATTATGATGTATTTACTTGTGAAGGGACAATAAATACAGTTAACCAATGAATAGAAAAATTCATTATGTTCTTTCTTTCCGTGAAATTAATCCAATTGTTTTTAATAGGACCAAAACATCGAATCAGTAACAATCACTGAATTATGAAATCGCTTAATAATGACAAAAACAGTCTTCTTTATTTTGAAACTTGTATTTCTATAACTGTATAAAATGTCCATTCTTTAACGAATGGCATTAAAAACTGAAATCACTTTACTATATAAAGGGAAAGGTCGAGTCGATACACCAGAAGCTTGAGGTTTTGCCCGTCTAATGCGGGTTTCTTGAGAAAACCACACATGACGGGCGAAACGTTGATCCACTAGGTCTCTCCGCCTCCATTTAAAGTTTCATATATACAGGGTGTCCGTAAAGTTACTATACAATCTTATTGTTTTATTGTATTATATTTGTATTAATAGTTAATATATTACAGGGTGTCTGTATAGTAACTTGTAAGACTGCATAGTAACTTTACGGACACCCTGTATATATATATATATATATATATATATATATATATATATATATATATATATATATAGAGAGAGAGAGAGAGAGAGAGAGAGAGAGACAGACAGACAGACAGACAGAGAGAGAGACAGAGAGATACAGAGAGAGAGAGAAAGAAAGAAAGAGAGACACATATAGAGAAAGGGATATACAGAGAGACAGACAGAAGGGCAGACCGTGAAAGATTTGTAGGCAGAGAAGTTTAACAGTCTTCAATAATATCGACAAACTGAGCATGATTGGTAAATTACTTGGAAATATTTAATACACCAAAAAAACACGTTTATCTTTCATCTACATAGATTTCTTGTTCCTCTCTTCTTTTGTGTGTATGTGTGGGTGTTCAACCTGTCCCTGCAAATGTGTCCAATTCACCACTATTGTTGAGTCTATATATATATATATATATATATATATATATATATATATATATATATATATATATATGTTATACTAGAATTTCAGCCCGACTTTGCCCAGGTCCTGTGTACTGTTTATAAATTTATGCGCATATATATATATATATATATATATATATATATATATATATATATATATATATATATATATGGGGGGGGGTTCAAAGAAAACATAAAATTTCAACAAACCCAGGATAATAGAGAAAATAAAAAACGAAAGAGGAAACGGAAGATAATCTGGTGCTTACCTCCGTTTTCATTGAACACTAAAATTAGAGTATGGCATTTTTTTTCTTAGCCTACTAGACAAGCATTTTCCAAAAACACATAAACTACATAAACTTTTTAATAGAAACACTGTGACAGCTCCATCAATAAAGTCGATAATATCCAAAGAACCAAAAAAGATAGATAACGCGGGCTGCTCTTGCAGGACCAAAAATAGCTGTCCCTTTGAGGGTAATTGTAAAGCTGAATCCCTTGTTTATGAGGCCACAATAACGGACCAATCCGCAGAGACGGATATTGGCTGAAGAGAGCTTGATAAGGATACCTTAAACGGGCCTTATTATCGGGCTTGAAACCGACGGTAACAATGATCTGTCTCAACTAACAACTTTCTGTACACAATATATATATATATATATATATATATAGTATATATATATATATATATATATATATATATATATTAAAATGTTTGACTCGTGTCCAGGTAACCTACATATAAAAGTGCAAGTGTTTGGACCCGAAATTGGCAGCGGAGTTTGGTAGAGTCTGCAAAGGTCATCTCTTTCAACGTTGACCTTTTGGCAGCCGAATTCTCGCCCAAACACTGAAAAAAAAAGGCTTGCTGCACGTCCAAATACTCTTTACGTAAAATTTCAAATGTTTAGACCCAAAATTGGTCAAATAATTTGCTAGTGACTGCAAGGGTCGAATCTTTGGATCTTTGACACCTTGGCAGCCAAATTTTCGGCCAAAAACCGATTAAAAAGCTTGCCCTATATCGGAATACACTTTATGTAAAAGTTCAAATGTTTAGACGAAAAATTGGCTATGTACGTGTGTGTGCATATATATATATATATGTATACATATGGGTATATTTATATATGTATACATATGTGTATATGTATATATAAGTATATATGTGTCTGTGTGTGCATATATCTACCTATTATAATATAAAATAAATTTGTGTTTGTGTATTGTACAAAACAATTTTATAAAATTAACAGGAGGTTCTCTACTTTGTAATACAACCTGCAATGTATTGCTGACTAAATCACTGCAGGGAGGCATGCGAAATTTTCTCCCGGTACACCGCGGTGGGTATTCAAGTAAAGCATGCAATCAATCGATTTGATTGAAAAATGGGCGCTTTCGCGGATTTGTAGGATAATTAACGTATGGGAGGGTGAAACATTCGTTGATCTTCATTCAACCCTGGGCAACGTCAGGTGTCCCTGCTAGCGTATATATATATATATATATATATATATATATATATATATATATATATTGAAAATGTATGGGAGAGTCCTATTTGTCACTAGGTCATTCTACAGCAAAACTTTTTAGGACTTTATTCCTATTTTTTAATCTATTTTTTATTTACTTATATATGAATCCCACTGTTTGATTTTCCGTGTTATTAAGCTAAGCATTAAATGAAAATCACGTACCGAGAATATCAAAGTTCAACTTCAGATTTGAAAAAATTAAATAAGTATAAAAGTTAAATTCTTTCAGTTTAGGCATCAATGAAGATGAGGAACTTGTTGTTGTTGTTGCTGTTGTTGCTGTTGTTGTTGTTGTTGTTGCTGTTGTTGCTGTTGCTGTTGTTGTTGTTGTTGTTGTTGTTGTTGTTAAGTTCTGCGTGATTCCGGGAACAAAGTTTTTCGCTTTTTTAAATTTTATTTTTTGTTTTGTTCCCCCCTCCCCCCGCCCCGAACGGAGTGTGGATGGGTTGGGCGATCAATAAATAGTTTGAAAGAATCGGGGCCATCGAAGTAATCAGCGATATCTGTTAGATTTGGAAAGTATCCAACATCAGGAGGAGAAAGAGAGGAAAAAATTATCTCGTGCAAAAATACATATAAAAAAAACTAAATAAATAAATAAACACTTGCTCAGTAAACAAAACGATTTTGCTACTTCAGAAAAAAAAATAGAGTGTCATTTTACGTTTCGACAATAAGATAACAGAGACTATTGTCACTACCTACGTATCTACCGAGGTTTCCACTTACGGTGCGTCATATTTTTTATGTTTAAAAAAAGACATATTGTGAACACGTGCCAATAAAAAGTTCGCGTTAGCACTAACGATATCATTAAATCTTAAAACAGAAATTTATTTTCCTTATCCTCGAGTGGCTTTTGGATTTCACTGGTGTGGTGTTAATCTTAAGCGGGCTAAGACGGCTTCGTTCAAAGGAGGAAGTTTCTGGGGAATATCAAGTGCGAAAGTGGTCTCCAACCGCATTTGTGTTCTGGGCATTGGAGGATTACGTACAGCGCCTAATATTTAGAAATATTCATCCATCTAGCACTGAAAAGACTCATCGTCGCTTGACTTGAATAATCTTACAAGAACCGGTGTATTAACATGTTTATGTTGTATGCTTAGCTATCGGTTTGGCTAAAGAATCTTGGGAGGAAATTCTTCAGTATGTAAATTATTGGGCGCGGCGGATTGTCAAATGAAAAGCGATTTAAGTGAATCATCTAAGAAAAAATGTTTCAGAAAGCAAACGTTTATGAGAGTTATACACCACTTTCTCTCTAACTGCGAGAATTGTACGCTAGGGTGACAAGCATGTGCAACCCCGTCGGCATTCCCCGGCAGATGGGTGACTATTTGCGAATACAAGGCGCTTCATATAGTCTCTAATGCACAGATTGTAAATGAAGTTAGACACCGCTTCAAATTTGATATTCCCAAGAAACTTACTGTTTGTGGACGAAACTTTCCCAGCGCGCTTAGGACGAATTCCATAAGCATAATAGAACACTAGCATCGATAGATGATAATAATCAATACTTATATATATATATATATATATATATATATATATATATATATATATATATATATATATATATATATATATTACGCCCGAGCAATGCCAGGAAGCCTACTAGTGTATATATATATATATATATATATATATATATATATATATATATATATATATATATATATATATATACTACCAGGCCGCTCGGCATTGCCCGGGCGTAAAATACGCTTAAATATAATGTTTTGATAAATGCAGGTTTCGTATTTAGTATCATATTATAATGGACTCAATATACGGTAATGATATAAAAAGTTTTAAAAAAATAAGTCGTGCGCCACCACCAAAACATTCAGCATACGACTTACTTTTTCCTTTGACGTTAATACCTGAGCTATGAAGCCATATTTGCCGCAAGGCAAAACATGAACCAATAGCTATTACCTTACTCATGCATATTCGTAATGTTGTCATTTGACCTTCACCAGACACATTTCATTTTTTTTTATTTTCACAGATTTGCACCGATTTTACACGATTAAAACCCAAATATAAAGTTTCGCATGGGTTCGAATACCCTATATATTAAGTGTCATGTCTGTAGACAAAAAACTGACAAAGGAATTTGGTAGGCAAATATTTTAAAGAAATATATATATGCATATACATAAATATACGTAGAAAGAATTTTTGTGTTTACTATAAACTTTTTATGCAAATATTACGCAAGTATAAATCATGTAGAATATCTGCATGGATATAATTACATGTAATAGTTTATTAAAGATGATCATCCCATTAGAAAACCGAAAAATTAGACAATTAATTAAAATAAATGTTTAAACGAATATGCAAATTAGCTAGATTTTTTGCAGATAGATGCAATTCCACGACCCATATATAACAAAGTTATATTTTCTTTTTAAACAAATAGAAAAAAGAATTATTTATATGAGTATCAATACACAAAATTTTTTTAATAAATATATACATGTATGCATTATAATTATTAAATACCTACAGGCACTAGTGTCTTATCCTTTCGGGCATCATCAGTGTAGGGTGTCACGATAAACGCTAGCAATAGAAGTCGTGTCTGGCTTAATTAGTAAGGACCCGAACCACTAAGCTACCGTCAACCGCGAGAGATACAAGTTGAAATTAAACATTTATTCTTATTAAATGCTTTTAACGCCAGTCATAGTGATCTTATCATTATATGACGATCTGCTCGCATTAGCTAAGTTGACCGACTTTATTTCAACTCAACAATAAGAAACAAGTTTCTTAAAGGAGCTGACATTATTATTTACTATAATAATTATTAAATACCTACAGATACTAGTGTTTCATCGTTCTGGGAATCATCAGTGCAGGGTGTCACAGTTAAAGCCAGTCGAGAGTCAGCGAACCCCGGTTATATATATATATATATATATATATATATATATATATATATATATATATATATATATATATATATATATATATAAGATAAAAATTACAATTAAATTTACCAAAATGATCTAAGATGGTAAAATTAAAGTATATTATAAATATTAAAGAATTAATATTTATAAAATTATCTCAGGCAGATGTAAAAGCTCGATAAAACCAAATAGGAGATAGAGCTTATAATATGAGCAAACAGTTAATAAAACATGTTTCTTATTTATATTTATGTCTCGGTCGTAGAGTGAAAAGCATATCTTATTTTTCTTTTATTAATGTTATTGGAATTTTTTCCTTTGTACCTTGTACACATTTTTGTGAATTATTCTATGGATTTCTGCGTTTGGATTATTATGGACAATCTTCTTCCAATTACGGGTTTTCCTTGGATTTTATTTGTGCAAATGGAAATCCAATTAACTTTCTTGAAGTTATATATTTGGATTTTACCGTCATTGGATTATTTACCTTTCACCAGACTATCCATTCATAATGTAATCACCCTTTTCTTCACCATATTCCCTCTGCTTCACGTTGTGTTATCAAGTAAGATCTTTGACTTACTTGTTGTTTCATCAAATACTTTTGTATGCAAAATCCGATCCCGCATTTTGCTAATTCCTACCCTCTGATGAGAAGGAAAGTATTTCTTCGAAACTCAGCGGATTAAGGACTATCCATTTATCTAGTGTTTCCTTTTCAGATTAAATATGTTTTTAACTCATTTCAAAGTGTTTTAACATGTGTTATTAACTGTTTGCTCGTATATATATATATATATATATATATATATATATATATATATATATATAATAGAATTGCACTAAGGACTAAGATGATAAGCAGAGATTTAAAGAATAGGAAAATGATGAAGATTCATTATTAATTCATATACACGTTTTATGAGCAGCTACGTACTAAGATTATTGATTTTATAAAGGAAATTACTTTACATATATATAATAGAAATTGCACATTGCTAATTGTACGTATTTATAATAAATATATATCCCTGCGTTTATAATCTACCTTAGCACGCAGGAATCCTGTTCGATTGCGTTATTGTACGTTGTCTGTTGTTCCATGCTAATTCATGACAAACTGAAAGCTTGTATTTTGTTTTGTTTGACACTATCACTAGAAGATTACTGCATAGAGCCAACGATCTTCGTCTATCCGTCTTTTTTTTGTTTACAAAGCCAACCTGCTTTTGTAGATGAATGTCCTTCACTACGACTGAATTACTTTATCCAACCACTCTGTAGTAACTACCACAAAGAAAAATATAAGCGCGCTGCTAACAGATTCTACATCTTACTCAAAGTAATCTTAAACTGTGTAAAACATTGGGTTTCATATCTTTGAGGGGTTATGCACTGGAAGCGTACAGCACTGAGTATTCCCAAATAGTTACCCATTTAGTACTGGCTATACCAACGTTGCTTAACTTCGATAATTTAAAGAAAAGGGGTGTGTTAATATGCGAAAGTAAGGATACAATAACACCTTAAGATTGCCATAACTTAAAAGGGTTTCACAAATTTTATCATAGACAAAACGAACAAATAAAGTTTATCTGTTCTTCAAGGTGGAAAAGTGTACATTTCATATCCAATGGATAGAGTCCTTACCTTTACATAGAAAGAAAGAAGAGGAAACAAATGGTCAAATATCCCGGAGAAGTGAGGCCCGCCTAAACCATGAGAAGGAAAAGCTTTACATTTAAATAAACATATTACAGAGTGAGTATTTAAGTTTATGTTATATAACGTTTCTCATTCTTTGCTGTTTAAGTTTATAATGTACTTGGTGGTTGTGAGAGGTTAAAGCTAGTAAAAACTGAGAGTTAGCGATTTAGAAGTTATGGTTGAAGATGAACAAATAAAATTAATTTTTGGTACCCCACCCCCGACAAAAGGAGAGTGGGATCTGTAAGTTCACCCTTGTCCGTTCGTCCGTTCGCACTTTTCTCAAGTTTTGGAATTTTTCAAATTTTGCACAAACATTAAACATGATATTAGTAAAAAAGTAACAGAACTGATTTTTCCTGGAAAACTCTGTTTGCGCCCCCCCACCACATAGGTGCCTATCAGGTTTAAAAGACACTTTTGTGCTTTTTAAAAAAATTGACGCCTTGGATTTTCATAAAACTTTCTGAAAAGTTGTAAGTAACTGATGTCCATATAATTTTGTTTGTCTATACTTCGTGATAACCCTTGGGTGTGCCCAAGGAGCTCTTTTATGGCTAAGAAAAAAATCTATTTTGGGGACTATTTTACCATATTTGTCCAAAATTTTCAGTGTATGTCTATTTAGCAGTTTTGTATGGTGCTGAAATCAAATTGAAATATGTTAAGGCTTGGGGACTTTTGGGGCTAAATGATGGGGGGGGGGGCAAATGATGGACTTAGTCATTTCTTTTTTTGCATGGTGCAGAATTCAAATTTACATATGTTAAGGCCTAAAACTGCACCGTTTGTTCATTTTGACCAGGATTTGACGTCTCCTGAGGACTTTTGGGGCTAAATGGGGTTGGTAAATGCTGAACTTAGTCATGTTTTATGCCTTCATTATTTGGGCACTCTGGAGAGATCATGCATGCTTCACTTGTCTTACTGATATTTCATGGAAAAGTGACTTGCATTATCCAGTTGTAAAAAGTTTTAGACGGACAAGTAATAGATTACTTTACTTCACACGTGACGTTGAGATTGGATAAAAATAATTAACTACAGGACGACGCATACGTCACTTTACCTATTTCAAATGAAATTTTATTTCAATAAATTAATTTTGATTAACGTGGCATTACTTTTCATACATGAATAAATAAAAAATGAAATCCCAAACTTTAAACTATGCAATAAAAAAAAAGAATTAATACACTCATTTACAAAAAAAAAAACTATAATTTATTTTAAAATGGCGAAGTTATTTCCGTGCCAGGAAGTGACTTATGCGTCACACTATATAAATTATATACAGCATTGATTAGAATAAAACTGGAATTTGGTAAGAAATAGGGTAAGGCTTCTTGAATATCTTAAAACATCGTCACGTGATGTATATGAGAATAAAGACGGCACTTTTTGAAATATCGTTTCCATATATCGTTTTGCCTTTCTATAAAAAATTAAATACCTGATTAACGATATTTCAAAAGGTGGCATCTTTATTTTTATTACGTTATTACGTGAACCGAGTTGTTGCACTTAGAGACTTGAAAACTCTCCAGTTTACATGCCGACGGACTACCATCAAGAAAGATGTTTTCCATCTTCAAGAGGAAAAATAATAAGCAAAAACAATCGCTTGAAAAGGGCTCGTTCGAAACGAAAGTTTGCTTGATATATTTAAATATTTATTTAAAGAAGAAACTATTGTTTTGGTTTACTAAAAAGATTTAAATATAGATTGTGGTAATTTTATATACAAATCAATAAGAAAGGCGCACCTAAAAAATATTCAGTTCTGACTACTACAAAGGCTTGGGGTTAGTAATTACGACCTTCGTGAAATTGCATTCATCCGCAAAATATTTAGTTAACTTGCATATTCTTTTAAACAGTCATTTTGATTAATTCCCTATTAGATTTTTTTGGGGGGATGATCGTTTTTAGTTAATTATTACATGCAATTATATACATGCAGATATTCTACATGATCTATACTTGCGTAATATTTGCTTTAAAAGCTTATATAGACAAAAACCTCTTTATATATATATATATATATATATATATATATATGTTTTTAAAAAAATGCCTACCAACTTTTCTGTCAGTTTTTTTTGGGGGGGGTTGTCTACAAACATGACACTTCATATTAGGAATATTTTTTAAACGGTTTTAGTCATTACTATATATTGGTTCCAATATAATGTAATAATAAATACGAAATCTGTATTAATCACAGTATCAAAATACAAGGCGGTTCACTTAAAAGTAACCCGCTCTCTCTAATCTTTCTGTAATTAATTTTTTCCAGATAAACCGGCCCACTTAAAAGTATCCAAATTTTTATAATCCTTCTCTTACAACCAACTGACACCACCATACAAAATGCAATTCTTGTTCCAATAAGACGGCGGTACAATGCCATGCGTCTCACAGATCACTGACACGGATATGTCATCATATGATTTATATCTTTGAGGGATTTAAAAAGAAAAAAATTATGCAAGTAATCCTCACAATCTAAACCAAATAAAGGAGAACATTATCAATGCTATCAGGAGAATCACCAGAAAAGATCTACAAGCAGTATCTACAAACATTGTTGAACATGCTCAGAAATGCAAAGATGTCAACGGGGAGCACTTCCACCATCTTTTATAACACTACATGTAATTTAAACAATACTGCATGTAATTTAACAATAAAATAATGCTCCTTCTCTCTATTACGTTCTCTGGGATATTTTTAAGTGGACCTCCCTGTATAAGCGTATTTTACGACCGAGCAATGCCGGGCCAGCTACTAATATATATATATATATATATATATATATATATATATATATATATATATATATATATATATATATATATATATATATATCATGTACATATATGAGTGTATTTAGTATATATATATATATATATATATATATATATATATATATTAAATACACACACACACACATATATATATACCATGTACATATATGTGTGTATTTAGTATATATATATATGACTATATTAAATACACACACACACACACATATATATATCATGTACATATATGTGTGTATTTAGTATATATATATATATATATATATATATTTATATATATGACTATATTAAATACACACATACACACACACGCACATATATATACACACATATATATACTCATAAAGTTTATTTTTCGGAGACTATATAATGATGCACTCAGAGATGATCTAAATGTTTACAACTAAATGTATTGCGCGCAAAAAATTGTGGTGTTTTGTATTTCAGTTAGGATTTTGAACCAACACATTGGCTTTTCTGGAGATTATAATTTCCGAAAATTATGCAGTAACAGGAAAAAATATGTAATCATAAAAGTTATTTAATATTTTTATATTAACTGATGAGTTTGCACACAATCAAAGAGAGAGATGAATACGGAGAAGTCGCGATTCAAAGGTATACAACCTGCATCCAAGATCTGCGTGTATAACACTAACACAATAGCGCCAATTCTTGGTATTTCAACTCGCATTTACGCATAAATTATACAGTGTTTATCTTTCTTATAGCTTTGGAAATGTGTCATGGGCGATTGAAAGATGAAATTGAGAATTGTATAATAGCAGATAAAAGAAATAATAATTTACTAGCGGGACCTGTGGAAATTCCAGAGGATTCATATATATGCAATATATTGATGTTAACATTCTGTAGATGTGTAGTGTACTTGGAGACACTCGGGTATTTCTGTAGCTTTTTTGTTAAAACAGCAAAAGTATTTATCTAAGCTAGCACAAACGCCCGGCGAAGCCCAGTCTTAAAGTACGCTTAAGTACGGTATTTTAATTCTTTCAGATTTCGTATATATTATTATAGAGTTAATGTTCTATCGGCTTTTATTCATTATAAAGTTGCGATTTCAAAAATAAAAAAATATACCCATATGACTTGAGTGTATTAGCTTGAAACGAAACCGAAACAAAAACTTTATATATATATATATATATATATATATATATATATATATATATATATATATATATAACTTGAATTCCTTCAGCCATAATCGAAACTGAAACGAACACTTATGAAGAAGTTATGATAAAATTATCTATTAAAAAAAATAGATTACTAGAGTGCCATTAGTTATAATCGGAACCGAAACCAAAACTTCTGAAGAGTTCTTGATGAAAATTATTTATTAAAAAAATAGATGACTTAAGTGGCATCAGCTTTAATTGAAATCGAAGCCAAAACTTATCAAGAATTCTTGGTAAAAGTATTTATGATAAGAAATGGAAGTGCATGGCAATTAAACGACCCGGATGTAAGCGTGGCACAGAAAATGACACACACGTTATCGTATTAATAAATAGATGCTCGAAAGTTTTGATCGTGCGTAAGATTTTATTGTAAAATATATGACAGTTCAAATTAATCAGTATTTGCTGTAGTTTAAAAAATTATTCTAAGAAGCACTATAAAAACAAAATGAAATATGGTATAGTATGATTACCATTGTCCCCTGTTGTTTTTACGCGGTCTCTTAAGCACGTAAAAGAATGTCTTAATTTTTAGAACCATACGTGCGTACATTTTTTTGTTTACGTGTTTGTATATACATGTTATAAAATAATGAAATTTATAGTGGGAATAGTTACTAACAACAACGTTAATGTACCTGTTTATATGAAGTATTATCAGAACGATGGTGAAACGATGAAAGTGTGGAATAAGGCTAGTCAGAATCAAATACCTGTGTGTCTTTTGTATAAAAATCAAAATATGTGTGTCTTTTGTAATGTATAAAATTAAATCGGTCGGATTATTATAGTTATAATTAAATAAGTATATTTAGATAATCCGATCGATTTAATTTTATATAATATACGAAATCTATTATCAGAAATAGCTTTATCACAGCAATGATAAAACCTGTAATTGTTTTTCTGAGAGGCAAAATATCAAAACTTTTTAATTGCGAAAAAGTCAGTAAGGAAAACTGTCACTTATATCACTATTTCAAAGAAAACTAAGTATTATAAGAAAAAAAAAAAAGAAAGAAAGTGAAAGCATGCTAGTCAGAAACAAATATCAGTGTGTTATATGCATTGCTAATTAGATATGAAAAAAAATGAATAATTTAAGTAATTAAACAAAACATTATAAATTAATATTTGATAACACTAAAAATGTTTACAATTATTACTACATTATGATACGACGTAAAACATCGGCCAAAAATCAGTTTCAATTACGGATAAACAGCAAATCTTTTAAAAGGAGATTTCCTTTCTGCTTTGTTAAACAGAGTTTAAGAAAATACCTCCGCTTACTTTGAATTATAAATGAAGTGTCTTACGCATCCCAAGCGTAAATTGAAACGTAGATAAAGCCGATAATGTGGAGACATAAGAAGTCAAGCATAATTAAGTCTAAATAAGACAAACAGACTACAAAAGCATGGCTAATGCACCGATGCTAATGACTAGAAATAATAACAGAGACGAGATTAATACCCGAGAAAAGACGTCAGATTGCCACGTACTAACGAGCGACAATTTGAGCTGTGTGTAGTGATACATGTCTATAAAATGGTTAGACAAATTCGGTACGTTTTTCTAACATCATTTACAGGGGATTTCATTTCCCTATGCGATGGCAGATATCTCGTTGGTTAACTATAACTATTTTGTTGAGAGGCGATAGAGGTGAATCGGTTGCTTGTACGAATAACCACTCGCTTGGTAGTGTTCGAGTCGGTTAAGGATGACGCCAAACTTTTCGTGGTGGCTTGCGAGAGTATCTAATTCTTATATATACATATACATACACACACACATACACACACACATATATATATATATATATATATATATATATATATATATATATATATATATATATATATATATATTAGCAAAAGTAGCTGTCGTTGACTGGGTTCAAAAAGCCTACAGAAAATGGATTTATGAAAGTATGAGAAGTTATGAAAAGGAAGGGTTGTAAAGAGATAGCTTCGAATTTGGGGGTATCAAAACCAAAGCAAAATATTATGAAAGTAAAAATAAAATAGATAAATCCCATCAATTTATTATAGCATACCTGTTCACACTGAAACACTTATCACAATAATCTGTGGGTCTATATTAAAAAAACTTGTTAAACTTTGTGACATATTTCCATTCTATGGAGGTCAGTTACGAACGAACATCCCATAATTTTATTATACAATATTTCTTCAAACTGAAACATAATTATCAAAGTATACTTACGCAGATATATATGAAAAGTCTTTATTAAAGTGTGTGTCTATTTCCATTATATGGAGGCCAGGAGCGAATGCAAACCCCACAATTTTATTATACCGTCCCTATTTAAGTTAAAACATACTTATCAAAGTATTCTTATGTACATCTATATCAAAAACACTTGTAAACGTTTTTTTATATAATTTTTAAATTTTTTATTTCCATACTTTGTGGACCAGGCGCGAACGCGGACCCCACAATTTTAATGAACCACTGTTCTGCCAGATCAAACATACCCATTCCTTTGTCGCGATACATCTTCTATCATTATATGTAATCAGTTTTTTTTTAAATAGTCAACCATATAGGAGCCTATTCGTGACCAAACACACACACATTCAGTTTTATATTATATATATATATATATATATATATATACATATATATGTATATATATACTTATTAATAAGTAAATATTTTATATTCATGTTTATGCATATTTTTTATATCCATAGATATGCATGTAAATATAACATATTTATTTATTAATAATTGCTGCACTGGTGCACCCTCGACGCAAATACATCCGACCAACACGCATGTTAAGAAAATCCTAACTCTTCGCTATAGATGCAGATCCAGATGCAGATGCCAAAAGGAGTTCTTTCTTTTCTCGAACTGCTGGCTTTTAGATTCCCTCCATACATCTGATGTTCCTAAATGCAAATAGTAAACATGCAAATATAATGATGAAAAGCACCATATTGCACTCACTAAGAATGCTCCTAATTTAGAGTGCGTAACTTATAAGTTATATGAGTACATGTATAGATAGACTGTTTCGCTGTACGGGCAGCCAGAGTAGCAAGTGCTTCAGGCAGTCGGATTAGAGTAGGCGCTTCTGACCTCTACCCTATCATCCTATACTTGCTAAATGTGATTAAAATCTCAATAAAAACTTGAAGTAAATATTGACAAATGCACAAGATCTTAAATTGCTTTACTCAACGACTAATGCTCATAATTCTAGTGACATTTAATAACACATCTTTCTTCTGATAGTGGTTGCTTTTGTAGAGCCTCAGGCCGTCAATATCTGCAAGCGAGAAATAAAAGTTTTAGGTCATTATTACATAAGTCCAGTTATCATATCAGTACTATTTTACATCCTTAATGATCCATTAGAGGGTAAGGAAAATAATTAAAAAGATAGGAGGCATTACATTTAGAACGCCACTTGTGTGTGTTCATACACACATATATATATATATATATATATATATATAGAGAGAGAGAGACAGACAGACAGACAGACAGACAGACAGACAGGAAGAGAGAGAGGGAGGGAGGGAGGGGAGAGAGATGTGTGTGTACCGGTAGTGAATATTCCAAACTCAAATATATATTTATTTATGTTTTTATAATATTTTATTGTGTCTTGCACACGTTCCGTTGAATGGCATAAACCATATATATATATATATATATATATATATATATATATATATATATATATATATATATATATATATATATATATCGTCGTTTATAGAACTTGAACATATATATGAGTATACGTTTTATCTCATTGGGAATGAGTCAGCCCTAGCTATGAAGTGTTTCAGGTGATCCACGAGGCGCAACTTCGTGTCGTGTACACTTCATATGTCACCATTCGCTACGCCAATCATATGCATGACATGCAGGTTTAGGAAGGCATCTTGCAGCAACTTGCCGGTACATAATTCCACTGAGTACCGCCTTGTCGCCTGCTCGCCAGGCGAGTTTATTCAGAGGTGCATCTTCCCCTGTGAATTAAACGTCACCCCAGATACGAAGACGGAAATTGCTACGATTCGGCGCGGCGCGGTATAAAAAAACGCCTAGCTTTCCCAAATGATCACATTTCTGGTACTAGCCAGGCTCATCGTTGCTTAACTGCGGTAATCTGGTGAGAACCGGTGTGTCATTGTGCCGTATATATATATATATATATATATATATATATATATATGACATGTGTATGAGGTCAAATCTCACATCGGTCGAAATTTTGTGACGAAAACGCACATAACGAATGAAAGGCAGAACAAATTAAACAAGGCTGCTAGTGATGAGAAGTTGTTTGAAAATGTATAAAACAATAAAAGCAAAAAAGGAAACTTACGAAAATACATGTGTTTCTTTTTATAGTTTTCCCAGGTGCGCTTACTATTTTTAATCATCTTTTTATCATTTACCTAGGCTTTGTCGTTCGGTACCCCACTCCCACCCCTCTCTCTCCCCACTCTCCCTCCGTCTTTGTCTCTGTCTCTCTGGCTCTCACTAGGTACACACACACACACACACACACACACACACACACACACACACATATATATATATATATATATATATATATATATATTATATATATATGTATACATATATATATATATAAAAGTTAAATTATATTACGTGTGTGTCTGTGTGTGTACATTTCCCTACCAAACTACTCTGTCAATTTTCAATCTATAGACTCGAGATCAAACATAAGGGGTACTGAGATTTGACATAATCTTTTTAATTTGTTTTCGGGCAGAAATTCGGCTGTCAAGAGGTCAAAGTTCAACGATTTGACCTTTGAAAACTCTCTCAAATTCCTCCGCCTATTTTTATACTAAACACTTGAAATGTTAGATGTTGTTTACTTGGACATGGATCAAACTTTTAAATTTGATTTGAACCCAAAGCAATAAATGTTAAGGGGCAAAATTGGGGTCAAATTAAAAAAAAAAATTGAATTCCTCGGTCTCTACCAAATTCCTCAGCCAACTTTTCGTGTAAAGTTGAAATTTTACATAAAGTGTATTTAGAAATAGGGCAAGCTTTTTAATCGGCTTTTGGCCGAAAATTTTGCTGTTAACAGGTCAAAGTTGAAAGAGTTTACCTTTGCAGATTCTACCAAACTCCTTCGCCAATTTTTGGTTTACACACTTGAAATTTTAGATGTAGGTTACTTGGACAAGAGTCAAACTTTTATATATATATATATATATATATATATATATATATATATATATATATATATATGTGTGTGTGTGTGTGTGTGTGTGTGTGTGTGTGTGTGCGCGTGCGCGCAAAAGTTATAAACAGTATATACGACCCGAGAAAGCCGGACTAAACTGCTAGCATATATATATATATATATATATATATATATATATATATATATATATATATATATATTTATATATATATATCAGAATACCGGCGGTTTTAAATCCAACCAAAAGAAAACTAGTATCGATGTCCTTTTCCGGACCAGTTCCCGCTTCTGTCTATATCTGCTTTCGCGTAAAATGGGCGGCTCCCGCCAGTGTGACTTTTTAACAAAAGCAGAAGAAAGTTCGATAAACAAAACAAATTTTGATTTTAAACATGTTTGATTTTAAACATGATTTTAAATATGTATCGATGCTGTTCCGACTTTCTGACATACATATGTAAATATTACCCTTTTATTGTTGATTTCCCTTAATAATTGGTCACCTCGCTGTAGTTAACTCGCACCAACTTTACATACGCACACACACACACACAATACACACACACAATACACACACACATATCTAGTGAAAGAAAGCAAGAGAGAGAGAGGGGGAGTGAGAACGAAAACTATAATAATTATTTGTTAGATCTCCAATCAATTAAAAAAATGTATAAGATAGTTATCAATAACAGGATATATTTTTTATTCATACTGATTGCATATGTGAATACATGAAGGGCTTGACTTAAATAAAGTCGACACTAAACATGTATGCATGCACGTAGTTAATAATGTACGTATGAATATTTAATGTATATTATATATAGAAAACATATACCTGTATATATATATATGAACACATATATATGTGTGTGGGGGGGATAAATATATATATATAATTATGGAAGCTTCATTCAATCTTGACAGACTATGTACACACATTGTAAACGTGCCTGTGCTAGGTTTTTTCTTGCGAGAGTGGCGTAATCTTCAACAACGCCTCCCCTGAATCGGCGTTGTTAAATACCAGTGGCAAGTATAGGTTTAGGACGATTAAAAACAATGCCGATATAAGCGAAGCACACATACTGCGCCTATAATTCCCAAATGGCCACCCATCTGGTACTAGCCAGGCTCAACGTTGCTTAATTTCGGAGATTTTACTAGAACCGGTGTGTCATCAAAAAAAAATAAATATATATTTATATATATATATATTCTTAATTGTTATAATCTATATATACACATATAGTAATTTACATATATATGTGATATATATATATATGTGTGTGTGTGTGTGTGTGTGTGTGTGTGTGTGTCTGTGTCTGTGTCTGTGTATGTATATATATATATATAGATACATTAGATTACTACTTCGTATATTTTTTTGTTAATCAAAACAAATAATATATACTTATATATATATATATATGTGTGTGTGTGTGTGTGTGTTCCTGCGTGTATATATACATACATACACACACACACACACATATATATATATACGTCATATGTACTCACATATGTAGCCAAAAATGTTTGTATAAATAAATAAGAATTATATTATAATAACGCTCTGCTTGTCATTGAGCACTTTTAATGAACACAGTGGTTGAAATCTATATCTAGAAAGATAGAGCGATACAACAGCTGTATATATATATATATATATATATATATATATATATATATATATATATATATATATATATATGAAATATAGTTACGAAATAGTGAAACTTATGGCATGTTTATTTATATCCCTTCAAAGTAAATAATATTAGCCAGAGATTACTGTGCGATCGTTTCTTAGAGGAAATTGAGCTTTCCTATTACTAAGCCCTTGTATCAGCAGTAGTACTATATATATATGTGTGTGTGTGTGTGTGTGTGTGTATGTGTGTGTGTGCGTGCGTGTATGTATGTGTGTGTATATATTGAGACATATATATATATTGAGATATAAATATGTATATATTCTGAGATATATATATATTGAGATATATATATACTGATATATATATATATATACATATTTATATATATATATATATATATATATATATATATATATATATTGGGATATATATGCACTTATATAATAAATATTTTTAAATAGAAAGATTTGTGACAGTCTTAACTATATATATATATATATATATATATATATATAGATGAAAAAAGTTATAATGTGATAGACGAGGATAGATTGAAAGATGGATAAATATACTTAAAGAAAACATGTGTTTATATTTGATTTACTGTAAGCCATTCATGGTATGATTGTATTCTAAAGTTATATATAGACGTTTTAATGAGTTTACTTAACTGATTAAATACATCTTCGGCATATTCATGGGAAAAGGTTCGGGATAAAATTTGATTAAGCGTAAAAGCGGATGGACAAAAGCAAGATAATCGATTTTAATAACACCCTATCGGAAACTTCATCGCCTAAGTAGCTTGGCTCAACATCCACAGGCAACATGAATTGAAACAAAACATCCAGGACACTTCTAAGTTTGCTGCAAAGAAGATAATCTTTCTTTACGATGCTAGAAAATTACGTACACTTGAGATTATTCTTTATTTTTACAAAGCTATAATTCGCTCATGTATGAAGTATTGTTGTCACATTTGGGCTGATGCATCTGCCACTAGTCTCTTACTTTTAAAGACATGTCAAAAATATATTTTCAAGTTCATAAGGTTTCGCATTTTCGGCCAAGTTCCAGCATCTGTTTCCTCCCCGCAATGTTGCATTTCTGTGGCTGCTTTACTTTAATGAAATATGCACTGATGAACTCATGACACTTGTGCCCCTTCGACCTACATACTCCCGACTAACCCGAGAATAGGCAAAATCTAACTCTTTCACTGTTGAGGTCCCTAGATTCCGGAAGGCCCCTAAAATAAATGTAGTATTACAATGTTTGCTGGTTCGGGTTTAAAGTAGGAGATATTTTCTAGTTATTGTGATAAAGGAACACAAACGACACACATTTTTCCACATTTTTTAAATGTATGTATGCCTAATTTATGTAAAATGTATCATTTAATCTATTTTCTGTAAATATTTCAAAGCGTAATAGAATGTATGTCGGTCGGCACTAATCCCATTCAGGTTTAACTGGCTTCCTCAAACGAGAGAAGTTTCATGGAAGGATGAAATTTACAAACGGATTCCAGCCGCATGTATATCCCCGAATGGGGGGATGACGACGTTAGGTTTTTGCAACTCTTCCAGGGAGATGTCGACGTCCTCCTACATACAGCGCCTGGAATTCCCAAATCGGTCACCCATTTTAGTAATAACCAGGCTCAACATTGCTTAACTTTGGTTATCTTACGGGAACCTGTGTGTCAACGTGATTGTGCTGTACAGTAACGGAGTGGATGAAAGACGACACAGAAGCCGCGCTGATCAACCTAGATTAGTACAAAGTTTCCAACAGAGTCGATAACTGCTTATTCGCATCTGCTTTAGAAACCGGCAATTTTAAACTGCCTGTTCTGTATCGCTCAACAGCAGTAAGTAAATAGGAAGCGTTCGCCATTTTCCACTATCTCCCGGTCGGTGCGTTAGGTTTGTCCACTGGCACTCTTGCTCCACATATCTGCGTTGGAACCGTTACTTCGCAAGTTAAGGTGCCCTAAAACAAGCTCGATTCTACGTGGAATCGCTTTGACTGGTCGAGTGCTGATCGTGGTTTTCGCATCTGCCTATTACATCACCGTTTTTGCGATCACAGAGGCGCTCACAAGTTAATAAACAATCACATGAACTAAAATAAACCGTACCAAGGCAATCGAACTGTTGTCACGTGCCTGAAGTAGGAAGACCGGCACAATCACGTTGGCAGTACGGCACAATCACATTAACACACCGGTTCTCGGAACTGGCCCGGTCTATCCTTCTCTCGAAGGTAAATGGGTCTCTCTTCAGCCGTGGTAGGCAACCCATCTAGTGATGGTGTCACGATAAAAAAAGACTGTTGATAGCCCTGGCGATGCATCAATTATTCAGCTATGGATAAGATTTAAATTACACTACAAACTCGTGTAGTGAGTTCAATCTCGGCTGCGGCCGCATGTTGCATTACCTTTTTGACGTTTCGTAGGAAAACCTCTTTTCCGGTTCCATTCTGCTAGACCGATGGCCCGTTTTAAAATTCATGCGTGTGATTCGGGTCATGCATCCATATCGAAAGAAATTAACGTGTCTTTCCTGAATCAACATTGAGAGAGGAATCTTTGTGGAACGCCATGATCGATAGCGCCTCTCCCAATCTCATTTTCAAATATTCGGCTACGGGCCATCATAGGTTGGGGGACGAATCGTATTTCTTCAGAGAGTAGCGAGCTGCACTCAAAAACCTTCCCGTCAGTCTATTGAGATTTCCAGGTCTTCTAGAAAGAAATTCAACAGAAAATTAGTGAAGGAAGTAGCTGACGCTCCGTTCGTCAAGCGAGTCAGTTGGTCAGAGGAGATCCGTCTTGAATGAAGTCAGGCCGCCGTGGGACAGAAAGAGAGAGAGAGAGAGAGTCGGGTGGCGTTTATCGCATTTCTGGCCGTTACATAAATGCTAGTGTGGACGCGTTGCGTCTGAACAATGACTAGTGGCTTGAATGATCCGCGGATCAGGATCTGATCACGTTCTTCAAGAACCAGCTGAAGGTAGATCAGATGCAATAGAAAAAAAATAACACTCTTCGATTTTTTTTTCTTTTTAAAAGACAATTGCACCGTTAATATACAAGTAGAAAACTTATTTGTACAAAGATGAGTCAATCCTGAGTACGTGTGTTCCACCTTGGCATGGCACACGCGGTTCTTTCAAGTCTTTTTTTTTACCTGGCTTTTCCTAAATTGTCAGCCAACCCACTATACGAGTTTGTAGTGTAATTCAAATCTTGTCGGTAGCTGAACATTGATGCTTCGCCAGGAATATCAAGAGTATTTTTTAATCGTAACGCCATCACGGCTTAAGAGAGTCCCGTCCACAAGATAGACTGCGCCAGTTTCTCAACCTGGTATTTTACCTCGCTGTACATACAGCGCCTCGCCTTCCCAAATGGTCACTCATCTGGTACTGGCCAGGCTCAACGTTGCTTAACTTCGGTGATCCGGCGAGAACCGGTGTGTCAACGTGATTGTACTGTATATTGTAATTCAAATCTTGTCGGTAGCTGAATGCTTGATGCTTCGCCAGGGCCAATTAAGGGTATTTTTATTGTGACACCATCACTAGATGGGGTGCCTACCACAGCTTAAGAGAGTCCCGTCTACCCTCGAGAGATTCCTAAATTGCACTTTTTTTCTTTTTTTTTTTTTTTTTTTTTTTTTTTGCTCTTACGTAAATTTTATTCTTACTTAGAGGTTAATCTGATTGTTTCCAGTTCACATAAACCGGAAAACAGTGGGTGGTTATTAGTTAGAAAATAGTAGAAAGGGTCTTACTAAAAGGAAGTTTGTGTGTGTGCCTGTGCGTGTCTGTGAGTTCGTTAGCTTGGCCGATTTTTATGAAATTTCAGACAAAAATACTTTATGTGCCTGCTTCTTAGATAGGTTTTTTATCGGAATGGTTTCCATAAGTATTGAAAATTGATATACGAATAATTTGATGAAAATAGGAACACGGGATTTTGACCAAAGTTAACAACTTATACGGCCTAACACCACACGTGTATTTGAGAATTTTTATTACCACACAAGGTGAAAAGTCCGACATATAAAATCAACAGTAGGATCTTTAATATGACAGGGGCGCGTTCGAAATTAATGTTTCTGTTTAAAAGACAATTGCACCGTTATATTTGACTTTTTCATTTTATATTTAAATCCAAGCCATTATTACTGCACACGCAGTAAGGTTAGGTATATAAAATCAACAGTATGTTCTTTGACGTAACATATAACAGGCGCGCGTTAGAAGTGAATGTTTCTGTTTAGAGCACAATTAAATCGTGATACTTGACTTTGGCATTTTTAAATTGAATTCAAGCCATAAAAAATAAAAAATAATTTTAGAAAATAAACACTAAGTTCTCTACAGTGCAATGTAGACTACAATATATTGTGGACTAAGTCACTGCGGGAGGGGCATGTAAAGCTTCTTCCCTAATCAATCGATTTGATTAAAAAGTGGGCGATTTCACTGATTTCGATGACAATAAAAACATGGGAGTGTGAAACATTCGTAGATCATCATTCAATACCAGGCAAGGTTTGGTCTTCTTGCTAGTATTTCTATGTGTGTATTTTTATGAAGAATCACGTTTTCAATAAATTTGGGATTTCTTAAGTATAGGTATCCTTAGTGTTGAGGTGACTGCGATGATTCCAGTCATTGTATCTACTTTTTTAACAGGGGAGTATCAAGGCGTGAAGAGTACTCGAGGATAAGAATGATTGAGTGTAAGGTGGTAGGTGAGGAGAGAGCGTAAAGATCGGTAGTGGCCGGAATTTGGGTAGGATTTAATTATTTAAAAGAACGGCTCAACAAAATCTTATGTTAACCCCACTTTTTTTACTCATGTTAACCCCACTTTTTTTTACTCATGTTAACCCCACTTTTTTTTACTCATGTTAACCCCACTTTTTTTACTAATGTTAACCCCACTTTTTTCTTTTTTTTACTCATGTTAACCCCACTTTTTTTTACTCATATTAACCCCACTTTTTTCTTTTTTTACTCATGTTAACGCCACTTTTTTTTACTCATATTAACCCCACTTTTTTTTACTCATATTAACCCCACTTTTTTTACTCATATTAACCCCACTTTTTTTACTCATGTTAACCCCACTTTTTTTTACTCATATTAGCCCCACTTTTTTTTTACTCATGTTAACCCCACTTTTTTTTACTCATGTTAACCCCACTTTTTTTTACTCATGTTAACCCCACTTTTTTTTACTCATATTAACCCCACTTTTTTTACTCATG
>NC_136508.1:76257974-76272974 GCF_053919585.1 Euprymna scolopes
ATGACGTGAAACAGCAAAGTAGATACCACAGTTTGTTACAAACGAGAAACCCATACATTGTTAAAGTTAAGGTTTTTAAAGAAAACGATTTTACTTTTATAGTTTTTTGTAAATTTTTTTTTTTTACTTCAAAAATGCGTATTATCACTCCGACGTAAGGGGCTGCTATTTGGGATCATGTCTGCAGGGGTTGTGCGTAGTTGAGTAACGAGATGTTTATTCACATTACGTTTAAACTTCTGCATATTAGTACAGAAGCTGAAAACAGAGACCGAATTCAATCCTAGCAGTGCGAAGAAAGAACAAATTTATAATAGAGACTTTTCGGCACTAAGAGACCTAAACAACAAAGAGGTGGGAGTTTGCTGCCTGTCAGATTAGTCGAAAGTACATACGTCGAGGAAGGGCACAAGTACTATGATGTTTTTCAGAGCGCATTGCGTTACAGTAGTTGTAAAACAGGCACAAGGATGCAACTTTATGGCGATGGGGCAACGGTTGGAGCTTGGCAGATAGTGCGGGAACTATCAGGTTTGAGACATTTTTTTTTTACCCTGTCTAAACGGGAAAAACTCACTAGTCTAATATATGCACCAGCACAAGGTGGCAACCATACTTCCGTTTATAACACGTATGTAGATATGCGTGTGTGTGCGCGCACGAGCGTATGTGTGTGACAAATAGAAAAATGGGAGAAAGAAATATAAACAGACGGAGAGCGGGAGAGAAAGCGGTGTTAGACGCGCAGCTTCTGATAAAAAAAAAATTAAGTTAAAAATACAAACCCACCTGGTTAATAAGTGGCCACAATTTGGGAGGTAAAAAAAAAAAAAGTCGTCATTTATCCGTAGATTCGCTGTAAAAATTATACGCGATCCTTTCGCAAAATAAGGGAAGTTTTCTTTTAGAGTCCATTTTGTGTTATCCGTAACATTGACGTCTAACGACGTTTCTCTGAAAAGTAAGGCTTTTCATTTTTTTTCTTTTCTTTTTGATTTTTTCCTCATTCATTATTCGACTGTTAGTCCGAACCATTCATTCATTGTCTCTCTCAGACGGATATATATATACTGCGTATACGTGCGCGACTGTTTATTTTGTTCATTTTTACGGACTTTTTCTCTCCCCGTCTCTCATTTCTGATCTACCGAGACGGCAAGTGCGCTAACTTGCTTTCTTTTTTTCTTGTCATTCGTTTACCGTAGGCACGCGTGTTAGCGTACAATACACTCCAGTCTTTACTCGTTATTGTGAACAACAGACTCCTCTCTCTCTCTCTCTCTCTCTCTCTCTCTCTCTCTCTCTCTCTCTCTCTCTCTCTCTCTCTCACTCTCTCTCTCTGGCTCTATTGATTTGCATGAACTTGCACTTCAGCAAAAAAGTTCGGCCTCTCGTTTCCTTACGTAAAGCTTGCACCATTCATAAACTGATACCTTGACGTTACCCCACGCACACGCTTAATCTCTGAATTTTCTTCCTGCTTTCTTTCTTCCTTCCTTTTTTCCTTATTTTTATTTTTTTTATTTTATGTTCTTCTTGCTCCCTTTCTCTTTACTGTCTCTTTTTTTTTTAATTCTTTATTCTTACTTTGTTTTCTTTTTCATTCTTTCTTTTTACCTTATGTCTTGTTTGTGGTCTAGTGGCCCTGGTGAATGGGCCTCCGTAACGTTAAAAAAAGCTGGTTCAACGGACTAGTAGCCCCGATCATAAAAATTAGATGGACGAGATGCGATGAGGCATCCAATCATATTCAAACGATTTCCTTTTCTTATATGTATCAGTATTTAAAATTTCTCTGGCACCTATATCCAGTTATAGCTGACGGAACGAGAGCATGCGACCTCCGTAAATTAAATAAAGGGTTCCGGTCGAAATTTCGTGCAGATTCTCGGGTTCGAAACAAATATTCCCGGGTTGGACAAAATACACCTGAAGAAGGTCAGATGTTAAATCGGCGGAAATGTTGTGAAAATAACACTCCAATAGTCCGATAACTCTAAATAATATGTGTTTTTTAGTCGTTAGACATTTAAACATTTTTATTTAATTATTTTTTACCAGGGTATAACCATTTATTAAGGCTTAAAAGCCGCTCGAGGATAAAAGCAAAATAGTGGAACTTGGTGATTGGGTAGATTTTGATTATTTAAGAGAGCGGTTCAACAAGAATTTGTTCATATTGAACTTAAAAATGATCATGTTGTAGTCATATAGGAAGCAGCCCCACTTTACCGTGTTCGACAGATGCTCAGTTATAGGAAACAAACTTTGTTCACGGAAGTTTAGTTTTGTTTAATGCACATATATGTAGAGATAGAGAGTGTATAACCGAGAAGATAATCTTGTAAATAGGGATAACCCTTTTTCTCTTCTCTCCAATGTCTTTCCCACAAAAAAGATGACTCTGCTTCATTGTTATTTTCACGGCAAGTGCTCGTCTGAACGCCAATCTATGGTCCCCATATACTAAACTTTCACGAAAAAACACTAGTCTAGCTGAAACCCCTATTAATAATTTGCCCCACGCTTTATCTGTGATGGACAAATTTTCTTTTTTAAAACTGTACGCCTGTGGAACTCTTTCCGTTTGCCTGCTTTCCAACTGACTACAACATGGTCGTCTTCAAATCCAACGCGAACAAGTTCTTGATGAGCCGTTACCCTTAAGTAATCCAATTTACCAAATGTCCACTACTAACGATTAATATGATATTATCCTATTGACAACTGTACACTCATTAACCCTTATCCTCGAGTGACCTCTGGGCCTCGATAAGTGGTGACTCCTTTGGAAAAAAATCACTTACGCATCATCAGACTTTCGCATGCCACAGCTGGGCCCCAGAATTTGTGACAGGGCTAAGTTACCAATCAATTGTTTCTCCATGCAGATCTACTCTGATCCAGAGTGGTGGTATCTATCATGATTCCATCTATGGTTAAATAGAATGCGTGCCGGACACCATGTAGCATCATAAATGCTTGTTTATTCCTGTCCCTGTATGCGATTTGGTTATACACTAGCATATCAGCCTGCAGGGTTCATTATTTAATCAATCCCAAGAAGAACTACGTCAGTTATTTATTTTTCACCCACGGGAGGGGGGTATGGAGAGATGTGACACAAGATCAGGAAAATGGGATTTGAGCAACCAACGTCCTAGAGTAAGAGCACTAAGGCCTGCCAAAAATGCCTGGATAGCCCTAACGGCATTCCCTTCTCAGGCTTTTAGCAATAAACTACTCCGATTCCCAAAGAATAAGGAGGCAAATCCTGGGAGGATGGAACTCCTCATACGGTAACAGAGTGCCCACGCGCGTATGCAAATGCAAATGCCGGAACGAGAAGTCACGCGTGGTTGGAAAATATGGAAATAAATGTCGGTGTTACAAAAAAAAAGAGTCAAATTATAACTTGTCTTATGTTCCTTGCGACGTACTCTGCTACAACGTATGGGGTCTACGTGTGTAAACGTGTGTAATGTTCCAATACTGCATAGGACTATACCTTAGCCAAGACGACTTTAGCTTCTTTGGGAATCGCAGTAGAAAGATCCGACGATCTTAAAAGCAACCAGAAAAACGTGCTCTTTCTGTCTCCTGTCTTTTCATTGTTTATACCTTCGAGTATATATCCGACACAATTAGACACAGTTGATCAATCGAGAACCACATCATTCTATCTAAAAACATATAAGATATTAACTGATATATACCCGAGAGTCAAAATATAATGAAAAGAATATGCTGTTGTCACAGCCGTAGTAATTACATATACCTTTGGTTTAATCAATTGATTAAACCCTTTCGTTGTAGTTATGAAATAGTTTTTCGTTTTTCTCTTCCGTGCGATACTTACAAATATCATAGCAGTTGCTATTAAGACTCGTGAACAAGAACAAGCTCTTATAACCACACTATATATAACAATAGATACCCCTGAGCAAAGTGCTAACCCCGACTCACTAATACCGTTCTGAAAGCACTTTCTACCGTTTCTTTTCTTTTCTTTTTTTTTTTACAATGGAGTCCCCATTTATCAAGGTCCAGAGGCCACTCGAGGATAAGGGTTAATGAGTGTACAGTGGTCCAGGGGAACATGTCAGTCAAAAGGGCAGTATCATAGTAACTATTAGTAGTGAAAATTTGGTTAATTAGATTACTTAAGGAGATGACTCATCAAAAACTTGTTTACATTGGACTTGAAGACGACCATATTGTAGTCAGTTGGAAAGCAAGGGAAACGAAGTTCCATACGCGTGCAGTTCTAAGAAAGAAACTTTGTTCATGGAATCTACGTTTAGGTTTAGGCACAAATAAAGAGTGGGGTAAATTATTGGTAGTGGTTTCAATTAGATGAGTGTTTTTCGTGAAAGTCAGGCCATACAAAATTTCCCAGCCCCTGCAACTGTCCGGTGTATTAGGTGTATAAGAAAGTGTCCATTAAAAATGATGATCAGAACTTTAATAATTCAACTTACTATTTTTCAAAGCTTATAACTACTTGAAAAATGTAATTCAAACCTTAATTATTTTTTCAACTTAAGGAGCAAAGACAAAATTTTAAAAAAATAACAGTTTTAATAGCAAATTATGCAATATTTGTTTTTAAAGCGGTTTTATTTTAAAAGAAATATAAAGAAAATCAACACATTTTGACTTGCTTATAAATATATGTATATATATATATATATATATATATGTATATATATATATATATATATATATATATATATATATATATATATATATATACCAAAACATCACTTACTTTATAAAAAAATATGCTATTAAATGGGTAGTTCCATCCTTTATTGTTAAGAATTAATCCATATTTATATTTTAAATGCCATGTATTTTTTAAATAAAATCATTTTTTTAAGGTGGCGGTCGTAAAAAATTGCATTTTCACAACGTATTTTGCGCGAAACTGTAAATAGCTGAAATGAAATGAAATTTATGAAGTACGGATTCGTCCAAGGGACATAAATAATGTCTGTTTTTTATTGCGTGTGTTAACCAAAATTAGTATTTTTAATCCTCCGAAGTTAAAAAGGAAACGAACATTCACTTATAAGTTTTTTCCCCTAAAACAAAAAATCCGCTTTGTCAATTTTTTAAAAATTCTTTTGATGAAATACACGAGTTTTTGATTGATATATTATAATACTTCTTTATCGGCTAATTTTTTTTAAATATCTAAAATAAGAAAACATTCAATGAAATAGAAATATTTTCTGTCAGCGTTTGGTATTTACTTGACGATGTAAACATTACATGAGTTTTCATTAAAAAAATCAACGTGGTTAAAAAAAAAAAGGTTTTACACTTTGGACTTTACAGGTAAATTTCCAAAAGACCGATTCTTTTTTTTTAAATTAGAATATTTTCTTGAGTGATCTTTTGTATTCAATGTGTGATATACAAAAATTTGGCACATAAATTATTAAAATTTTAATAGACCTTTCAAAATGGGGGGAGGGTGAATTTGAAAAAAAAAAAGTTTCTTTATATTTGATCTATTGGAAAGAGCATAAAATTTCACATCGACTCTGAACATATCATAAAAATTGAACCCAGAGAAAAATTTGGATAGACTTCTAAATTTTAAAAATCAAATAATATTTAGTTAGTAAAATTCTATTGATTTTATTACGTAAAAAATGGCTGCATGAAGGCACGCCGGCATTTTGTAAAAATTTTGTAAACACTGTTTTTTTGAATAAAAAATAATATTTCTATTATTTTTTAAACCACTTTAATAGTTTATTTTGGAAGTATATTCCATACAGAAAATAAACAACCCACTTTTAAAAGAGAAATTACGAGTTTTTTTATGTTTTATTCGCATTTTCATGCTAGGGGTGTCAAAAATTCCTCCAAATTTCTGATACACCTACCGGTGTATGACAAAATTACATTTACTGATGGGACCCTCATTAAGGAGCTTTGTGGGATGTAGAGTCACACACAGGTTACTACAACTCCTAGATTGATTCTATCAGGTGTGGCAGAGCCTGGAAGGATTTCATGTATGGGTTAAATCAGTGACTTTCATAATAATATTTTTTTAATTTTCTAACACAGGATTAAATAAAAAGTAATATATTTTTACTCATAAAGCAAAGTTTTGCAATAAAATAAGAAAAAAAAAAACAAAGATTATAGATGGAGAATTTTTATTCATATAAAAGTGTATTTCTTTTCTTTTTTTTTAGAACTTGTGTATTTAAGAATCGGTTTGGTATCGAAATCACTTCCGAATTAATCAGCTCTGATATCGATTATCGATACTTTGAAAAAAAAAGTCCTTATTTATATATTTATAAAAGTCAGAATCTGTGTGAGGACAAGTCTCAACCTATATACTCGACAATTTTGTTTTAACTACAGACTTGAAATTTGGTATATAGCGTATTCAGACACGTGGAAACTTCTTAATCGATTTACATTCGGAAAAAAAGGACTACTAAGAGGGACAAATTCGATAATTGCTGTTGGGGGGGTCAGCAGATTATTATCTGTTTGTCAACTGTTTCACAACTGCGTATACGCGAATCTTTCACATGATAGAGTCCTTATATTAAGAATAAGTAGGCTTGAAAATAGATTTTGAAGATCGTGCAAGCTAGCTTTATGGTTATCGTACTTGGCTCACTGTCTTGATTTCGATCTTAGCTCGAGCATTTTTTTTAACAGTTTATAAAAAATACATAACACCTAAATGCACACGTTTCAGTTTCTTTCAATGTTTACTTGATTTTTTTTTTAAAGGAATTTAACGCTTAGTTTAATACCGGGCAACGCCGATTACATCTGCTAGTAATCCGATAAAATCGCCCAAACAACATTATAAAGCATTAAACAGCTTACCAAACGCCAAACTTTTAGATTTTTTAAATTCGGATATTTTTGACCGATTTGTGTCATTTTGATTAATAAATTAAATATACTTATTAAACAAAATAAAATTAAATACATTCTAGCTATTACCTCTTCGCAACATACCAGTTACCATTGCGCGGCATGCTAATGTGTCGTAACACATCGGGTGACAACCACCAGGTTTAATAGAAACAATCGGTTCTAGATTGTTTGTTTACAATATATATATATATATATATATATATATATATATATATATATATATATATATATATATATATATATATTACTTTTGCAGTTTACATGCCGTGCTGAAATAATAAGATTATTATTTAAAAATACATTCTTTACGTGTGAAAATTGCTTTGTTAATTGTTCTGTACTTTCACCTAACAATTTAATTAATAAACGACACTACAAAGAAAAGTGAATTTAACACGAGAATCCTATCTAAAAAAAAAAACAATACAATCTGCACACACACACACACACACACACACACACACACACACACACACGCATATATATATATATATATATATATATATATATATATATATATATATATATATAATGTACTTTTGTACTAAACAATATTTCATTATTTTCCACCGCAGCAAAGTTAGTCATAAAAACACTTTAATGTGAGTAAGGCGTTCACGCTCCCCCGAGAGGATACCGCGTAAATGTACAGACATAAACGGACCCGTCGGCATTCCCCAGTAGAGACATTTAAGGCCACTGGCAATAAACCAACTTCTCATAAAACATGGGGTAATGCCTTGGAGGGTATATCTCCTTGGATCAACTGGTCTATTCCTTATCTCGACAAGTAAGGATCGGTTCGTTCAGGGCATAATCTATTCGAGAAACGTCCTCGACAATCAGTCCTACTTTGTTGCTGCTGGGCTTAGGTATGCTCCTGTTATGGTCCACCCGCTTAGGCTTAAATTTCTCTTTGTGAATGGCTTAGTTTACTGCTAATCGCTTGAGGTACCCCTATTTGGAAATGCTGATCGGTCTGCTCGGTCATATTTTTTTAGTGCGCTAATTAAAATGCACTAACTTTTCAAAACTACATCCGATTTTATGTATAACTTCTTGGGGGGGGGGCAGATAAAATAAAGTGAATATCGGTCGGGGTATGATAATAAGTCGAAACTAATCGTATATAAAATAAATGTACGGTTTCGACATAATATAGTCCAAAGGCAGTCGATAGGTTGTAAAACACAGCAAACATTCAAACTTTCTCCTCTTATTTTATTTTAACTCATTTGTTTTCGTTGTTTTGTTTGTCTTTGTTTTTAATCCTTTTTTTTTACATAGGCATCACCACTTATCAAAGCCCAGATGCCACTCGAGGATAAGGGTTAAAGTGTGTACAGTAGTCAGTTGGACAATATAGTAATTGTTAGTAATGAGAATGAGGTAAATTTCTTAATTTAAGTGGAACAGCTCATCAAGAACTTCTGGAGGTTGAACTTGGAGACAACCATAATGTAGTCAGCTGGAAAGCAGGCAAACGGAAGACAGTTCCACAGGTAGTTCTAAGAAAGAAACTTTGTTCATGGAATCTACTTTGAGGTTTAGGCACAGATAAAGCGTGTGGGAAATTATTGACAGTGTTTATAGCTGTCATTCTTTCTTTCTTACTCTTTTTCGCTTTTTTTGTTGACTACTTTTTCTTTCTTTTTTCATCCTTTAGTGTTTTTCATCCTTTTTTCCTTTCTTCATTTTTTTCGTTCTTTTTTTTCATTTCTTTCTTTCTCACTTTTTTCTCTTTTTTTTTGTTTGTTTGTTTTATTTTATATCTTTTTCCCCTTTCATAATTTCTTTTCTTCTTTATTCCACCTCCTAATAGTTTATAAAATTCTTTTTTCTTCTTTTTGTTTTCTGTCTATCATTCTTTCTATCTCTCCTTCCCTCTTTCTTTCTGCTGTTTTTCTTTTTCTTTTCTCCTTCCTTTTTTTTTTAATTTATTCGTCTGTTGTTCACTTTTCTTTCTATCCCTTTTTCTCTTTCCTCGTTCTATTTTCTACCTTTGTCAGTAACGTTTATTTTTTTAACTTTAATACTTGCTCTCTTTTTTCTTTATTTTTTTTTGTTTTTTCCCCCCTTTCCTTCCACCTTTCTTTTATCCATCCATTCTTTCCTTGTGCCCCCTCCTAAATTAATTCTTCCCTTAACTTATTATTTTTCACCTGCCGACTGCTTGATATTCAATGCTTTCTCTATTCATCCATTCGTCCCTCCTTTCTTCACGTCTTCCCGTTCTCTTGTTTATGACGAAACGCTGCTTTTAAATTGACGTGAACGAGAGAATCTGGGACTGCTTGGCGCAGTGGTTATAGGCACGGATATGAAGGGGAGGCCAACAAAGTTCAATAACAAGTGTGAAATACTATGCCTCGCTTTCAGGATAATGCCATTCGGGGTAATTTTTTTTTATTATTATTTAATCAAGCCCGAGAAAACCACTCTACTCTATATATTTAAACGCACTTATTTACGCATGCACAGAATATTGGGTGTTTGTTAAAATAGAGTCGACAATGATCGATTCTGATTCTTTTGAATTTCTGAATATAGACTTTCTTTTTTTTTGGGGGGGTATTGTAAAAACCATGAAACCTGTACGTTTAATTCCCTACGCGTAGAAATACACGGGTTTGTTTTACTATACACATAGATAAGAAAAAATTGTCAAAAAACAAACATATACCAAATAAATCTTATCAAGAAGCCGCCATTAAAAATGCGTGATAAGAACTTGAATAATTCAACTTACTCTCTTTCGAAGTTTATAACTACTTGAAAAATGTAATTCAAACCTTAATTATTTTTTCAACTAAAGGAGCAAAGACAAAATTTAAAAAGAAATAACAGGTTTAATAGCAAATTATGCAATATTTGTTTTTTTTTTTTTAATCGGTTTTCTTTAAAAAAGATTTAAAGAAAATCAACGAAATAAAGGGAGACAAATATCTGATTTTCTTCCCGTTTATCTTCCGGTGGCTTCGAAGCGCCATAATTAATGTCTCTTTATATTGCGTGCTGTAAACCAAAATTAGTATTTTGGGGCCACCTTATATGAAAAATGAACATATTCACTAATCAGGTTTTGCCTTAAAAACACTCTACCGATATTTTTTTATTCTCTTAATGAAATACGTGAGTTTTTGATTAATATATTCTTCGAGTGAACGTTTTTTAAATATTGAAAAAAAAAACATTCAGTGAAATAGATAAAAATTGTCGTCAGCGTCCGATATTTACTTGCCAATCTAAGCATAACATGAGTTTTCACTTAAAAAAAAAAAAAAATCAACGCCGTTTAAAAAAAAAAAAGGTATTACACTTGGGATTTCACAGGTAAATTTCCAAAAAATACTTTAATATTGTATTTATTGATCATTTATCCTCAATTTGTGATATATAAAACTTTGGTGAGTAAATTAATTATTTAAATGTTAATAGACATTTCCAAATAGGGGGCGGTGAATTAAAAAGACGTTTGTTTTATATATATATATATATATATATATATATATATATATATATATATATATATATATGTTTTATATATATATATATATATATATATATATATATATACACACACACACACACACACACACACCTTCCGTTTATTTTAATTTATACATATTTACCTTAATCATTAGACTGTGCGGAGATTTACGCTCCAATGAGTGCAAATCTTGTTTTATTTGTATATGTTTGTTTGTTTTTTATGATCGAATTTCTTTAATAAATGCTACAATTAAACTCGCCCTGTTACCTATCTCATTTCAGTTAAAAGATGAATCTTAAATAAACGGGGCGGCTGGTGCACGTGTAAGCTGTCACACCCGTCCACATGTAGGTAATTGGCGACTCCAGGCATTCACAATGCATCTCCGTTAGAGAGGATACAATAATCATAGAAATAAGTAGTTGACACATAAAAAAACAACAACAAAAAGAAAAATAGTGTGTACATTGCAATAATTAATGGTGGCATGGCTGCAATAGGAAAAAAAGAAAAGAAAAAAGAAACATGCCTACGGAAATACGTCCCCGACAATCGGTCTGACAGGGACTGAATTATAGTACTACTTAGCCTAAGGTGATTCGCATTTCCACGTTTTACACTTTCTTTGAGAAGAGATTAGTAGACCTCAGGATAAGTTATCGGTGATGCTGGGGAGGGGGCGGTGGCTAAGTGGTTAACTACATGAACTGATGACCTAGGTGTTCCATGTTCGAATCCAGTTCGTTCCGCAAACATCGTTTTCACTTCGGATGTTGACAATTTCACGTTGATCCTCCCTCGTAACTATTCGATGAAAGAATCCTCACTAGAAAAATATCGAGGACACCAATACCAGCAATAGAATGCTCAGATTCATACGACCACGCTGCTGCTGCTGCTGCTGCTGCTGCTGCTGCTGCTGCTGCTGCTGCTGATGATGATGATGATGCCAACGTGGTCAGTCAGGGTATGTATGAACTTCACATCAGTCACCTCCAGAAAATCAATGAACGTAGGATATAAAGCAAGTAGATTCATTAAAATGAATAGCAAATCCCCAAAAGTAAATCCATATGAAATACTATAATAAACTAAGTCGTTAAGGCCAGGGACTGACAACCTGCGTGTGCCACGTTCGAATCCAGTTCGTTCTATAGAAAGACTTTCACTTATGGATGGTGACAGGTTTTTTTTTTCTATCTTGCTTTGATAGAGTCAAAACTGGCTTCGAAATCTAGTAAGTGATGCCCTTTGCCCCTCCCTGCAACATCTTTAACACTGAAGAGACATTGCGAGCCTTTCTCTGCACTATCGTTATTTCCATGGCAAGTGCTCGTCTGAGCTCCAATCTATGGTCCTCCTGACTAAATATGAACAAAAATACTCGACTAGCTACAACCACTCTCAACAATTTCCCCAACTCTCTATCTGTGCTTAAATCTAAACGCTGATTCCATGATACCTTCTTTTCTAGAACTGTCCGCCGGCGAAAGTTTGTTCCACCGGCCTGCTACCCAGCCGAGTACGATATAGTAGCCTTCAAGTCCAATGTAAGCAAGTTCTTGTTGAGTCTTAAATGTTCCAAATTCTACCGAATCTGCACCATTAACGATTACTACATACCACCTTACATACAGTAACCCTTATCCTCGAGTGGCCGTCTGACCTTGGCAGGGGGTGACTTCTTTGTAAAAACACAACATGGTCTCTGCTGATTCTAACTAGAACTATACCAAAGTAACAAATGCCAACAATACACTATTATGGTTGATACGATAGCAATGAATGTATAAGTATAATACAGTTTTTACAGGCTCGAATCTGTTTGTTGGCATGAATATCCCCATGTCAAGTACAAACGAGAGCGTTCACGTGAAGGTTACCAACATCCATAGCGAATTTAATTCCAGTTAGTCAGTGCAGGTCGATGTTTCCACTTTACGCCACCACCGGTTTTAGGATTTTTTTTACCCCTCTCGGCAAAAGGAGGGTGGATTTGTAAATTCACCCTTATCCGTTCGTCTGTCCGCATTTTATCTCATTAACTTCGCCTTAGATTTCTTTTAAAATCTTGCACAAACATTAAACATGATATGAGTAAAAATGTAACAACAGATTTTCTAGGAAAACTCTAGCTGCCCCCGTAGGGGTGCCTTTCGAGTTAAAATGGCTAAAATTGACACTTTTGTGATTATTAAAAAAAAATTTGATGGCTTGGATTTTTATAAAATTTTCTGAAAAGTTGTAACTAACTGATTTCTATATAATTTTGTTTCTCTATACTTCGCGATAACTCTTGGGTATGCCCCAGGGGCTCTGTTTAAGGCTAATAAAAACACTCCATTTTGGGGACTATTTTACCATATTTGTCCAAAATTTTCTGTGTATGTCCTTTTAGCAGTTTTGCAAGGTGCTGAACTCAAATTTAAATATGTTAAGGCCTTGGAGACTTTGGGGGCTTAATGGGGGTAGGGGAATGATAGACTTAGTGATTTTTTTTTTTTTTTTTTTTTTGCATGGTGCAGAACTCAAATTTACATCTGTGTCTAAACCTAAATGTGGATTCCATTAACAAAGCTTCTTTCTTAGTCATGGTATTCTCTTCCTAGAACTGTCCGCCAGCTGTCCACAATATGATCGTCTTCATGTCCAATGTAAATAAGTTCTTGATAAGCCGTCCTCTTAAGTAATCCAATTTACCAAATTTTTACTACTAAAGATTACTACAATATGGTCCCATTGACTACTGTACAGTCATTAACCATTATCCTCGTGTAAGCTCCGGGCCTTGATAAGTGGTGGCTTCTTTGTAGAAAAAAATGACTCCAATATATACATGAGAGTTTGAACTCGGCATATTAGATTACTTCGTATGTGATGACATCATGAATCACGCGTTGTCTGGCACAAACGACTCTTACAATGTAGTTGAATCTGCCTCTTGTATTCAGCAACATATTCGCGAGCGAACTTTCTCACATGAGTGCTTCCTTGTAATGTAATTTTCGGTTGACAATACGCATGAACAGAGTTAGTATTCTTCATCTGCGGGAGACCAAAGCATATTCTTTTATAGAAGGGTATGGCATTAAAAAGAAAACAGATCGTGATCACCATATTGAAAAGAACATGCTTACACACCTTAGTTATCACACCGGTTTCGTTTAGTTTACTTCTTAAAGAAAAGACAATTTTATAACAGAGCGCACATGCGCGCATGTGACCGCATGAGGAGTGACGTCACAGTTGTGGGGGAGGGGAGAATATAAATAAAGAAACAAAGATCTCGGGAGAGACAAGATGACAATCTAGATCTCGTGAAAGATGTAGATAACGTTCGTGATCACGTGCGAGGGGTGAAGCACGCTCGAGAAGGAGATCACGTAGGTAACAACAAGTAACTAAATGTTGATGCTAAGCTGAACAAAAAAAGTGTCGGGGTTATTTCCTAGTCTTTCTCTTTCTTTGCGACTGAAACCGCACACAGAGTGTGTGGGTCCGCGGAAAACGTTACAATTTTACTAGTCGAGGATAAATACTCGACAATCAGTCAGACGGTATCTTTTTTGTTACCGAGCTGAGGCGTCGTTCTGTTCAGTCTTATGAGGTAAACCTTCCAAAGCTTTACCTCCACTCTGAGAAAGAATTAATGTGTTGCTAATAGCATCAATGAACGTAGTGGCATTCGTCTTAAGCGGGTTGAACCGACTTACTTCGATGGAGAAAGTTGCGTTGGGATATCAAATTCACAAGCGATCCTTAGTCGTATGTATATCCCCGTCAGGGAAGTTGGCGCCATTTTTTTTTTTTTTTTTCAGTTTTTGCAGGGAGGTGAATATTTGAATGCTGCCCACCATAGCATTGTGTGACACAAGTTCGAGAAAGTGGAGTATCAAGCAAGCTCCCCTTAAGGAGGGGCAGTCTTGCCTACAAAAATTGCCTTAACATCCACGTCGGCATTCCCCGGTCGAGACGCCAGTTTTTGCAGGGAGTTGTTGAGGTCCTTATGTGTATGGCGCTTGATATTTACAAATCGTCAATCACCTGGTACTGGCTAAGATAAACGTTGCTTAACTTCGGTGATCTCATTAAAACCGACGTATCAACGGGAATGCCAATGGTACGATCAAACATTTCTTTGTGTGGCCAGATTGCACTTGGAATAGGGCTCTGGTTTTTAACAAACCTGATCTTGTGTCTGATCTTCCCTTGAGAGGAAGTAAGTAACAGATATGACAGTGAGTAAGCTGCAGCCGTAAAGCGTTTCTTGTCATCATTGTGGAAATCTGGTTCCTCTATTGTGGTTATGTATTTTTAGGGCTACGAAGATCAACATGTACGTACGGTTCCAGCATCAAATTATATAACAAGGGTATACCTACCGCACAAATAACAAAACAACGGAATAAAGGAAGTTTTAACAATCGGTTCATTGTTCTCGCAAATAACTAAATATTATTGTTATTTGTGCGGTAGAATTAATTGGCGGTTCATACCATTCCCTACAAGATTTCAATACGTATGAAAGCATTACAGATTTAATAAAACTTTAACCTGTTTCAATGATTGAATTTTATGTT
>NC_136508.1:76277974-76287974 GCF_053919585.1 Euprymna scolopes
CAATCTCCAACCAAACCTCTCCTCTGTAAGAATCACTAATTACCAGCTGCAAGCAGAAATTTCAGGACGAATGGAAACGATGCCGATATAAGGGGAGTGCAAATATGTTCCCCAATGGTCAGTATCTGGTACTGGGCAGTTGTGTTACTTCGATGATCTGACTAGAACCGGTGTGCCAACGTGATTATGTCGTATATGTATTTGTGTGTGTATATATTGTAACGTATACATATGTATATATATATACTGTAATTATCAGATATTTTGTAATTCATATGCAAAACTACGGAAACAAATTACTATGATGAAATATTGGTAAAGGTGCAGTATCTATTCATCAACAAAAAATCATTTTAAATTACCATTAATGTAGGTTTTCGAGGTTGCTGAAAATGAAAATAACGGTTAAAATTTCAGGTAACAAGTCGTTACTGAGATAGAAAGAAATTATAGTTTTAAAAAGTTGGGGGGTCACTTTTCTATATTAACTTAACATAAAATGTGCACCCAGTTTAAGACAAATTTTTGGGTGGTGTGTGTTATTTTTTTAGGGGGGGTATTCATTTGATATTTGTGGCCTGGTAGACCTTAAAATAACTTGTCTATATATTTTCGGGTGTGCTGAAAACGAATATCACATTTAAATTCTCCACAAAGAAGTATTTCCAAGTATTAAGCAATTTAATTCTTTATAAGTGGTAGCCATGGTTGTACGCACAAGCGTTTTTATTTTTGCTTAATACTCGGAAAAATTCTTATTTGAGGAAAATGTAAATACGACATTCGTTTTCAGTACACACGTAAACTTCAATGAAACAATTTTTTAAGGAAGGTTTTGAGTTTATCTTCTAGGCCACGATAAAAACTACTCTTAAAAAAGATAACAGACTCCCTCAACAAAGTGGCCATAAAGTAGGTGCTCATTTTACGTTAAGTAAAAATAGAAAAGTGATCTCCCATTTTTAGAAACAATAATGTGCGACTTTGAGGGCAAATGTTACAGAGCCCACGGCACAATTCAGGTGATTACCATTCCAACGAGCCTTTATATGTAAAATTCTGATCAATAGTCGCGGAGATTTCGAACTTATGAAATTACCAAAAAAGGTGGTATATCTTTCTATGAATATATCTATATTGAATATAAAAATGGTCATATTTTTGGTTCTGTCGGACGAAAATACATTAACATTTTTAGGCTATTTGGAGATTATAATACTATTATTTGGTTAAAATTTTATGAAAATTCGTAAAAAAAAAAATACCTACATTTGCAAATCAATAAATATGCTAAAATTTGCCTACATTTGTATATATAGTGGCCTGACAAACAGCTTCGGTTTTTCTACATCGGTTGTCTCTCCTATATTTGTTTGTTTTGCTGCTTCATTTGTCTAACTTTTGGCCTTGCCAGACCACTAACACACACACACACACACACACACGCACACACACACACACATATGTATGTATGTATATATATGTATGTGTATATATGTATGTATGTATGTATGCATGCATACATATCTATGTATGTATACATATGTATGTGTATATATATATATGTATGTATATATATATGTATATTGTATTGGTAGTAATTATTTGTTTGTTTAAAACTAAATATATAAGTGTGTCACCCAAAAGAGTGCTCAATGTTTAGACAGAGTCAAAATAAGTGAATTTAGTTTACAAACAAATGGCTACACATAAGCATACATGTTTCAGCGAAAACCCAGTAAGGGAATCGCTTCATCAGGCCAAGGACAACTCTCTTTGTCCTTGGCCTGACGAAGCGATTCCCTTACTGGGTTTTCGCTGAAACATGTATGCTTATGTATAGCCATTTGTTTGTAAACTAAATTCACTTATATATATATATGTATATATACATATATACATATATATACATACATATATATACATACATATATATATATAATGCTCCTCACCTTGAGTTGAGCGTCGCACTGATGAACTGTGAAACAGCGAAACAGTACTGTATATGTATGACTATAATGCTCCTCACCTTGAGTTGAGCATATTGAGAAGTGATACACAAATTACCATTAGCATATAAGCGACGCTCTTTGCGTAAACAAATCGAGCGGAGGTATTTCGGACGATGTGAAAAACATCGTTAAATTCACTACTCGTTCAGCAGCCGCCAATAGCGTAATGGTTAGGAGCCTTGACTGCCGTTCAGACGGTTGGGTTTCAATCCTGGCTTGTGGTAGTTGCCTGTCTAGCCGCACTGATGAGCTGTGAAACAGCGAAACAGTACTGTATGCGGATGACTATATATATATATATATATATATATATATATATATATATATATATATAATGTATGGAGATCAATCTTTCTTTGATGGGGAAAACACTGCGGGGCACAGATGTTCTGTTTGGTCTGTAAATCGGGTGGAGGCCTGAAGCGTCATATGAACGTCCACAGTAGAGCAACACCAGTTGGCATCCCTCAATCTCAGCTTAAGTGTGACTTTTGCAACAGACTGTGTAAGAGCAGGGCTGTTCTGAAGAGCCACCTTCGTTCCCACAGTAGATAGAAATTGATGCATCTTGATCACATCTCCACATGTATATATATATATAAATAAATAAATAAATAAATAAATAAATATATCTATATATATATATATATATATTAAATAACAATATTTCAGAATACATGAAAATAAATGAATAATCAACAATAAAATAAGGGAAAGATAGTCTTCTGTGAAGAAGTGACAATCACCATATATGTATGTATATATATATGCATGTATATATATATATATATATATATATATATATATATATATATATATATGTATGCATATATATATACCAGTTACAATTTAACATCAGTTGTGATACCAATGGAGAGGGAAGAAAGAAAATTTGAAACAGGTGCTTGGATTGTATAAAGTTTATTTCCTTTTGATTATATTATAAGTTTTATACGTTATCAGAAATAAAGGAGTGCCTATTTTTTTAATTTTGTTTTGTTCTGTTTGTTTTTAATATTTATTGATAGTCGCGTGCGACTTTGCGCATTTGAACCCAACCGCACCTTGCAAGCCTACTTTACGGCAAAACTCGATCACCTGTCCCCTTCACACCAAGCATCTGTTGTGATGTGTTATCGGCTTGGCCGGCCTAGAAATCTGCTTAGTTTAAGTGAAACGCGACTGCTGCTTGTCAGCTCAGCAGATAAGCTACCGACTGCTCTGGGGGATAAAACCTTAAAAATGTGCCCTTTTCATCTTTTTTTCATATATATATATATATATATATATATATATATATATATATATATATATATATATGTGTGTGTGTATATATATATGTGTGTGTATATATATATATATGTGTGTGTGTGTGTGTGTGTGTGTGTGTGTGTGTGTGTGTGTGTGTGTACATTTTCAACAAAAATACTAGCAGGAGCATTGTAAATTCCACGTTTAAATAAATAAAAAAGAAAGTTTAATGTTGTCATTGTGTCTATATTATATTTTCTCTTATTCTTTCTATACACATTAAATCATATAATCTATGGACACGTATTTTTCCGTTTATGACTAATCAGAGTGAGTGAACTGATATATATATATATATATATATATATATATATATATATATATATATATATATATATATATATATATATATTAGCAGAGTGACCATACGTTTCCTGGGATCGAATGATGATCAACGAATGTTTTACGCTCCCGTATTTTCATTGCCATCGAAATCAAGGAAAAAGTCCATTTTTCAATCAAATCGATAGATTGCTTTCTCTTTTTAAGGAACCCATCGCGATGCACATAGAGGAAGCTTCACATGCCTCTCGCAGTGACTTAGTTCACATTATATTGTAGTCCACATTGCACTGTAGCAAAGCTTCTGTTGATTTTATAAAATTATTGTATATATAATGGCTTGAATTAAGGTTCCAAATGTAAAAGTCAAGTACTATGTATCGATTTTTCTCTAACTAGAAAAATCAATTTCAAATGCGTCTTTGTCATATCAAAGAACCTACTGTTGATATATATGTCTGTCATTACTACGGTGATAATGGCTTCCGTTTAAGTTTAAAATGAATACGTCAAGTATCATTGTTAATTGTGCTTTAAACAGAGACATTCATTTGGAACGCACCCCTGTCATATCATGTTAATCAAATATGTTGGGCCTTTCGACTTGTATGGAAATAAAACCTCTCAAATGGACTTTTGATGTTAATCAGTCTGAGATGTTAACTTGACTAAAATAGCCTGCACTTATTACATCAAATTATTTAGATTATCAATTATCGATACTTATCGAAGACATTTCGACACATACCTATCGAAAAAAATTGCCAGACACATAAAGTACCTCCGTGCGAAACTTCATAAAAACAAACCTAGACATTTTCGAGCCCATAAGGAAGGAACTCACAGACACAGAGACAGAGTACCTTTTATATTATATTATATTATATTATATTATATTGTATTGTATTATATTATATTATATTATATTATATTATATTGTATTATATTGTATTATATTATATTGTATCATATTGTATTATATTGTATTATATTATATTATATTGTATTATATTGTATAATATTGTATTGTATTATATTGTATTATATTATATTGTATTATATTGTATTATATTGTATTATATTATATTGTATCATATTGTATTATATTATATTGTATTATATTGTATTATATTATATTGTATTATATTATATTATATTGTATTATATTATATTATATTGTATTATATTATATTATATTATATTATATTATATTATATTGTATTATATTATATTATATTATATTGTATTATATTATATTATATTATATTGTATTATATTATATTATATTGTATTATATTGTATTATATTATACTATATTATATTGTATTATATTATATTATATTATATTGTATTGTATTATATTGTATTATATTATTTTATAGTATATTATATTGTATTATATTATATTGTATTATATTGTATTATATTATATTATATTGTATTATATTGTATTATATTATATTTTATTATATTATATTATATTGTATTATAGTATATTGTATTATATTGTATTATATTATATTATATTTTATTATATTATATTGTATTGTATTATATTATATTGTATTATATTGTATTATATTATATTTTATTGTATTATATTATATTATATTATATTATATTGTATTATATTATATTGTATTATATTATATTGTATTATATTATATTATACTATATTATATTGTATTATATTATATTGTATTATATTATATAGTATTGTATTATATTATATTATATTGTATTATATTATATTTATTATATTGTAGTATATTATATTATATTGTATTGTATTATATTATATTATATTGTATTATATTATACTATATTGCATTATATTATATTATATTATATTATATTGTATTATATTATATTATATTGTCGATATATATATATATATATATATATAGATAGATAGATAGATAGATAGATAGATAGATAGAGTCAACTTATATTAATGAACGGTCACGGACACGTTGAATTTCTACACAATGGATAGAGACGTTGAATCTCTACCGTTCGAGGTGAGACTTGTCTAAAGATAGCGGTGTCAATCCTTCCCAAACACGGCCAGAGGCTTACTTGGCCAAAAACGTGGTGAGGCGACAACTATGGATGGCAGTAATTGCTGATAATGCGGTTAAGAGATTCGGAGTTCCTATCTCGTCGGGATTAACATCTGAGGAAGGTCAGAGTAATACTTGGTCGAAACATCGTAAAACAACAACCAAGAAAGATGAGGAAAATAGTCCGCAATAAAATAAATTAATTGTAGAAATTTATTGTGTAGCTTTTTTTTTTTTTACTGAAGTAATCGAGTAGAAATTTTATAGACGGCAAAACTGGCTTCACTTTTAATTAGATTTTGGAAAACGAACATTATCAATTCACCTATTTTTTAAATTTAGTTGCGTTTATTCGTAATTAAAAAATAATGCAGCAGCAGCTAAACTGATCTGCTCGAATCTCAAAATCAGGCTTAAGCAGAAAGTTATGGGAACATGAAAAATTATTATTAACAGAGATTATGTATTTCCCCTGCTATTATTTTAGTAAGAATGAATTGTTAATTCGTTATCTTTCTTACTAAAATGAAATAAAATTATTCATTCTTTTATTTTTTCCATGCGCACTTGAATAAAATTCACTGAAAATGAAATAAATAAATAGCTGGCTGGGATAGCTTCCGTACATTTATATCAGATCTACCTCTGCGTCCATATTTAAAAAAGAGTGCGTCCTCTATAGTATCAGACCTGACGGAATGGTTAATTGTAGGTATAGACAATTTCATACCCTAACAGCCAACCATGGTTCTTTCCAGAATGTGTTGCTGCCATCGCGCACAGAAACCACCTTTTCCATTGCTTTCAACGTAATAGATATAGAGTCTAAAGCCGCTTTCAAGATTACCAGCAACCATTGTAAGAAAGTAATAAAGAACGCAAGACAGTTGTATGCTCAGTCCGTCCAAGTAGCTAAGCAGCGGCTTGGTTCCCACCAGTTTTGGTAAATAGCAAACAGAATCCTGAATAGAAGCGTGTGCTCTATCATAACTATCATCAATGGACCTGAGGTAATCTCGTCAGCATCAGACAAAACCAAACTCTTCGCCAAGAATATATTTTACCCTTCGCGACCATTACCGCCAAACCCCAATATTTCCTCGTGTATCAGAAAACACGCTATATGATATACAAATATCTGTATGTGATGTTGCCAAGCTAACCGGCCCTGACGGTATTCCAACTATAGTACTAAAAAAACTTTAACCAGAACTAGCGCCTATACTTTCAAAACTGTTTAAACGTTGTCTTAAGGAGAATTATTTCCCATCATCCTGGAAAATCTCATTAGTATGCCCTGTATTAAAGCATTCAGGTGATCGCTCATCTCTCTCAGTACAGGCCAATAAGTCTCCTGTGCGTCATGAGTAAGTTGCTGGAAGCTGTGTTAAATAGAGAAGTAATCAACCATCTCAGCAAAAATAACCTTCTTTGTGACATACAATATGGTGCCCGTTCTGCTAGATCTACAGCAGATGTGCTTACAGTTATATCTCATAGGATTAGCGAATCTCACGAAAGAGGCTTCCTTTCTAGGTCAATTGTTCTGGACATATCAAAGGCATTTGATAGGGTTTGGCATAAAGGTTTACTTTACACGATCTCCAGCTATGGTATATTTGGAAATGTCTTTTCAATTATCAAATCATTTCTCTCTTATAGGTTCATAAGAGTAGTAGTTGATGGACAAAATCAGAAGCTCACAGTATTAATGCTGGAGTCTCAGTGGTCCATACTGGACGAAACTCTCTTCCTGATCTACATTAATGATCTTCCAAATCACATCCTTAGATCTTTCGTAGACATTTGTGTTGACGGCACTACCATCTATGGCAGCACATCAAAGGCCGTAAACAACCAAGTTCTCTCCGATTCTCTCTCCTCTGATCTCGAGCAAGTGGTACAATGGGGAAAGGTGTGGCTGGTTACTTTTAATGCATCTAAAATCAAACTTCTATCTTTACATCATCAACGCTCTGATCCCCATCTGGCATCAATCGAAATGAGTGGCTCTCGTCTTGGGGAGGCCTCATGTTTTGACAAACTTCTGGGCTTGACTTTTTTTTCCTGATCTGAAATGGAACACGTACATAAAATCTGTTGCCAAGGCCGCTGAAAACATGATGGGATCTTTCTATCGATCCCGTAGATATCTCACTGCTGATGCAATTCTCCATGTATATATGAGCCAGGTACGTCTAAAGATGGAGTACTGTTGCCATATATGGGAAGGAGCTGCTATAAAGGACTTATCCTTCCTTGATAGAGTTCAAAATAGACTTCGTCGCCTCGTAGGAGATGTCCTCTTCTCTTCCCTGCAACCTCTATCTCCCAGAAAAGATATTACGAGTTTGTCTCTGCTTTATTGCTATTTTCATGGAAATTGCCCGACTGAGCTTCAATCTATGCCCGACTGAGCTTCAATCTATGCCCCCCCTCGCCAAACTTTCACAAGAAACACTCGTCTAGCTGAAAACACTATCAAAAATTCCCCCCACTCTTTATCTCTGCCCAAACCTAAACGTAGATTCCATGAACAAAGCTTCCAGCTGACTACAATATAGTTGTCTTCAAGTCCAACGTAAACAAGTTCTTGATGAGCCGTTCCACTTAAGTTAATACATTTGCCGAATTTCCATTACTAATTATTACTGTATTGTCCAATTGACTACTGCATACACTTAACCCTTATTCTCGAGTGGCCTATGAGCCTTGATAAGTGGTTATGCCTATGTAAAAAAAAATAACACGACGTTGGTGGTCAAATGACACTACAAAGAAGTAATAAACAAGAATTATCTGATATTCGCCCGAAGGAAGGAAAGCTTCAAAACCTTCTAATCATTTAATTAACTGAGAATTTGCTATAAATTTTAATACTGTGAATTGTTATTCGACAGTTTCAAGGCTTTACCTATTTCGTTTATTTTTTTTTAAACAATGCACATTTTAATCGTGTGTTAATAGTTACTCCGTGACTCCCCCGAAGCATTTAAACTGTCGAATAGAAAGTCCTGGCTCTAACATCCTTATCAAATTGTTATAATAAAAATAAAGTTCGTTTCATTTTCTTTTCGAATTTCCGATTCGTTGTTTAAGCGTTATGGACGCGGACGATTATTTATTGCGGTGATTTGGCCATGGTAATCCGATATTAAATTAGAATTTGCTATGCATATTAAAGCTATGAATTTTTATTCGACAGTTTAAAGGCTTTACTTATTTCGTTTATTTGTATAATCAAAGCAACTTTAATTTTTTGTTAATAGTTGCAAGCATATACGAAGAAGAATGTGCGTGTATATGAATCGTTTTACTTACGCACGTTAGTTCCATGAAATAAGACTATCAGTAGTTATCTGTCTTTTTATGAGGGGTTACTGGTTTTTATTTTATTTCCATTTTAGTGCTCGCTAGTGTGTCCTGTGGATAGCGACAGAACTATAGATAATCACTGTAGGAAAATCCGACAGTATTTATGCAAGTTTTTACCTGTGAATGTCTGTGGCGTTATATGAGGTTAGCAATATATAAATGTCTGTTTCTAAATGATTAATAATCGGTAAATGTTGATCGTTTTAACGTTAGTGTCTTCTGTGGAGGGCGACGCCATGTTTATCAACTTTTAGAAGTGTTTGTTAATATAGGAATTCGTTTTATTCTGGAATATGGAATGTCCGGTTTCAGCCAATCGTAAAAGCCGGAATGTTGTCGGGAAGAAGTTAATAATTTTGATGCGGAAATCGGAAGGAATATGCAATGTCTGTTTATGCAATCTTCTAGTTACGAAGGGTGAAATCGCACTGTAGTAGAAAAATGCAGAATCGTACCCGGTGGCAACTGGTAGCAGTGGTAGGACTAAATATATAGAGAAAAAAGTAGCTACTCCTTTCTTTTCTGTTGCGATCGTGATGATGGTTCTCTACGGATGGAATTTAGCATTTTAATATCATGACTGAATGTGTATGTAACGGCATGCAAAAGTTACTTAAGATGGTGGGTAAAAGTTTAGACATAAGAAATTTGTATGGAGCATCTGTTAATGCAAACCTATGGTAATTTAGTCCAGGGGGGAAATTCTGCAATCAAAATATCATATACAGGATAAAAGACCCTTAGTATCTGTATCAAATCTCCGCCAGCTCATATGAGCACGTGGGTAAATATCAGCAGCCGCGAAGGATGGATGGCTTGTAAAGAGATTAGCAGCAGCAGTAATCGAAAAACGCGAATATGCAAATTAAAAAGTGTGATCGAGAAGAGAAAGGAGAAAACGAAGAGAAAAATGCAAATTGCGGCACCGAGGAAAATAGACGTGTAAAGACGCAGACG
>NC_136508.1:76290474-76415474 GCF_053919585.1 Euprymna scolopes
TTCTTTTTGTTTTTGTTTTCTTTTTCGGCGGATAATCAAACTAAAAAAAATTCACATTAACTTTCAAGCATTATTTTTGGAATCAGCTCAAATAAAATATTTTCTGCGATTTAGGAATTAACGTTGTGGTCCAGCGGATTTTTATTTTAAAATAAACAAACAATCCAATTCAACTACGATTCATTATTGACAACAAAAACAAAAAAACTTTTTTCTTCACATTTTTTTTTGACATCGTAACTGCTAATTTCTTTTTTCTTTAATAACATGATTTACTATTTTTATGACATAAAAACGTGTATTTCTGACACAGATTCTATTTTTGTATTTTTGAAACTAAATTATTTTTAGTTTGTTTTCGTAGCAACAAACCGTAATAAAATATATTTCAAGACTGAAAGAGCATAAAATAAATTCACTTAAACTGGAATATAGTCATAAAAAAGGTGCTCAATATCCGTAGAATATCTTCTCTGCCGAAATATCTGGTGGAGAGTTTGTCACGTATTTCTTCATTTTTCGGAGGGGGGGGTTACCTTTTCGTGTTTACATTCGTTCTTTTATTTTTGAAATTTTTGTTGGTGTAACCATGGAGTTGACAAATGATAATTTAAAACTGCTCAGTATCCTTAATATAGCAGGTGTTGTAAAACCGAACTTGATTTCGACCCTGGCAACGCTGGGTAACCATGCTAGTATATATATATATATATATATATATATTTTTATTTTTTATTTTCACCCCAAACAAGGCACAGTGCCACTTTGAAGTAGGGGGCTACTATCAGGGACGTAATTAGCAGGGCCATTATGAAGGGAGATGAGTAGAAAGATCTTTGTTCACATTACACTTGAACTTCTGCATATCAGTACAGTTGGGAAAGCAGAATCCCGGAAGGGAGTTCCAAAGACCCGCAGTTCTGGAGAAGGAACTATTGGAATAAAAGGCTTTCTTGCACCTAGGGATCTCTACTGTAAAGGGATGAGACTTAATGGCTTGTCGGGTTTGTCGGGGGTAGTTACGTCGGGGAGGTACAAGTGTTTGCAGTTCGTCAGAGCATTCACCATTAAAGTATTTGTAGAACAGGCAGGGGGATGCAACATCTCGTCGATGGAACAGAAGCTGAAGCCTAGATGACAGTTCAGGACCTATCAGGTTGGCGACTCTCTTTTGAACCCTGTCCAGGAGCGAGAGACAAGCAGCAGATGCACCAGCCCAGATGTGACAACAGTACTCCATGCATGGGCGAATGGTGGCCTTATAGAGGTACAGGATACTGTCAGGCGTAAGTAGTTTTCTAGCACGGTAGAGGGAGCCAACCTTCCTTGCAGCAGCCTTGGCAATGCTCTCAATGTATCTATTCCAGTTCATATTCCATGTAAACGTTAAGCCGAGGAGTTTAAAAGAAGTACTTTCAGGCAATGTGTTCTTGGCCATTGCTATTGGTGGTAGAGAAGGTTTCTTGTAGTTGTTGAAGGAAACAACCTTAGTCTTAGCAGCATTGAATGTGACCATCCATTTTTGTCCCCATTCCACTACAGATTGGAGGTCATCCTCTAGTGTTTCTGCCATTTCCTTGGATATGTGTTCATTTGTTTCCCCCTCATATCTGTTATAGAGAGTGGTGTCATCGGCAAATATCCCCATCTCCGAAACAATTTTATCAGGGAGGTCATTTATGAATATCAGGAATAATATAGGTCCAAGGATAGACCCCTGAGGTACTCCCGTATTTATGTCATATTGTTTAGATGTACGACCGTCGAGGACAACTTGGATTTTTCTCTTACTTAAGAAGGGTTTAATTACATTATGCATTCTTCCAGTGATTCCATATGATCTAATTTTCCTTAGAAGACCATCGTTCCATACCCTGTCAAACGCCTTAGATATATTAAGGGCTACCGCTCTACCCTCGCCTGTTTTGTCCAATGAATGGTATATACGTTACCAAACTACAGTTAAGAAATCTGCTGTTGAACAGGCTTGCCTGAATTCATATTGTTTGTCAGTCAGGAGTTTAGCAGCTGTTAGGTGCTGGACTAGGGCTTGATTAACTAAGGACTCAAATATTTTGGCGTAAAGCGGGAGGAGGCTAATGGGGCGATAATTCAGTGGGTCAGTTCTTTTACCAGAATTCTTGAAGACTGGTACCACAGAAGCGGTTTTCCAACAGTCGGGGAAGCCAGATTCGTTAAGGCATTTATTGTAAAGTTTGGAGAGAATTGGAGCCACCTCGGCACAGCCGGGATGAGATCTGATCCACATGCTTTTGAGGTGTCTAGGTTTTTTATAATAGTATGTACCTGAAAAGAGGTGATTTTCAAATCGTCTAGTGTGGTGTCTGTTCGCAGAGGTAAATCAGGGAGGGAGTGGTGCACCGGGTTCAGTGTGGGGTTTAAGGCAAACCGACTGGCAAGCAGATTAGCCTTGTCAGTTGCCATGCAAGCAACCTCATGATTGTTTGATAGTGGGGGAATAGTTGACTGTCCATTATTTACTACGCTGTTGTAGATTTTCCAAAAATCCCAGGTTCCTAACTTTTGTGCTTCGATGCGTTTTCTGGTGGTTTCAGAGTAATCTGTCTTAGCTGTCTCTATCACTCTCTTACAATTATTTCTAGCTTCTATATACTTCTGTTTATTTGAGCTGGACTTATGTCGGTTGAATCAGCGGAATATATATATATATATATATATATATAGTCGTGATACAACGAAACAAAGCTGTATGTTGATGACTACGAATATATATATATATATGTATGTATATGTGTGTGTTTGTAGTCATCGACATACAGTCCTGTTTCGTTGTATCACAACTCATCAGTGCCGCTAGACGATGATTATACCTAGAACCATCGCGTTGATAGTCAGCAGTTCTACCGATCGACCCATATATATATATATATATATATATATATATATATATATATATATATATATATATATACTAGCAGATTCGGAATTGAATACGAATCATGGAATATTTAATACCACTAAAGTAACTTTATTGTCGACCAAGAGCATCAAATCACGATTATATATATATATATATATATATATATATATATATATATATATATATATATATATATAAGTATAAGGAGAGTAGAGAACGTTTTGTGGAAGCGTTGTCGGCAGCTCTCGTTACTCTCGCTTCTCTTTATTTGTCACTCAGTCCTCATTTTTTTAATGAGTGATTTTTCTGACAAAGGGAGAAGAAAAAGCTGTATTCTAGGTTGGCAGTATTTTGCGTGAACAGTCGACAGAGATGGCGAAAATTTTCTGTTCTATGTCTATCCTTGTAGCCATGTCACTAGTAAGGGTGCTGGAGGTAAACGTTTTATCTGGGCTGACGTTATCCGCCTGATAGTCAGGGACCCGAACCTTGGATTAACCACTAAGGAGGCTGTCCTATCAGCAGGCGCAAAGTACTGGGGCTGCTGTATTCCCATTTGGTGAATGGATTCTGGACCATGCATTAGTCTCTGGTGGGGCCCCTCAATGCCATACTAGTGGTTAATTATTACGGCTTTACCTTATAATGTGCTACAAAAAAAATTCTTCGCTACTTTTCTGTCTTTGTTTCCCCTCTCTGTCCTGCTCTAAGCAAGTCTGACGACCTAGTCCACAAACTCAAAAATTCCACATGAAAAGTTTCAATAAAAAATACACGATTAAACCCGGATCTGAAACTTCCAACGTAGACCCCCACTACCATGTCTCCTTCTCCAACATCAGGGGTCTACGTTCTAACCTTCCAGAGGTTGAAGCCCAATTACAGGAGACTAAACCAGACCTTTTATTTTTAAGCGAAACCGGAATTAGACAAACTATTTCCCTAAATGATTTCGTAATTAAAGGATACTCTAACCTACCTTCCAAATCTGACCCCCAAGATCGCCATGGACATGGAATATGTGCCTATATAAAAGATGACTTTCCATGTGGTAGGGACATCTCCAGAGAAGATCCTAACTTACCCTATATGTGCTTCCGAGTAGCACTAGCTCACACTACGGCATTTATATTTACTCTCTATCGCCCCCATAACAGCGGAGTTACTATCTTTAAAAGCATATCTGAGAAAATTGATCAAGTTCTATCAGCATATCCTTCAGCTAACATTCAAGTATGTGGAGACTTCAATGTTCACAATGTGGAATGGTTGACCCACTCAAACAAGACCGATGATGAGGGGGGATTCTGTCATGATTTCTCCATTGCTTATGACCTCACTCAGATTGTTCACGAACCCACCCGGATGCCCGACTATGACGGCCATTATGCAAGTCTCCTAGACCTTTTTCTCACAACTTGCCCTGAACTATGTTCAGTTTCCGTTCTGTCTCCTCTTGGATCTTCCGACCACTCAGTTGTATCAATTAAGATAAAAATGAAATGTAATAAGTCCTCAGACATACCTCTCCATCGTACAGTATATCGATACACTATGGCTGACGGGGATAGTTTCCGTACATTTATATCGGATCTTCCTCTGCGTTCCATGTTAAAAAGGATGTGTCGTCTATAGTATCACACCTGACAGAATGGTTAATTGTAGGTATAGACAATTTCATACCCTCGAAAAAGTTCCAGCAAAAACCTAACAGCCAGCCATGGTTTTCTCCAGAATGTGCTGCTGCTATTGCGCACAGAAATCACTTTTTCCACTGCTTCCAACGTAATAGATGTATGGAAACTAAAGCCGCTTTCAGAACTGCCAGCAACCATCGTAACAAAGTAATAAAGAACGCAAGAGAGTTGTATGCTCAGTCCGTCAAGACCAAAGTAGCTGAGCAGCGGCTTGGTTCCCACCAGTTTTGGCAAATTGCAAACAGAATCCTGAACAGAAGCGTGTGCTCTATCCCAACTATCATCAATGGACCTGAGTTAATCTCGTCAGCATCAGACAAAGCCAAACTCTTTGCCAAGAACTTTGCTGCCACTTCTACCCTTTGCGACCAAGGCCGCAAACCCCCAATGTTTCCTCCTGTATCAGAAAACACACTATGTGATATAAAAATACATGTATGTGATGTTGCCAAGCTAATCAAAAACCTTGATTCCAGTAAAGCAACCGGCCCTGACGGTATTCCAATTATAGTACTCTAAAAACTTCAACCAGAACTAGCACCCATACTTACAAAACTGTTTAAACGTTGTCTTTAAAACAACTGCTTCCCATCATCCTGGAAAATCTCATTAGTATTCCCTGTATTTACGAATTCAGATGATTGTTCATCCTCCTGTCAGTACAGGCCAATAAGTCTCCTGTGCGTCATGAGTAAGTTGCTGGAATCTGTGTTAAATACAGAAGTAATCAACCATCTCAGCAAAAAATAACTTTCTTAGTGAAACTCAATATGGTTTCCGTTCTGCTAGATCTACAGCAGATGTGCTTACAGTTATATCTCATAGGATTAGCGAATCTCTCGACAGAGGCAACCTTTCTAGGGCAATTGCTCTTGACATATCAAAGGCCTTTGATAGGGTATGGCATAAACGTTTACTTCACAAGATCTCCAGCTATGGTAAAGCTGGAAATGTCTTCTCAATTATTAAATCATTGATTCATAAAAGTAGTAGTTGATGGGCAAAAATCAGAAGCTCACAGTATAAATGCTGGAGTCCTTCACGGGTCCATTCTGGGCCCAACTCTTTTCCCGATCTACATTCATGATCTTCCAAATCACATCCTTACATCATTCGTAGACATTTTTGCTGACGACACTACCATCTATGGTAGCACACCTAAGACAGTAAACGACAAAGTTCTCTCCGATTCTCTCTCCTCTGATCTTGATCACGTTGTACAATGGAGAAAGTAGTGGCTGGTTACTTTTAATGCATCTAAAACCAAGCTTCTATCTTTACATCATCAACGTTCTGATCCCCATCTTGCATCAATTAACATGAATGGCTCTCGTCTTGGGGAGGCCTCAAGTTTTGACAGGCTTCTGGGCTTGACCATTACTCCTGATCTTAAATGGAATACGTACATCAAATCTGCTGCCAAGGCCGCTGGAAAAATGGTCGGATCCTTCTATCGATCCAGTAGATATCTCACTGCTGATGCAATTCTCTATCTATATAAGAGCCAGATACGTCCAAGGATGGAATACTGTTGCCACATATCGGCAGGAGCTACTAGAAAAGACTTGTCCTGCCTTGATAGGGTTCAAAATAGACTTCGTGGCCTGGTGGGAGATGTCTTTTTCTCTTCGCCGCAACCTCTATCTCACAGAAGAGATGTTGCGAGTTTGTCTCTGCTTTATCGTTATTTGCATGGAAATCGAACGCCGAAGAAAGTCATTTAGCAGCAAAAACGCACATGAACCTACCGATGAGAAATATAAGAAGGAAAACCCACCATTGGAATCATTCAGCCAATTTATAGAAACTTAAAATCTAAAAAAAAAAAAATTAATAAAACCTGAAGCAAAAAAATAATATCTAAATAAATAAAATAAAATAAAACTAATATTGAAACAAATTGAATAAATGTGTCACCAAAAAAGAAGGAAGGAAGGAAGGAAAAGGGACAGATAGAGAGTAGTTGTAGTAGAAGTAGTAGTAGGAGTAGTAGTAGTAGTATTCTTGGCTTTACTACAATTGTTCTTATGTTTGTCAACGGGTTAAAGTTGTTTAGTTGTAAGAAAATAGCGACAGTATAGTTGTAATAAAGTATAATTGCAAAACACCCACACTCTCCCATGTTAAATAATAATTTCGAAATAATTACGTTAATATTTCAGTGCGCAGGTCGAAATCTGCAAAAGAAGTGATTTGTGTTCATTTGTTTACGTCGTTATGGGTTAATGTTTATGCGCGCATGCGCAACCGGATGTTGTAAAAGGGAAAGTGGGTAACATCACTCGTCACATGGTCATTTGAGTTTTATAATTATATATATATATATATATATATATATATACTAGTAGACGACCTGCCGTTGCCCGGGATAGAAGAAGAATCATCAAATGGTCAACATCAAAGTGACAACAAGAAGAGAAAACAACCAAGAAAATTAATCACGAATCAATATATATATATATATATATATATATATAGTAATTATTAAAATATATATGTCACTTAAGCTACGCAGAATATTCCGTGTTTCATTCTCGTGAGAATTCGTCAAAAGAAGCCTGGCGAATTCTCAGGAGAATGAAACGCGGAATATTCTGTATAGCTTCATTGCCATACATGTGTTTATACCTTACTACCTAGGTCTACATATGTATTAAGCACTGTTGACGTAAACACTGAAAATTGTACGCATAAAACTATATCTGCGTATATTAATGTATATGATTAAATGAAGTAATCATATATATATATATATATATATATATATATATATATATATATATATATATATATATGGTTTTAAATAAAATAGTAGGCGGAAGTTTCTCGAGAGCTCTTTCGGCTATCATCTCTTCAGGAGCAAATCGATAGCAATCTAAATAGTATTGTGACGAAAATAAAGAGTTCTATAGGGGAACTTATTTAATGTGCCAACGTACGGGGGCATTAATTAAATTTATTTACGTTTAAAAAACGATTAAAAAATGTTGGCACAACGAGGGAGAAAAAAAAAAAAAGCGGGAGAAAATTTCAAAGTTCCCCAAAGAGAAACAATGCGTTTGATGTTTCCTTTTGCCGGCACAAAGAAGGTTGACGCATCGCGATAGAGACGGCCTCCAAAATCTTTAAATGGTTTTTGGAGTCCGCTCTAGGTAGCACCTCGAACCAATCTATTTTATATCTATCGGCACAGCACGGGTTGTCAACCAAATGCTGGCCAATAGCAGAGTCCAAGGCTGCAGAAGGAGGGAGACCTCCGAACCCCATCCTCCCTTGTCTATATATATATATATATATATATATATATATATATATATATGTAAAATTTAAATGAGAAATTTCATTTTGGTTTTATGGCGAAGAGACGAGAATTTACGCGTTGTCTGGTGGTTTCAAGCGATAGTGCTCCAGTTTCGAGCGGAATTTAAAGTATAAAATGGTCACAAACCTTTTGAAGACACTTATTTTTAAAGTAAAATTTAAATGAGAAATTTTTGAAAATTTCTCATTTAAATTTTACTATACACTTGAAACCACCAAAACGTAAATTCTCGTCTCTTCCCCATAACACCAAAATGAAGAAAAAGAAAAAGAAATTCACGAACCGGACTTATTAGCTAATGTATTAGCAAAATATAGGACTGACAAAATAAATCAATAAACAAAAATGATTTTAACATTAAATTCGACACTTAAAAGTTTTCAAAAATTTCTCATTTAAATTTTACTTTAAAAATAAGTGTCTTCAAAAAATGTGTGACTGTCTATATATATATATATATATATATATATATATATATATATATATATATATATATATATATACATTGTTGTTGTTGTTGTTGTTGTTATTTATTTTTTATTTATTTTTCCCCCCAACCTCAGGGATTTTTGCTTAAATGATTACAAGTTGTTTCAATTGACAGGACAATAAAATTATCCTGCCGATCCCGACAGTCGATCTAAGCCAAAATAAATTAGAAGAAAAAAGATTATTTTAAATTACATATGAGTCTAATAAAAAACAGGAGTTGAAGTGCTGAATATAGAGGGAGGAAGGACGAGTGAGAGGAAAGAAAAGGAATATAAAGGGGGTGGCGGGGAGAAATGTAGATTATATTTATAGTTTGGAGTGAAATTAAAGATTAAGAATAAAAGGAATTAAATTCAAATTTAGCTCTACTAACGAATTGAGCACTTTTCCCCCATGTTTTTTACCAAATATACTTCCTAACACACACACACACACACACACACACACACACACACACACACATATATATAAGTGTGTGTGTGTTAATACTAGTAGAAGACTAGCCGTTGCCCGGGATTTAATGAAATCAACAAATGTTCATCACCATTTAAGAAACAAAGCCTTTTATTATCGACCCAGAAGATTAAATCACGATTATATATATATATATATATATATATATATATATATATATATATATATATATATATATATATATAAGCGGGGAGCACATCCAGCGCCTAGTATGCCCAAATTGTCACCCATTTGGTACTATCCAGGTTTAACGTTGTTTAACTTCGGTGCTGTGACGAGAACCGATATGTCAACAAGTCAATTTATTATCTACTAAACCAACATGCACAACTAGAGTTGTTTGTTTTATTTGTTGATTTTAAACATTAAGGAAAGACTTAAAGGAAAAATATAAGGTGCTTTTTGGGGTTGTGTTTTTCTTTTTTAAGGAAACTTCCCAATAAACGAACGCGGAAATGGTGTCTATGTAGTAATTTCTCGTTTTAAAATTAGTTCATTTCCTTCGATTATTTCATTTCTTTTTCTCTTTTTAGCACATAAGAAAAACATTAAATATTTATTATTATTGTTTTATAATGTAGACTGCGTTCTTATCCTATTGGTTCATATTTGCTTTTTTATCCCTGTTTTTACTCTGGTTTGATCACGTTCACATACATCTACTTCGAATTCGTAGCAATAGACCGTCATCAATGAACATTCTTTTTTTTCCAAAACGGTCTTTAATACCGTTTTTTTGTTTTGTTTTGTTTTGTTTTGTTTTTGTGACGTTTACTCCCTGAACTCACTTTGGAACTAGAAATTACTCGGTAGACACCATCTCTACGATCGTTTATTGAAAAGTTTTGTTTAAAAAAAAAAGGAAGCATCCACCTAAAAAAAAAATGCATCTTAAACAAATATATATTCCCCCACCTTTTTGTAAATGAAGTTAAAATCATAAGCTAGAGATCTTAAGTAGATAAACTCCATGGAGAGAATATGGTATTATGATGATAGTGTCTCGTTTAGGGATGAAATAAAGTTTCAATAGAATGACTAGCAAAGTAGTTAGATGACTCCCGACCCCCAGCTCCCTCTACTGACCTAGGTGCCTAAATGTCTTTGACCCCAAATAAGGTTCTGGTAGTAGATAATACCAGAGCCGGAGACAAGCACTAAATAATTACTTAATTCATTTTCTCCTATTTTACTTACAAATATCTACCCCAAACGTAATGCAGCCATACCTGTCCTACGTTCTCATCGCTACCTCTTTTTTCTCATCTGACTTAATCTCTACCATTATCTGTTCCTCAGAACTTAATTTCATTCAGTAATCCAATTAATTGGCAAATAATAAACGCACAAACGATTGCAATTTACAATGGGGAAAAAGTCAGTGAGAATTAAGGGGGTTATGTACAAAGAGAAACTATATAGCGGGAAAAACGCTGACGTTCCACCAGCGTCTGTCCAAGACCGTCTTAAGGCCCAGTAGTGTAGGCTGGTTTATGACCTCATAAGGTAGTTGGTTTAACGAAGGTGCCAATCGAACCGAAAATTCTGCTTGGCGCCGAAGCCTCCGGAACCGTCGAATGTAGACCTTTCTCGCGTCCCCACGGAGCCTGTCTTCCTAGGATTTTTTTCAACGATTCTGTATAAATTGCCAACGTCTTTTAAATAAAAACATATTTCCATGCATAAGCTCTGATTTACAAACCGAAATGGTCCTGGATATGACCTTAAACTATATCCGATGGTGAGGGCCCCAGCTTGCAGGCCTTAGGGAGTGTAGAGCCACCCTTTAATTGCCATTGCTCCCAGGTCCACTCTGACCCGGAGTGGTAGCACCTGTTAGGGTCCCAACTATGGGTAAAATAGAATACGACTTAAAAAACAAATATACTATATTAAAAAATCGTTCTTCAGAATCACTAGATTCGGCATTAAATAACCTGAAAAAGGGTTGATATGCCGTAAAACAAAACAACCAACCAACCAACAAACCGAAATATCGATGCCCTAAATAAGTAGATAGGTCATTATTTTAATTATACTGATTTTATTTTCATTCACACCAAAGCAGATGTCATTGATACTGACACGTAAGGAGCTCCTATTATAGGGGTCATATTTAAAAGGACATAATGTGGGTGATGTTGTTTGCTCACATTGTATGTGGAAGCAATTAGCAAAAGGTGAATTGCAAATGCAATCGTCCCGATGAAAGAATGTCAGGGTAGAAAAGATTCTGGGATCGAGGGAGCACTTTAGTAAGCTCACATTCTATAATATATACTCACTTTTTTTTTTGTCTTCTGGGGCTAAAAATCAGACTCTCTGAAGATACTGGCTTTTTGGCTTAAAATGCACAAACATTAATGTTATTGCTTTTTTTATTTTCTATTGCAAAACTCAATCATGTCCTGCAATATCCCAAAATAAAAACAAGAATTTTCTTATACAATAAAAGCAAATCTAATGCAATGAAAAAGTATTTAAAGACAAAAAGAACTGGAAGCATAAAAGCGTTTTGTGAAATTAGTGAATTCGGAATTAAAAAATAACCTACAAAGGTTTATTTTGCAATAAAACAAAGGAATTAAACCAAATATTTAAAATAAATATTTAAAGGCATGAGAAAAACTTTCAAATTAACATATATTTAAGGAAATGGCAGAAACACTTATGGGTGACCTCCAATCTGTAGTTGAATGGGGGCAAAAATGTATGGTCACATTCAATGCTGCCAAGACTAAGCTTGTTTTCTTCAATAACTACAAGAAACTTTCTCAACCACCAATAGCTTTGACTAAAGATACATCACCTGAAAGCATTTCTTTTAAACTCATCAGCCTAACGTTTACAGGGAACATGAGCTGGAATAGATATATTCAGAGCATTGCCAATGTTGCTGCGAAGAAGGTGGGCTCCCTCTACCGAGCTAGAAAGCTACTTACGTCTGAAAGTATCCTGTACCTCTATAAGTCCACCGTTCGCCCATGTATGGAGTACTGTTGTCACATTTGGGCTGGTGCATCTGCTACTAGTCTCTCGCGCCTGTGCAGGGTTCAAAGAAGAGTCGCCAACCTGATAGGTCCTAAACTGTTATCTAAGCTTCAACCTCTGTCTCATCGACATAATGTTCCTTCTCTCTATCTGTTCTACAAGTATTTTAATGATGAATGCTCTGACAAACTACAAGCTCTTGTACCCCTTCGTCATAAATATTCCCGAAAAACCCGACAAACACCAGAATCCCACCCTTACAAAGTAGTGATTCCTAGATGTAAGAAAGCCTTCTACTCCAATAGTTTCTTCCCTAGAACTGATAGACTTTGGGACTCCCTTCCGAGATCCTGCTTTCCTAACTGTACTGACATGCCGAATTTCAAGTATAATGTGAACGGTTATCTCGCTGCTCAACTCCGTACATAGTATCCCTGCAACTTATGTGACCGATACTAGCCCTCTACATCAAAGTAACACTGTGCCTTGTTTGTGCTGAAACTGGAATAAAAAACAAAGCAAAACATAAAAGGATTGATATGTCATAAAACAAAATTATCAAAATCCATAAATAAATGTGTAAAAATATGAAGAACTTGAAATATCAAAGACTTTTTTTCTAGAATTACTGGATTCGACATTAAATAATCTAAAACAACCAAATAAAACTCGATGAAAACATTTTGGAAGAACTTAAAGCATATAACAATTTTCCAAAATGAATGGATTCTGCATTAAATAATCCGAAAAAGATCGATATGCCGTACAACAAAACAACCAAACCCAAATTATTTTGTTTGGAATTTCAATCCCATCATCAAAACTTTATTAGCAAGTTAACGTTGTCGTCAAAAACAATATTTATTCGCAATAAATAACTATGTAAAAAAAAACTAACTTTATCACAACTCTTTTAGAAGAACTGAGATGATGATGATGATGATGATGATGATGATGATGATGATGATGATGATGATGATAAACTATTTAGTCGGATAAGTCTTAATCATCCATAAAATGCCTTTCAAGATGCCGTCTAAAGCAGATGTGTTTGGAGTTAGTAGCAACACACGAGTGTTCACATTACAATCTCCAATGTCTCTTCATCTATGTTTGTCCATTGATTATCCCGGACACACTGATATGGTTCCCTAGCAACATAGATATTCGGTATAACGTTGATGTAATAGATGGTTTTTAAGTGTTTTTAAGTGTAGACATTTTGTCAGACAGCCTTGTACCACTTTCTCCTTTATTGGACGCTTGAGGGGCTTCCTGTTTGGAGACTATGAGATTGAGCGCTGGTTGTATTTTTTCAGACTTAAAAAAATGATTAAACATCTGTGTTCCTTTTTATCTTTAGGATTAGTTCTTTTCAACAAGTAGTTTTATACTTTATCCGGTTCAATTTCCATAAAAGTGACTTTAATTATAAATGGTGGGATCCTTCTATCGATCCACTTGTTATCTCACTGCAATTTTCTATCTATATAAGAGTCAGGTACGTCCAAGGATGGAGTACTGTTGCCACATCTGGGCAGAAGCTGCTAGAAACGACTTGTCCTGCCTTGATAGAGTTCATAATAGACTTCGTAGCCTCGTAGGAGATGTCCTTTTCTCTTCTCTGCAACCTCTATCTCCCAGAAAAGATATTGCGAGTTTGTCTCTGCTTTATCGTTATTTTCATGCCCCCTTCGCCAAACTTTCACAAGAAACACTCGTCTAACTGAAAACACTATCAATAATTCCCCCACTCTTTATCTGTGCCTAAACCTAAACGTAGATTCCATGAACAAAGCTTCTTTCTTAGAACTGTACGCCTTTGGGACTGTCTTCCGTTTTCCTGCTGTCCGGATGACTATAATATGGTTGTCTTCAAGTCCAATGTAAACAAGTTCCTGATAATCCGTTCCCCTTAACTTAACAAATTTACCGAATTTCTATTACTAGCGATTACTATATTGTCAAATTAACTACCGTACACTCTTAACCCTTATTCTCGAGTGGTCTCTGGGCCTTGATAAGTGGTTATGCCTATGTAAAAAACAGTCTTTTATGTCGTGAGCCTTGTAACTTCTTCATTACTCATTGAACATCTGAAGGACTTAAACGTTTTGTCTAGCCTGTTCGGACTCCATAAGATTGAACCTTGGCAGTGGAATTTCGTTTAGGTTCGATTTATTTGGAAGTGATTCATTTTTATTATTACCGTTATCCTTTTTTATCCTGTAGTTCCATGCCTTGTCTATAACGACTTCTATTAAAAAAAACTGTGTACCAACAGAAAAATACTGACATCAGTTCAGTGTTTCTTTTTGAGGTAATATAAAAACACAAAAGAAAAGACATTACGAATGAACTAGATATTTTCAAGATTTGAAAGTTTACAAGTAAATTCTCTAGTAAGATGTTAGAGACTTCATTGCGCTGATAACATAAGGTTAAATAAGAAATATTGGGATAGCAGATATAGAACAATTGCAATGTCAGTTAGCAAGGAAAATACAGATAAAACACTGGAGGAAGTGATAAAAAGGTCTCGGGAGGAAGAGAGATAATTGTGGTTTTAAGGGAGTAGAAAATAGACCTGCATTGTTACTCTCATTTTCTTATTTTCTCTTTAGTCCTCGCATTCTATGAGAAATGTTTCTGACAAAAGGGAGAAGTATTGCTGTCTTCTTGATAGGAATATTTATCTAATACCTATGTTTGCAAGTTTTTGACTTTGAATAATATTTATTTTTTTTTAGATTTTTACAACAGGTAACTGCATACCTTGTCTGGAATTTAATTTTTTTATTATTAGAAAAATAAAACAATTAGATTTTGGAAAATGTGGATTTAAACCTTGGAATGTTTAGTCAGGAATTTAACTCAGAAATAAAATAAGGATTTGGGAATTTTCAGAAAAGTTGCGGAATTAGGTTAGTTAAGTAAACAATGTTTTCGCTTACGTGAACGATACGCGATTTGGTTTGTCTTGCTGACGTAATACTTATTTATGTTACGCGTTAGCGCGATTAAGTGGTGATGCCATTACGAGAGTCAGTTAAAATGCGTGATGACAATATATTTTCTTTCTTAATTAGATTTTTATTCGATTAGTGAAAAAAAAAAGTGAATGGCTTATGATTCCCACGCGTTACAAACGGAAATGGCCGAGAAAAATGGCCCCTCTGCCCCTCCTTGTCATGTCACAATTTTTTTTTATCCCCTTACAATTCCGCCATTCGTTCTTCATATTTCTTACAGAGAGAATGTGGGAGGGGATTTGAAATAAAGTTGGCGCGCAAAATGAAACCGTGAGAGGAAAAAGAACTATTCTGAAATCGACCAACACAGGGAGCAGACGAAGAATCCATAGTAAAGAAATTGTTAAATTAACCACGGGCCCTAAGTAACTCAATTTGGAGATAACCAAACTGGATAAAGGGCCAACATGCCTATATGTCTTGATCGATGCAGCACAAAAAGGGCAGACACATAAAAGAATCGTGTTTACTGCAATCCAAAGCGAGGAATGGACGTGTTTACTGCAATGCAAAGCGGGGAATGGGCATGTTATATCAAGGAACTGTAAAAATTCCGAGAAGCTTGAAATTTGACGATGATTCTCTAGAACATTTATTTCTGTGATTATTAATCTCCCCTTTTTATCTCAATCCTGTCTACTCCAGGAATAGCCGAACTCAAATCTTCAGACATCTGTTTATATATTATCTTATATATAAACCTCACTATGTCTGTGTGTGTGTGTGTCTGCTAAACTTATATAATATATAAAGAAAAGAAAAAGATTGCTTAACTTGCGAACTTCCTCCTTTTACCCCATTTTGTTCTGACCCGTTGAGATATTGCATTATATGTTTTGTTTAAAAAATAAAAAAAGAGAGACATTGGTTAACTTGCGAACTTCCTTCTTTTCCTCCGTTGTATTTTAACCCGTTGTGACATTGCATTCTGTATTTTTTTTTGTCCTTTGAATTTTATTGCACAATAAAATAAACACATACACACACATATATATATATATATATATAATTATACATACATATATATATATATATATATATCACAAAATCAGGACAACAAAGGTTGTATTGATAGCAACAAGTAGTGTATTTTCATTGTTTGTTACAAATGTTTAGCGACTATTTAGACAATTTCAAACATTATATCATTTGGAAATATTCACAATACCGGCCTTACTTCAGACGTTAAGAAAAAAGACTTTTTTAATAAACAATATTGAATCCATTTCCCTTTTAAGGAAAACTATGCGATAAAAGATTTGCCTACATTTCTTCCTTCAGAGGTTTTCGGTTTCCTGTTTGTTAAGTGTTTTTATATCTACCCATGTTGGCATCTCTATTTTTGGTTGGTTGGTTGTTTTTGTTTTACAGCATATCAACCTTTTTCAGGTTATTTAATGCCGAATTTAGTTATTTTGCGGAACGATTTTTAATGGAGTATATATATATATTTTTTTTACGTTAGATTCTATTTAACCCATAGTTGGGACCCTAACAGATACTACCACTCCGGGTCAGAGTGGACCTGGGAGCAATGGCAATTAAAGGCCTCCACACTCCCCAAAGCCCGCAAGGTGGGGCATCACCATCGGATATAGTTTTGGGTCATATCCAGGTCCAGTTCTATTTTTAAATTTTAAAAAATATGTATATATATATATATATATATATATATATATATATAATTTTGTTGTCTTTTTTCTTGTCTTATTGAATTGTTCTCTGGGTTATTTCACGACGGTCCTGATAAAAAAAAAAATAGGATTGCCGTGCCCTTTGGGTTATAACATTCAATAACCGGCATATTACATTGTCTTTTATTAACACGATAGTAATCGGGAATAAATTCCAATTTTGAATAATCAGTGGCGTATCATAACAGTTAGCAGATATCAACCTGAGGAATAAGCGAGAAACGCATTATCGAACAGACGTGTGGACGACCTCGTTGGAAACAGAAGGGACAGCCAGTGAAAATGTAGAAGAGTCTCAGCATGCCAAACTCCGACAGGAGAATCTAAAAGATGAATAAAACCCGTGTAAAATACAGCCCGTTGTTATGACGTTCTTTTGGGGGTTGGACAAATAAGAAGGTATGTGTTTCTTTTGGTCTGAGACAAGCAGACATGTTGGTTTCCGTTACATGAAAGAAAAGCTGTCTATAAAAGTGCATGTGTTACGTTTGTTAATAACGTGTAATTGTGAAGAATCGCCCGCACACACAACAAACATTTTTAAACATGAAGGACACAATGAATATTTCTACACTATGCATACACACATTCACAAGATGTCAAAGACTGTAATATGCACCTCTAGACGATATACGAGCTCATGTAATATATATCGACACATGTAAGAAATATAGACAAGTATTAATATACAAGATACACACATATATCTATGTATCCATGAAAGTGATACACGTATATCTATGTATCTTTAAAAGTGATAAACGTATATCTATGTATCTTTAAAAGTGAAAATGTATTTCTGTGAGGACATTTTCAACCTATATACTCAACGAATATTTATCTGCAGACTTGAATTTTGTCTATATGGTATGCAGACATTTCGAAAAGTTTTCATCGGCTTTCCTCCGAAAAAAAAACGGCTGGTAGGGGGGTCAAAATTGAAAAATTGGTACGTGTGGGGATCATAAGATTTTTATGTGTTTTTTCAACTGTTTTATGAATGCGCATGTGTTGATGGTTCACATGACAGATTCCTTATGTTAAGAATAAGTAGGTTTGAAAATGCGTTTAAAGGTCGTGTCAAGTTAATACTTATGGTACTTGACTGTTTTAAGATATTTTGTTTCGATCTTAGCTCAAGTATTTTTTTACGTAAGAGAAGCGAATTGTTTAGAAAAAACATAATAATTGCATGCCCATGTCTCAGGCTCTGTAAGGATTAAAATTTAATAGTTCTACGTAATTTACGACCGGGCAACGTCGCGTAACTCCAGGTGCCCTTCTAGTATGTAATACAGCCATCGGCTACATAACGAAACGGCTTCGGAGTTGGCTTCAAAAGTTATCGATATGTGACTGAATATCAAGATGAGTGCCAGAGTTGGATTATCAGACATGAACAATTCACCTGCAATTTTTCATTATTTGATTTTAAAATGTTAACCGATAGAAAAAAAATAATCATAAAAACGTATTTTTGTAAATACTTTTAAAGAAGAAAAAATATCTTTCATGTGATTGCTTGAAGATCTTTGACTTTTTATAAAATAAAAACTTTTTCATTGATTGAAAAATTTTATGCAAAAAAAAAAAATGTTTCTGAAAAAAATTGACTAAGTATCATTTTGTCGACCATAAAATTATTTCAATAGTTTTTTTCTTTTTCAGATTCCTTCCCGCCAATTTTATTTATCGATATATTCAATAACGATTTAAAGAAAGATCATTCTTTTTCGATATTATTTGCCTTTTTTTGAGGGAGGAGGTACTGTATATTAACATTTCTTTCGTTGGTTATTCTGTATGTACACGAGAAGTGGCAGGAGAGGACTGTATAGGTATTATTTTGATTTCTCTTCATTTTCATTTTCTATTACAGTTCCATGCGACATCTATACAGCGATTGCTTCTCACATGAACAACAATGTTGCGTATTCTACAGTCGGCAAGTCACGCACTATTATATGTGCACAGAAAATGGAACATCACAAAGTATTGTGTGGCCACAAGTATTGAGATCATAAACATGTAAGAAACATGCATTTTCTTTTTTTGTTTGTTTCCAGTAAACCAAACTAAGCCAAGACAACGCGTGGCCGGGTGCAACAGTAATATGTATAAAAGTGATTATAAATGTGTGAGCCTACTTCAAGCCTATATACTCCACGAATTTTGGATCTACAGACTTGAAATTTGGTATATAGGGTATTCAGATATGTTAAAAACGTGTTTCAGTAAGCAAATCTCCATGTAAGTTCCTAATGCTAGCATGAATCAGAAGATTCTATTAATGGCAATGTTTTCCCCCAGAACATTCAATGAGTGCTATTGGTTTCAGAATTCTTTTTCGAAAGACATCAGATACTTATATAAAGAGCAATAATCCATTCATTATTATAATGTACTCAATATATACTAGAGAGTTAAAAAGTTGAAAATATATAACTAGGTTGCCATCAGATAGAATCGAAACCGAAACATATAGATCATCAGTCATCGACACTATGTCCTAACGCATTAAAACAAATTAAAAAAAAATTAACATTGTGAAACGTTAAAATGAGTAATTGCGCATATGTAGAAGAACACCTCAATCGATTTACTCCTGCCAAGTTCTAATTGTTTTCTTTTTATTTTTGTCTCTAAGCAGCTATATCTACCAGCTAAAATGCGAACACGAATTTGTTCCACGGGTCAAAATTCCTATATATAAAGTTTGTAGACCAGAAATTTAAAATGACAGTAGTTTTGTAGAGAACGTTTCTCAGGCAGACAGACAATGTCTCTATCTCTTTCTCTCTCTCTCTCTCTCTCTCTCTCTCTATATATATATATATATATATATATATATATATATATATATATAGGCATTTCAATATATATATATATATACATATATATATTGAAATGCCTACAGTAGTAAATTTTAAATATGTATACATGTATAAAAAAACATTGTCCGCACATCTAACTCGTAATACGCCACCACGTGACCGTGACAAAAATATGTATATGCCTGAGGATGGTGGAAGTATTCCTATCGAAAGCGCTCGCTAAAGAAACTTATGGATCCAACCTAAACAATTTTGAGAAAAACACCAAAAAATTATTTGGAGATTGGAGAAAACAAAAAAGAAATAGTGAAACAGAACAATTCCGTGCTTTCCAATAACACTTGTCACAATATATATATATATATATATATATATATATATATATATATATATAATTCCTCATTATATGATATATATAATTCCTCATTTAAACATAGTCAACAAGATTCATCTTGGTTTCTACATGTGGAATATAGAACAGCAAGCGAGATCATATATATTTTCAAGACTTTCTACCTAACACTAAGTACGTACAGAGCACTGTCGAAGTAAACACTGAAAGTATTTACATAAAAATTTATGTAGATACATAAAATAATATATATATGTATATGTATATATATATATATATTATGGACATATATATATAATATATATACGCACATATTTTATGTATATATATGAATGTATACATACATGCATATTATAGTCACATACATAATATATACGTGAATATATATATACACGAATATGCATATATACATATATGTATATATATATACGAATATACATATATGTATATATATATGTATATATATACGAATATACATATATACATATATATATAAATATATATATATATATATATATATATATATATATGTACATATATCTGTCTGGTGTGTGCGTTTGTGTCCGCTATCGATTTTATGAAATAATCAATAAGGTATCTCAAATTATTTCTACTATCTAAAACGTTAAACTTAAAATTACAGCCATTAAAAATCACTTCAATTTTAGCGTATTTTAATCAATTCAGTATCGATATTTTATGAATACAGTAATTGAGACATTTTGGAATTGGATAATCCGTTGCATGTTTAAACATAAATATTTCCCGTATGAGTTTTGGTCCCCCGACAAAATAAGGGTGGACCTGTAAATTCTCTATTGTCCGTTCGTTCGTTCTTCTGTCCGCACTTTTCTCAATAACTACACCTTTTTTGAAATTTTGCACAAACATTAAACATGATATGAGTAAAAAAGTAACATAACGGATTTTCCGGGAAAACTCCGGTTGCCCCCCTAGACGTGCCTTTCGGGTTAAAATGGCTAAAATTGACACATTTGTGCGTATTAAAAAAAATTGATACCTTGGATTTTTATAAAACTTTCTGAAAATTTGTAACTAACAAATTTCTATATAATTTTGTTTGTCTGTACTTCGCGATACCTCTTGGGTGTGCCCCAGGGGCTCATTTTAGGGTTATAAAACACTCCATTTTTAGGACGAGTTTACCATATTTGTCCATAATGTTCTGTGCATGTCGATTTAGCAGTTGTGCGTGGTGCTGAACTCAAATTTTAATATGTTAAAGCCTTGGGGACTTTTCTGACTAAATGGTGGAAACGCAAATGATGGACTTAGTCATTTCTTTTTTTTTTCTTTTTTTTTTGCATGATGCAGAACTCAAATTTACATATTTTCTGAACTTAAACTGCACTGTTTGTTCATTTTCACCGGATTTGAAGTATATATATATATATATATATATATATATATATATATATAATTTAAGTGATTCAATGAATTTTAAAAAATGTTGTAGTGAAATGTTTGAGTTTCATATCAAAGAGTTTTATTTTCCTAAGTAAGACAAAGAATACATAATAATTTTTATCTCCTTATCCTATAGGGTTTCGATGTCTACCATCTCTTCAGAGGAGAAAATATTAGCAAATAGCTATAATGGTATACACCCTATTTGCTAAAGTCAGTGAGACATGGAAAATCATAATTAAAAATTGAATAATTTAAAAGTCATAGAGTAAGGGAAGATAAAGAAAAGGGTAAACAAGTTCACACCCATGTTTTTCTTTTTTTTGCAGACAATCAACTATTAATAGTTGGCCAGTTGTGTACAGATCATAAGAGCGATAAAAGCGTTCTATCATGTCTCAAAGTGACACAATGTTCGTGTGCCCGATAATGACGGCCAGTATGCGAGCCTACTAGACCTTTTTCTCACAACTTGCCCTGAACTATGTTCAGTTTCTGTTCTGTCGCCTCTTGGATCTTCCGACCACTCTGTTGTATCAATTAAGATAAAAATGAAATGTAATAAGTCCCCAGACGTACCTCTTCATCGTACAGTATATCGATACACTAAGGCTGACTGGGATAGCTTCCGTACATTTATATCTGATCTACCTCTGCATTCCATGTTTAAAAAGGATGTGTCCTCTATAGTATTAGACCTAACTGAATGGTTAATTGTAGGTATTGACAATTTCATACCCTCTAAAAAGTTTCAGAAAAAACCTAACAGCCAGCCATGGTTCTCTCCAGAATGTGCTGCTGCCATTGCGCACAGAAATCACTTTTACCACTGCTTCAAACGTAATAGATGTATGGAAACTAAAGCCGTTTTCAGGACTGCCAGCAACCATAGTAAGAAAGTAATAAGGAACGCAAGAGTGTTGTATGCTCAATCTGTTAAGTCCAAAGTAGCTGAGCAGCGGCTTGGTTCCCACCAGTTTTGGCAAATAGCAAACAGAACCCTGAACAGAAGCGTGTGCTCCATCCCAACTATTATCAATGGACCTGAGGTAATCTCGTCAGCATCAGACAAAGCCAAACTCTTTGTCAAGAACTTTGCAGCTAATTCTACCCTTTGCGACCAAGACCGCCAACCCCCAATATTTCCTCCTGTATCAGAAAACACGCTATGTGATATACGTATATCTGTACGTGATGTTGCGAAGCTAATCAAAAACCTTGATTCGAGTAAAGCAACTGGCCCTGATGGTATTCCAATTATAGTACTCAAAAAACTTCAACCTGAATTAGCGCCCATACTTACAAAACTGTGTAAACGTTGTCTTAAGGAGAATAGTTTCCCATCTCCCTGAAAAATCTCATCAGTATGCCCTGTATTTAAGAATTCAGGTGATCGCTCATCCCCCTCTCAGTACAGGCCAATAAGTCTCCTGTGCGTCATGAGTAAGTTGCTAGAATCTGTGTTAAATACAGAAGTAATCAAACATCTCAACAAAAATAACCTTCTTAGTGACACTCAATATGGTTTCCGTTCTGCTAGATCTACAGCAGATGTCCTTACAGTTATATCGCATAGGATTAGCAAATCTCTCGACGGTGGCAATCTTTCTAGGGCAATTGCTCTTGACATATCTAAAGCCTTTGATAGGGTATGGCATAAAGGTTTACTTCATAAGATCGCTAGCTATGGTATAGCTGGAAAAGTCTTCTCAATTATTAAATCATTTCTTTCTGATAGGTTCATAAGAGTAGTAGTTGAGGGGCAAAAATCAGAAGCTCACAGTATTAATGCCGGTGTCCCTCAGGGATCCATCCTGGGCCCAACTCTTTTCCTGATCTACATTAATGATCTTCCAAATCATATCCTTACATCATTTGTAGACATTTATGCTGACGATACTACCATTTATGGTACCACATCTAAGACAGTAAACGACCAAGTTCTCTCCAATTCTCTCTCCTCTGATCTTGAGCACGTAGTACAATGGGGAAAGGAGTGGCTGGTTACTTTTAATGCATCTAAAACCAAGCTTCTCTCTTTACATCATCAACATTCTAATCCACATTTGTCATCAATTGAAATGAATGGCTCTCGTCTTCAGGAGGCCTCAAGTTTTGACAAGCTTCTGGGCTTGACCATTACTCCTGATCTTAAATGGAACACGTATATCAAATCTGTTGCCAAGGCCGCTGGAAAAATGGTGGGATCTTTCTATCGATCCAGTAGATATCTCACTGCTGATGCTTTTCTCTACCTATATAAGAGCCAGGTACGTCCAAGGATGGAATACTGTTGCCACATCTGGGAAGGAGCTGCTAGAAAGGACTTGTCCTGCCTTGATAGAGTTCAAAATAGACTTCGTAGCCTCGTAGAAGATGTCCTTTTCTCCTCCTTGCAACCTCTATCTCACAGAAGAGATGTTGCGAGTTTGTCTCTGATGTATCGTTATTTTCATGGAAAGTGTTCAACTGAGCTTCAATCTTTGGTCCCCCCTCGCCAAACTTTCACAAGAAACACTCGTCTAGCTGTAAACACTATCAATAATTTCCCCCACTCTTTATCTGTGCCTAAACCTAAACGTAGATTCCATGAACAAAGCTTCTTTCTTAGAACTGCACGCCTGTGGAATTGTCTTCCGTTTTCCTGCTTTCCGGCTGACTACAATATGGTTCTGTTCAAGTCTAAAGTAAATAAGTTCTTGATGAGCCGTTCCATATAAGTTATTAAATTTACCAAATTTGCATTACTAATGATTACTATATTGACCAATTTTTACTGTACACTCTTTAACCCTTATCCTTGAGTGGCCTCTGGGCCTTGATAATGTGGTGATGCCTTTGTAAAAAAAAAAAAAAAAAAAAAGTGAGGTCGGAAATGCGCTGCTGTACAATTCATGCTTACTACTGATCCAAGTTACGATAACAGGACCATTGCCAGCACCCTCAAAATGCACCGCTGGGTTGGCATGAATAACAGAGACGTGCCCAGAGTGATGATAAAAAAGTTTTCAACCACGGTTATAGTCTTTGTTGTGGTTTCATGTGACGGCCACATCATGCCACTTCACATCTTCGAAGTCACCTTGAAAGTCAGCACCAAAGTGTACCTGGATATGAAAAAGACTGTGGTGATCCTCTGGTGCAATCAGGTGGTCGCTGGCAGATTCTGAGTGTGGTAGCAGGGCTCGGCGCCAGGCGACAAGTCTGAAGAGATCCAGAAGCAGTGCTACGACTTTATACCTTTCTTTCATTGGCCCCCTTCTTTCCCGACCTAGACCCGCTGGACTATTTCGTTTGATCATACGTCGAGAACATCACCAACATGACCTCCCACAACACCAAAGCCAGCATGATCGGTGCCATCCACTGAGTATGCATCGAGTTCCCGCCGGCACTCTCGGTCCGCATCCGTCTCGAGGCAGTGATTGAGGCTGAAGACGGCTCCATTGAAGAGATGTCATCTCTACTCCATAATCAAGTTACCTGAATGGATTTTATCAATAAAAGTTTTAAAATAAATCTGTAGCGTGGTTTTATTTAGAGTGAAAACTTTATCGCTCCACCTCAGCAGGAGGACTCAACGTTGCCCGGGATTAAATGATGATCAACGAATGTTTCACACTCTTATATTTTTATTGTCATCGAAATCGGTGAAAACTGACTTTTTTCAATCAAATCGATTGATTGCCTGCTCTAGTTGGAGACCCATCGCAGTGCAATGAGATGGTTCACGTGCCTCCTTGCAATTACTTAGTTCATAATACATTGTAGTCAACGTTGCACTGTAGAGAACCTACTGTTGATTTTTAGTAATTATTTTTCATATAGTATGACTTAAATTAAAGGTTAAAATGCAGAAGTCAAGCATCATGGATCAATTGTGCTCTAAACAGAAATATTCACTTCTAACGCGCTGTTGTCATATCAAAGAACCTACTGTTGAGTTTATATGGCTGGCTTGACTGCTTCTGTGGTGATAATCAAGGATTTTTTTTTTTTTTAAATCGTGTATCATGATGCAATCATGTTTTTAAACAGAAACATTAATTTTTAACGCGCCCCTATCATATCAAAGAAGATACTGTTGATTTTATATGTCGGGTCTTTCGGCTTGCGTGATAAAAAGAACACTTCTCCAATAACCTTGTGATGTTATGCTGTGTTAACTGTTAACTTCGCCTATTTCTACTTTCATCGGATTATATCGATTATCGATAACTGTCGAAGATATTCCGATATAAAACTTATCTAAGGACACTGCCAGGCGCATAATTAGCTTCGCGTGACGTTTGTAAAAATCGGCGCGGCCGTTTTAGCGTCCATAAGGAACAAAATCACACAGCAGCACACACAGACAAAGTTCCTTTTATATATAATAGTAGTGATGGGTATAGAGATAGAGATACACATGCAAATAAGCAATCGCCCTCCTACTAACATTTTGTCATCGAATACTCTATCTAGTTTTTGTCATTGCCTTTCATTTTTCTATCATCTACTATTTTCTTTTATTTATTTCCATCTTTTATCTGTCTTTTAATTGTGTATCTTTCTTTCTCGTAGAGATGAAAAGGTTCTCTAAAAATATATATTTTTTTAAATATAGATAAAGGAATTTTCCAGAGAACAGACAACAAATCACGTATTTAATCTGACCATTTTTCCGCTATCTGATGGCGCCATGATTTTATTTTTAGATTACGACCGAGCTACTGAATTTCTTCATTTTGGAGTGTATTTTTCTATTTTCGCTTTTGCAAATATCATTTTTTTACCTTTAAATTTCCTTTTTTTTTCTTTTTAAATATGAATACTGATGTTTATCTGAGAATGTTACATTTGTGTCTTGGTTTCATTTGGGTAGAACGATTGCACGTTTATTATTTAATAAAAAAGCGGGTGATATTTATTCATTCATAATGGTGCAGAACTTAGATCAACATAGTACCTTAGGTTTGAAGCCTAGAAATTGGATCTAGGCAAAGAATACTGGGTTTTCTTAAATGTCCACCATAAAACGTTTACTAATTTTTGTCACCCATATTTTTTTACGTTTTCTGATTATTGCTTATTTGGAGTTCGTAATAAAAAAATTTACAAAGAAAGACCATGGGAAAAAATTTTGTCCACAGAACTTCTGTAACATTATTGTTGTGGGAACTCATTCACTAAAGACGAACTCTTCCTAATAACAGAAATAGACCGAGAAATATAACTCTCGGAGTGGGCTGTTAACTTCGCAGTTAACTTTTGTCAGGGTTCCAACCTCGACAATCAGGCCGACAGAAACTGAAGGCCAAAATGCTGCGCTTGAAGCACTTGACTCATTTTCTCGCCTTCCGACTTGTGTCACATCCACTCGTGGTGGGAAAGAGGTAAATGTCAGTCCGTGTACTTTCGTCACTCGTTTTGCTGTCGGATTGATGCAAAATGTTCTGTGTAGCCCTAGGAGGTACACTCTCCCATGCCTTGCCTCCGAGATTTCGGAAGAAGCAAGTTTATCGCTTATTGCCTGAGGGGCTCTTACCAGGCAATGTCAATGGGGCTACTCAGGCATTTTTTCAGGCCCGAAGTGCTCCTTTTTTTGGAGCATCGACTCATTTTCCCAGTTTCAGACCTTATGTCACATCCTCTCGGTATGAGAAAGAGATAAATATCGGTCAGTGTACTTTCGGAGTACAAGTAAGTCGAGGTTTCAACATCGGCAATCAATCTGACAGAAATTTGGACATTTCAATCACCTTTTTGCTTTCGGACTGATGACTTCTTGGCAGCACAAATTTTCGACCCTAATGGATTAAAAAGCTTGCCCTATCTCTGAATACCATTTATGTAAAATTTTAAACGTTTAGACTAGAACTTAACTGAGTAATTTGGTAAAGACCGCAGAGACCAATTTATTTCTTAATTTGGACCCAAATTTTGACGCCTTCATTTATTTTATGGGCTCAAATCAAATTAAAAAGTTAGATCCACGCCCAAGTAACCTACATGTAAAATTTCAAGTGTTTACCCCCCAAATTGGCGGAGGAGTTTGGCAGAGTTTTCAAAGATCAAATCGCTGAACTTTGACACCTTGACAGCCAAATTTATGGCCGAAAACCGATTAAGATTTTCCCAAAATCTTAATAGACCTTATGTCAAATCTCGAGTCTTTAGACTGGAAATTGACAGAGTTATTTGGTAGGGAAGTGGACACACACACGGACATACACAATTTCACTTTAGGAAAGTACTAATTTATTTATTTTAAACGCTATTCGCCGACGTTTCACTTTTGAAGATGTGTCGGTCAAAAGGTAACTCGGGATTTTGTTTTGTTTTCTATCTTTGGTCGAATTAGATTAAAAAAAAATAATATACATTTTAGGTTTTAGTAGAATCGTCATTTAACTATTAAATTAACGAGCATATTTTTTCGCCGTTCATTCTTTTCCCCACTTTATTATGTAATGTAATATCCTACCCTGATTCATTATGACTCCATTTATTCTTTTTAAAACTTTACGTAAATTGTGTACATTACAAAATCTTCTCATAGATTCATTCATATATATATATATATATATATATATATATATATGTGTGTGTATGTGTGTGTGTGTGTGTGTGTGTGTGTGTGTGTGTGTGTGTGTGTGTCGGTATGAGCATTCTAAATTCGAATATATATTTATTTTTATGCATAATATTTTATTTTCTTACACGTGTTTCCTTGCTTAAATTGGTGCACAACTGGTAAACCTGTGGAATAAATGTTAACCGTTCTTGTACTGCTATTCGTCTTATTACATTTAGCTTTTTGGATTATTAAAGGTACGATATCAAGCGAAATTTGAATCCTGTGTAATAATTGTGCCTGTATTGTGTTTTTATAATGAAGCTAGGTTACGTAGTAGTAACCGCATTTCTTCATACTCAGCATAGTTTGAGGTCCTGAATATGAGCTTAAACTATATCCAGTGGTGAGGCCCCAGCTTGTAGACTTTGGGGAGTGTGGAGCCACCCTTTAATTACCATTGCTCCCAGGTCAACTCTGACCCGGAGTGGTAGTACCTGTTAGGGTTCCAACTATGGGTTAAATAGAAACCGACTTGAAAACAACAAATATATTCTATTAAAAAAATGTTCTTATAAATCTTTGGATTCGGCATTAAATAACCCGAAAAGGGTTGATATGCCGTAAAACAAAAACAACCAACCAACCAATCGGCATAGTTTGAGATTCGTGGCGAAATTAATTGAAGATAACTGATAATAATTAAGAAAGATGGCCGTGATTATGCAACTGTTATGTAGGTTCGAAGATGGCGTGTTAGATCGATTTGAGCTCTAAAGTATTTCCCACATGTTGGACATATGTGGATAATTCTTAAGCAACAGTGCTGACTGTGCTGTTTTTTGCTCTTGCGTCCTTCATTTCGTGCGGAGTTGCCAATTGTAGCCTATTATGTGAGTTGCGTCATGCAGGGACACCTGACTTCGATTAGTTTTTCCCTTGAATTAAAATACAAACCGAAATGCTGTGATAAGTAGTCACAAAATACCATTATTTGGAAAACAATCCTATTGAATTAATTATATACGGCACAATCACGTTGACACACCAGTTCTTGCAGATCACCGAATTTAAGCAACGTTGAGTCTGGCCAGTACCAGATGAGAAGGCGAGGCGCTGTACTTACCGCCAGGTAAAATACCAGGTTGGGAAACTGGCGCGGTATCCTTCTCTCGAGGGTAGATGAGCCTCTACTTAAGCCGTGGTAGGCAACCCATCTAGTGATGGCGTCACGATAAAAAAAAGATACCCGTAATAGCCCTGGCAAAGGGTCAAATATTTAGCTTCGGACAAGATTTGAATTACACTACAAATTCATGCAATGAGTTCAATCTCGGCTGCGGTCGTATGTTACGCTGTTATTGAATTAATCGCGAAGTTCAAAATTTATTTACTCATATACATTAAAGTATAAATATGTTAGTGAACATTTATTACATATGTTTTATGGATTTGTTATTAATTAAAACTAATGTCCTCTTTTCACAGCAAACAATTTTTCAAAGTCGTACGATTAGTTGACGTAATAAAGGTTGCTCAGTCGGCTAAATGAGAGAACGCTAAAAATGTCGAAACATTTTTTTTTCTAATGTTATTTTTCGCTAACACCTACGGAGTTTGCACGTTTGTATTAACTTTATTTTCATTCTCATACACAGCATAGGTGTTTATGTTCATTTAACAATTTTCATTTTACTAAATTGAACTAATAATAATTAGAATTTAATTGCAATAAAGCTATGAAAACCCTTCTTTTTTGTTGTTGCGAGTCTTCATTTTTTTTCTAAAGAAAAATACGTCCTTCAATTGTTTTAGCATGTAAGAATCAGTAAAACGAGGGGTAACGGAAAATGCAAACTAAACTAATCATGCATATTTTGCACCCATTTTTTTGAAGAAGTTAATTTTCAGCAATATTCTATCAGAATTTTGTTTAATTTTCAATGATTGAGCCATTATCGAAACTCTTAATGTATGTAAGAAGACCGACATTTATTCGTTCTAACTCAATAGATTTTCAAGTAAATACCAAAAACAATTTAACATCAGTTAAAACATTAAAAACTTATCCAGTTATGTGAAAGAGTAAATAATACTGCCTTTGGTAACATTTATTTGCTGTATATTTATTTTTGTCCACCATTTTTTTTTATTGTGTGTAACTTTGCCAATATGAGAGGCAGGTAAGCAAATTACTTTGAATTACGTATAGCAGCGCGGATCGCTTGACTAATGAGTCGTGTCTCATGCGTATCTCTTCAAAAAAAATAATAAAAAAGGAGGGGTTGCCCTTGACAGCGATAGATACTGAATATTCATATGTAACTTTTATGATTATATCTCCGTTTTCATTTTAGTTGATTTCTTTCTTTTCTCAGTGTTTTTTTTTTACTTCTTAATTTCTCCTTATTTTACTTTTTTTGTACAATTGCCAATTTAGTTTTCAATGTTTTCGTTTAAATCTATTCCTTACCTTTTCTATTTTTTTATATAGTCAGAACCATCCACCTTGTTTTATTGTCTAGTTCCGCAACGCCTTTTCTTCCCGAAAACTTATTTTTTATTTTTTTATTTTCCTTTTCTTTTCTCGTATAGAAGCAATTTTTAGCTAATTTTTAAAGCCAAACAATCAATATATTTAAACGAACGTTGCCATTTTCTGATTTCCTTGGGAAGTTGTTTTTTTTTCTCTCTCGATTTCTTATTCCTTTATTTCTTTATTGGTTTGAATCTTGAGACTTTTGGCATCGATCATTTCATCTATTTCTTGCGGAATGAAAAGCTCCAGGTCCCTCGATACACTTCAGCCTGATTATTATCCTATATTCTCTCTGCACACAGCCTCACAAAATTGCATACACATACATATACCAAGCGCGGGCATCCACACCCACACATATATTCACACACATAAACACAGAATCACACGTGAGCAGAAATATACATACGCTAACATATTTGCATACATATCCGCACAGGCAAACAAATACATATACATACAAACACACGAATACATATACACACATAGACAAAAAACGCGCGTCATGACACTCACACCTACATAAAGACTCATTTAAACACTTACATAAGTAAAACAAAACACACACATATATAAACATATATACTTACACCACCGCATAAGCAGACTGAAAAACACTCAACAAATAAGCGTACATGCATACACTCCTACATACTCACACATGCATATACATATATCAACTTACGCACCTAAACCAAAATCATATTAATGTGCTTATTTTTGTGTATTTTGTATAATTGTGTATTATGCGCACGTGTGCGTACGTTTACGCAGACAGGCACAAATACACGCATACATAGACACATACATATGTACAGTAAGTTATGAACTGATAGACAGTAATTAAACTGCACAGATTTTTCCGCGTATTATCCTCTCATTAGGCTAATGCGTAGAATTGATGTTACCGCGTGTTTTTATATATAAAAGTGGTGTTAAATTTGCTAGTAAATCAATCAGATTTTTTTTCAATATATAAATATTTGATATATTTAAGCAAATTCGAAACGTGCATATACAATGCTGCCAAAAAGAAAGTCCGCACTTGTAATTTTTCAAAAACCGTAAATTGAATGTAACTGTTTAAACAACCTATACCTCATGTGATTCGCCTCTATAATGTTACCTGTGCATATTTGACTGTTAATTGAAGTATCCTAGTGTTCACGTCAATTCAAAAAATAACTTCAAATTGAGAAGACAAAAAGATACTCCGCACAATGGAAAATAGTTATTAATATGTAACTTTAGAACATTAAACAAACACAAGAGGAGCACAATGAACTAGTTAATATTTAGTAGCATAACTCTTCTGCAATTTGACAGACTGCAATGTTTTGGGTATTCTTTGAGTTAGACTGAAGCAATACTCTTAAGAAAGGGCATCCTACTTCTCATTACTTTTTGTCCCAAGTTCTTCCAGATTTGAAATTTTATCATTGCGTAGCTGTTGCTTGATGTAATGCCATACATTTTCGATAGGATTGAGGCCTGGAGATTGTGCAGGCCAATCCAAACATAGAATATCGTGCTCTTCAAGGAACCTCTTGACATTGCCAGCTGCGTGAATGGGGGCATTTTCCTGCATGAAGATGGAATTGTCATCCAAATTCCGACCAGAGTCGGGTAGAAAATGCTCAGTAAACATATTAATGTACTGGGTCGAATTACAGGCGAACTACAAGCCCTGAACCATTGGCACTAATAACGCCCCACACCTAAACTGAACCTCCGCCACTTTGCAGAGGTGAAACTGTGCACCTAGGCTAAGATTTTTCTTCCTGTCTAGCCTACTGAACTTGCTTTTGTCGTTAAAAATCACTTTCGACAAATATGAAGAGTCGTGGCCTTCAGTGCATCTAACGAAGTTTAGACGGCGCTTTCTGTTCTTTACTAAAATCATTGGCTTGTGTTATGCAACACAACCTCGCAAATTAAATTCTTTCAATCTGTTCTAAACTCTAGGAAGAGAGGACTTTTTTACCAGATTACACTGCTATTGGATTTGGGGAGCCGTTTTAATCTGTTTTTTAGGCTGCAGATATTGATAGCATTGTCTTCCCTGTAAAAGTAACTCTAGGACGACCAGGTTAGGAGACATCACGAACACCTCCGCTGTCTTGGTGCTTTTGCAGTCATTGATACTGTTTTCTCATCACATTTCAATCTGCAGCCGATTTTTCGATTTAATAAACCAGAAAGGATTAGATTAAACAGCTCCTGATGTTCACTAAGAGAAAGTTGAGGCATATGAACTAAATGTTACATTGTATAACCTGGAACAATAACAATTACGATTAGAGATGCTTTCTTACATAAAGAGTGGATATTTAAAGCTAGTTTTAAGTTCATTTGTTTCTGCAGAGTTTCCTTTTCGATTTGTAGTTAATTTTTTAAATTGACGTTAACACCACGATACTCCAATAAAAAAATAAAAAAATAAAACAATTATTTTAAAATATCGAGTTTCTATTCGAGATTCTAAAATAATTATTTTGTTAGAAACAGGTTCACTCATAAATTTGAATTAAAATTAACGTAAAATTGTTATCGTTATAATTTCCCTTTACCTAATCGATCTAAATCGAAAATTAAAGTCCTGGTAGAAAATAACATTTTCGCTGAATTGTTTTGATGTGTTTCTATATGCGTTTGTTTAATTTTCGATTTTGAGCGGTTATCAAGTGTCCTTGTGTTGGGTATATGAGGCAGCCATTTTCTTCCAACATTACATAGTGAACACTAAGTTTATTTTGAGCTAAAACACGCTTTTAAATAAGTTTGAATAGAAACTTATCCAGTCTTGTCTTTGATTGTATTTATTTGTTTTATGTTTGATTTCTTTTTTTTTTTCGTTATTATTTAGGGAATATTTATTGATGTAACGAATGCGGGAATCTCATTTTTCTTTTTACATTTATATGTAGATATAATTTTTTTTTTAATTCATAAAATTTCTAAATGTTTCCTTTTATGTAATTTATCCAAGATTTTTAAAAACTCATTATGAAATTTTCATCTATATTTTCACTTGTGTCCAAATTCAGTAAGTCAAACTCTGCATTAGCAACCAAGGAGGCTTTCCTATCAGCAGGTGAAAAGTACTGGGGTTACTGTATTCCCATTTGCTGAATTGATTCAGGTCCATGCAGTAGCATCTGATGGGACCTCTCAATGCCATATTAGTAATTGTTAGTTTTTTTTCCTTATCATGGCCTTCAAAAAATATTTTTCCTTTCTTTTTCACCCTTTCTTTTTCTCTCTACGCTGCTCTTACCAACTCTGCCGACCTGTTCCACAAATCCCAAAACTCCACCATGAAATGTCTCAAGAAAGAATACAGAACTCCAACTTCCAACATAGACCTCGTCTATCAGATCTCCTTATCAAATATCTAGCGTCTACATTCCAACCTTCCAGAGGTTGAAACCCAATTACAGGCGACCAAACCAGACCTATTATTCCTAAGTTACACTAGGATTGGGCCGACTATTTCTCTAGATGAGTTCGTGATTAAAGAATACTCTAACTTAATATCAAAATCTGACCCTCAAGATCGCCATGGGCATGGAATATGTGCCTACATTAGAGACGGTTTTCCATGTAGTAGGAATATCTCCAGAGAAGATCCTAAATTTCCCTTTATGTGCTTTCAGTTGTATTTGCTCACATCACTGCATTCATATTTGCCCTGTATCGCCCCGCCACGGCAGAATTACTATCTTTAAAACATATCTAAGAAAATGACCACATCCTTTCTTCTCATCCCTTGGCTTACATTCATGTATTTAGAGACTTTAATTTTCACGATGTTGAATAGTTAGCCGGCTCAAACAAGAAAGGCGATGAGGGAAGGTTCTGTCACGATTTCCCCATTGTTTATGCCCAAACTCAGATTGTTCACGAACCCATCTGTGTGCCTGACACTGGTTGCCAGTGTGCAAGTCTCTTATACCTTTTTATCACAACTTACCCTCAGTTATGTTTATCTTCCGTTCTGCCTTCACTGGGATTTTTCAACCACTCGGTTGCCACAGTTAAGATAGAAGCAAATGTAATAAGTCTTCAGACATTCCTCGCCATTATACGGAATATCGATACTCTTTGGCAAACTGAGATAGCTTCCGTACATTTATATAAGATCTACTTCTGCGTTCCATGTTTAAAAAATACGTTTCCTCATTCCTCTGACGGAATGGTATATTGTAGGTATAGATGCTTCATACCCACAGAAAATGCCAGTAAAATATTACAGCCAGGCATGGTTCACTCCAGAATTTGCTTCTGCCATTGCGCACAGAAATATCTTTTTTCCATTGCTTCCAACGTAACAGATGTACTAAAACTAACGCCGTCTTAAGGACTTTCAGCAACCACTGTAAAAGTGTAATAAAGAACGGAAAAGAGTTGTATGCTCAGTCCGTCAGTCCAAAGTAGCTGAGCAGCGGCTTGGTTCCCATCAGTTTTAGCAAATAACAATCATTAGCAATTGACCTTAGGTCATCTCGTCAGCGTCGGATAAAGTCAAACTCTTTGCCAATAACTTTGTAGCTAATTCTACCCTATGCAATCACCCACCGTCTTTCCTGCTGTGTCAGAAATAACACTATGCGATATAAAAATAGTTGTGCGTGATTCCAGTAAAGCAACTGACCATGAGAGCATTCTAATTATAGTGCTGAAAAGCTTCAATCAGAACTCATAATTGCTTCCCAACACTCTGGAAAACCTCATCAGTATGCTTCGTATTAAATATTCAGGTGATCCGTCATTTCCCTCTCAGTACAGACCGATAAGTTTCCTGTCGGTTGAGAGTAAGTTGCATGAATAGAGAAGTAATTAACAACCTCAGCAAAAATAACCCCCTATGACATGCAATATGGTTATCGTTCTGCTAGATCAACAGAAGATTTGCTTACAGTTATATCTCATAACATTAGCATATCTCTCGACAGAGGCTTCATTTCTAGGACAGTTGCTCTTGACATATCAAAAGCCTTTGATAGAGTATGGTATAAAGATCCAGCCCATAAGATTTCCAGTTACGGTAGAGCTGGAAATGTATTTCCAATTATTAAATTATTTCTCTCTGATAGGTTTATAAGAGAAGTTGATGGGCGGAAATCAGAAGCCCACAGGATAAATAGTGGAGTCTCTCAGGGATCCACCCTCGGCCCAACTCTCTTTCTAATCTACATCAATGCTCTCCAAAATCACATCCTAAGATCATTCGTAGACATTTATGCTGACAACACTACCATCTATGGCAACAATTCAAAGGCTGTAAATGACCAAGTTCTCTCTAATTCTCTCTCCTATGATCTTGAGCACGTGGTACAATTGGAAAAGAGGTGGCTGGTTAATTTTAATGCATCTAAGCTTCTATCTTTACATCATCAGCGCTCTAACCCGTGTCTGGCATCAACTGAAATTAATGGCTCTCATCTTGGTGAGACTCTATTTTTTGACAAGCTTCTAGGTCTGACTTTTACTCGCGATCTGAAATGAAACACGTACATCATATCCGCTGTAAATGTCGCTGGAAAAATAGTGGGATCATTCTACCGCTCTAGTAGTCCAAAGATGAAGTACTGTTACCACATCTGGACAGGAGCTGCTAAAAAAACGTATCCTACTTTGACAGAGTACAAAATAAACTTCATAGCCTAACACGTGATGCCCTTTTTCTCTTCCCTGCAACGTCTTTCCCATACGTTGCGAATATGTCACAACTCCGGAATTATTTTCATGGCAAGTGCTCGTCTGAGCTCAAGTCTATGGTCGCCTATTGCCAAACTTTCATAAAAAAAACTCGTCTTTCTGAAACACGTATCAATAATTCCCCCTGCAACTAATCTGTGCCTAAACTTTAACGTAGATCCCACGGACAAAGCATCTTTCTTAAAAATGCACGCCTGTGAAATTCTCTTTCGTTTCCCTACTTTCCAGCTTACTACAACACGGTTGTCTTCAAGTCCAACGTAAACAATTTCTTTATGTACTTAAGTATTCCAATTTAACAAATTTCCACTATTAACTATTATAAGATAGTATTCCATTGACTACCGTATACTCATAAATCCTTATCCCTGACTGGCCTCCGGGCATTGATAAGCCGTAATTCTTCTGTAAAAAAAAATAGCGAAAACATATAATAAAAAATACATTAATTATTCCGGAAGAAGCCAATTACAGACGGTTTCCAATCCGTGCCAACGAAATTGAAAACCGTGTACAGTATATTTTAAATCTTTTAATAATAAAGTGTGAACTCCTTGAATGTAAGCAAATTGATGTGAAAAGGTTTACAAAAGGAATGGGCAAGTTTACTCTAAACGTTTACTTTCTTTACAGTAATTTACCAATAAAAGAAGTAAATTAGATAAGCAATGGAATGTATAACCCTTAGGCTTATGTTGCAACTGAGAATTTCCTAATATATAAATACATTTGTGTGTGTTTCATTTATTTTATTTTTAGGGAAAAAAAAGGATCGTTTTGGAATCGGAAATCGGGCTCAATATTTTCGATTCCGATATTCAAAAACGTCCCGAGTTTTCCGATTCCAATTAATTGCTCCAATACTAGTAAATTTCCTTACTAACTCAACAAGCAGACAAAATATGTAGAAGAAAATACCCTTTACGTAGAAGAAAAATTTCTGCTTTAATAATTTATTTTGTATATCTGTTACATCGACTGCGTGCGCCCACTTTTATAAACCTAGTCAACGACTATAAATGGAAATTAATGATCGAGGTCCCAAGATGCTTGGAAGGACTCTACCTACTCCCCACCTCCTTCACCTGTTTCTTTCCGCCCACGCTTAGTCCCCACTCCCACTTAGAGATTGATCTGCTTCTTTCCGTCAAACCGAAAAACAGTACGGTCTTATAAACTAATTTTTGTAGCTTCTTGTTTATTCCCCATTCCTTCGCTAATAGAATGTTATTACTGTAAATAATTCAATAAAACTTTTTCGAATTTGGGTTTATCTTAAGTAGGACAGCCCCTGGAGTGAATGTAAGTAATATGAAGATTCTTAGTAAAGAATAAGAGATACAATTTTAAGTATTGGAGGCGAAAGATGATTATCCTCACATTACGAATGACTAATTTGTTTATAATTTATTTCTAATATTTTGTGTAAATAAATATTTCAAGTTTAGTAATAGAGCTGTCAATTTAAAGTTTACCGCCTCGAAAAAAAATTGGCAAATAAATATCTCAAATTTGTTCTTTTTACAAAGATGATACAAAAATAGGTATTGTGCAGTTTTTCTTGATATAGGTTTCTGTGAAGGGAGCATTTAAATATTCTGTACTTTCATCTAAAAATTTAATAAACAAACGATACGGTAAAAATTAAGTACAATTCGAAAATTTTATCTCAAAAGGGGAACGGTCGGTAAACAGCACAAGCACTCAATAATATCATGGGATCTACATTCGCGCCGGACGTCCACAGAATGGAAATATTTATAAGCATGATTGCAACATACAAGATTAGCGGATACAACGGTCGAATTTCCATGGATTCCGCTACTATAATATGAAGATTTATGAATAATATTATGAATATTTAGTAAAGCTTTATATGCTTCTAATTATTTTATCCGATAGATTCCAAAATTTCATTTTTATAAATTAATTTTTTACATTTTTTCTGAATTCATCTGTTTTATATAAAAACTATTTAAATTAGAATGAGTGTTTTTTTTTATATTATAAGACAATATTCTCCAACGATATTTTCCCGTATTAAACAAAAATAACTGTGTGGAAGATTCCGTGTGTAGTTTTTCGGTAATGTTTAAAGGTCACGACCAGAGGATACACACGAGAAAAAGTTTGTATAAGCATTAAAAATGTGTTTATGCTTTTTTTTTTGTTAAATATTACTAAACGAGGAATCATTTCCATGAAAATGTACTAAGCATTATGCATGCAAAATTGAGAAAAGCAAGCTTCAATTGTGCCAGCATTATACGAATCAACTAAATCAAGAAGAAAATAGCCACATTATATTATCTGATGTTGTGTTTATCTAAAAACAAAAGACGAACTGTAATTCGAAATGATTACCAATTTAATAATAGTTTTAATAACTTCCAGGGGGCTCGGCTTTGCCTTATCATAAAATACGCTTAAATAGATTTTAATTCACTCAGATTTCGTATTCATTATTCTGGATTGAATATTATATTGTACCTAATATAGAGTACTGATTTTAAAATTAAAAGAAAACGCCTTGGACACCATCGGCCAGAATCGAAACCAAAACATTTAGCGCTCCAACCGCGTTCCCTACCGTTTGAGCTATCGACAGATAGACGAGAAAATCTAAAATTGAATCACTTCAAGCTATGAATAAACTTTCGCATGCGCAAAAGTAATAGAAATATGTCGGTAAGTTTAAATGAACATTTTACATTTCAATTGCCTATATATTTCTCTATGAGTTATTCATCTTACCAAACAAAGATTTTACTCGTTACAAACACTCCTTGGTGTGTGATTACTATTTCCAGTTAATTTTTGCCTTATGTGACCTGTAGTTTAAAAGTTTATCGGTTAAATATTTTCACGCACAAAACCATGCGTGCATCTACTTTTTTTTATTTATTTAGAGTATACGAATTAAAAATAATCAACCAAAACAACAACCAAAATCATTCGAATGTCTAGATTGAATTTTTCCCGCGTTCTTCTTTTAACAGCAACCTTTAGATATTATCACGCTTTCTTGTCAATGAATTACTAATGCGAAATGCAATCGTCAATAAAATGAACCCTGTTTATTCCAAGCAAACTTCTTAAACCTAATGATTCCAAAGTATGTTTATAATTGAGAATACATCGTAAAGTTTTTAATGAACAGTTAAATCCGTTATATTAAATCCGTTATATTAAATCCGTTATAAATCTGAAAAAAGTTAGAGTTTGGGAAATGTAGGTGAAAGGAGCTGAGATTGCCTTTTATTGATTCATTTTAAATCGTTGGTTTCGCTTTTTTATCGATTATTTTCTTTTATCAATTTATTGATTAAGATGAACTGTTTATATCACGTATGTGTGTTTGACGCTTTCAAGCAGTTAACAGACATGCGTTCTTAATCTTATTGTAGCAGTAACAGTTAAATATTGCTTTATTTCCAAATATGCGTATCATACAAACAACCTCTCTCTCACACACACACGCACGCGCATATATATATATATATATATATATATATATATATATATATATATATATATATATATATATATATATATACTAGCATTGGTACCCGGCTTTGCGTGTGGTTGACATGAAGTTCCATTTGGAGCACACCTGTTATACTAATCATTTTCATCATGGGAAACGTGGATACCCCCCACAACAATACAAAAAGACAAGAACAGATAAAAACATGCAAATGTAATCGCCCCTAAAAAGGAGAAGACCATGATACTCTCTCCCCCAGACATTTCGGCAGAAGTGATACAAACAGAAGTAACTATTCTCCGGATATTGAGCACTGGAAAGACAATCCTCCCAAAATTATTAATTAAAAATAAATGATTACAACTTTTGTTTCAATAAAAAATAGCCGCGAATGCCCGTGCGACTGTAAAAAAAAATAGCCAAGTAGGCAGGCTCGAATCTGGAACGCGAATGAAGGGAACAGGTAACTTGAAACAGTTTTGCCCACTCTCCTAAGAAAACTCACAATTTTATGAATCTAAAAAATAACGTTTATAAACATTAATGCGTGCGTTTGTTTTTTTTTTTGTTTTTTTTTTTTTGTAAGGACACTTTTTTTCACTGTTTTTTTTTGGGGGGGGGGATAAAGAAAATTTTCGATTTGCTTTTTTTTGAGGGGGTGAGGCTTTTTCTGTTTTGCTTTTGTTTGAGGGGGAGCCTTTTTATTTTTAAAAGTGTGTGCTTCGAATTAAAACTTTGAAGTTGAAAGTTCGAATTTAAACTAAAGTTTGAATTTGAAGCAGTCAAAGATTCTGTAGTAATTTTTCGACGTGACCCAGCGTCGCTTAACCCCAGCCTCATCCCCAAAATGAAGATCTACCAGGTTTTTAGTGGCATAAGATGGAGTCCTTGGGGGATGATAAGGGGTGTCAAAGGAATAAGAAAGTTAGAACACCAAAGTTTTACTTAAATAAAGATCGACGAAAAAAAAAAACGATGGTAACCGTAAATGTTAACATTGCTTTTATTTTCTTCGATTCTCCGTATGTAACAGTCAGCGATTATCATATTTTTTAGTTTCTTTTGTAACTGCTCTTCAACTTCCGGGTTTTTTTTTCATTTTGAATTCTTTCAAGTATCCACCCTAAAAAATACAATCTCTGAAACAAAAAGCATTTATGTTTAGCAGTTTTTTTCCTACTTTGATTCTTCTTATCAGACAATCAACAACGCTATTTTCTTTGTTTTTCTTTACACAGTTAACTATAATGCTTGACATTTATTCCTAACTACAAATTGACATTTTATGTACTTCAAAATCTCCTTACGTGTGATTTTAAAGCCTTTAAGCTGTCTACATCTTACTATTTTCGAAGTGTGTGCGTGTGCGTAAGTGCTTATGTGTGGGTGCGTTTGTGTCCGCGTGTTTGTGTTTTTGCGTGTGTGTGTGTGTGTGTATGTGTTGACATTGTCTTAGATCCGGAAAACACCGGTGAAAGGAAAATAAGTTGTAAGACTGGACGTAAGTCCAGCAGTGGACGTAAGTCCATGGCAGAAAGAAACTAAATGCTATGGGCAATCTATATTTAGAATTGATGTAAAGCTATGCCGGGGGGGGGGTCACGTAGGGAACACCAGGGCAGTAGAGTAGAAGAGAGAGAGAAGGAAAACAGAGGAGTCTGAAATGCCAATGGGAAGAGACGGATGTTTTCGCTGGGCTCCGAAAAGTAAGAGAAAAGGAACGAAATGGAAATAACATAAAACAGTAAAAGGATTTTCTTTCCTGTGCCTCTGTTCGAGTGAATATGAAGTTGAATTCGGAGATCAGAAAAAGGTTTGTGAAATTCACTTCGTCTCTCCCTTGTTACAAGAACAGAAGTCTGTTTTTGTAAGTGAGTAAATATGAAATAAGCTAGTAAAGGATTCGAACTTGCGAAGCTAGACTTGGAATTGGGAATTCCAATCATAAGTTAAAATAAATACAGAATGTTATTGAAAATAAGGAATGTGGAATTGCGATTCTTTAGCTCACACAGAATAGTTAGATATCTATTTATTGAAAAAAGAATGTAATGATGAAATTTGTTTCTGTTATAAAAATGAAAACTAAACTAAGGAATTTAAAAACGGGCAATGGAAAATGTTATTTGTAAAATGGGTTACGAAAATTAGGTTAGAGGGTCGGCTTTGTAAGAAACACGTGAATAACAATGCATGTTTAAACACGGAGGCATGTCGTGCCATGTGTTCTGAGAGATACGTGTTGGTCATGCAGTGACGTAACGAGTTATGAACTTAGTTAGATTAGAGCAGGGGATCAGGGGAGTCAGTTAGAAGAAGCGAGATCAGTCAGATCAGAGGAGCAGAGAGGTTCAGACCGATTCTCGGATAGAGTCACGGCTCCCTCTGGAAGCGGGAGGGTTTAGAAATAACGATGTAACAACTTTGAATCCCTGAAACACAGAATCATTTCCGACCGGTCGAAGAATAAGTGATCATCATGTTTTTCATATATGCCGTCTTTCTGTGTTCATCATTACAACGAGAAAGGTAACGTGTTTATATTATATGTAAAACTGTCAAACATAAATGCCAAACGCGCTCTAGGTCTATCTATCAAGATATTCAAAAATCCCTTCTAGTTGAATTACAGGCTTGGTGCCCTTGTAGTAGTGCGTACCTGTCCGTTCCGTTATATATAAGAACTGTATGTCTCTCTTTATATGTATCCTATCTCTCATATATACAGAACGGTGTCTCGTTATATATACCCTGTTTATGTCTCCAATATGTTTTCCCCACAAACATGAACATTCTAAGACAATATGAACACTCACAATGAATATATAATATCTAAGATCCAACAACATGACCACACATAGGAACACACTAAGACTCCTCCTAAGACGAACAACAACAACAACAACAATACAGAATATACGTCATCTTAATACCACCTACAACATAACAAGCAGTGGGGGACACTGATATACATCGGCGCTGAACACTTTGAAGCGGTCAAGATAGACCGAGCAGAACTCAAGAGAACATGTCGGAAGTACCAATCCTTACCACCTTATCATGAAGATCTCTATATCTGTGAGGTGTGTGACCGGGATTTTTGTCCAAGATAGGTACGTTAATCACATGAAAGTTCATGATGATACAGGTTCCGTTGCTGTTGATTTCATCCAAACCAATGACCGCCATTAATGTCATGTCTGTTAGAGGGTGGGATATTCGCTGGCAGGACTGAAAAGTCATCTTCGGGCAAAGGGATGTTCGGTGACTGGGAGAGTGGCACTCGTCTGACAAGACGTCGCAATCATCACATGTATATATATATATATATATATATATATATATATATATATAGAGAGAGAGAGAGAGAGAGAGAAGGAGGGAGGGAACGAGGGAAAAAGAGATCTTGGAGAGTTTGTACGTTCGGTTAAGAAGGCCTTATCTCTGTAAACAGAGGGAATGCCTCTTGAGTTTGAGCGTGATTAGTCTATAGGATCTTTGAGTAATATAACGTTGCTTTATTTTAATTAAATTAAAAATGTTTTAGTTGTTGTTGTTGTTCTTCTTCTTCTTCTTCTTCTTTTATATATATATATATATATATATATATATATATATATATATATATATATATATATATATATATGCAGACAGAAGGAATCCCCCATTTCTTATCCCCTCGCGGTGTTATTTTAATCGCTTTTTATCCGTTTTATTAAATTAAATTATTGATTTTTTTGGCACCTTTAAATTATAAAAGTTCCCCCATTGCTTTTTACTTTTCGTCATTAATATTATTCCAATGCTAACGATTTCTCCTGATGAGATGATAGCCGAAAGGGCTCTTGGGATATTTCCGCTTATTTTCAAGTGTATGCATATAAAATATTAAAAGGTTACATTATATATATATATATATATATATATATATATATATATATATATATATATATATATATATATCCATTTTTCAGTTTTTACTTCAATAGTGCTCAATTCGTTAGTAGAGATAAGTAGAAAATTCTGAAAATATGTCAAAAGATTTACCGCTCAGCTTTAATAGAAACCGACTACTGAACTAAGTACATTACTTCTTAATGAAAAACAGATAATAAACAAAGATATAAAAAAAAAACCCTGAAGCGAATGAGTGATTAGGCAATTGCAGTTTCAAGTAAACAAATGAATTGTAAAAGTTTAAACGTTGTGAAAGTCGGCAAAAAATCACTGAGCTTGTGTAATTTTTTTGTTTGCATACAGTTTGGCTGTCGGCCGTCATTTGTCAAGGTGAGTAGCGCGTTGCCATAGGTTTTGTGTTTTGCATCTTCCGTCGAACAATAGTTGGTTGCTAGACAACAGAGAGGAAACATTGGCAAGTGAAGGGAGAGATGAATACGGATGAAGGGAAAAGAAGATAATACGCAAGGAATAAAGAAGAAAAAGTAGAAGAAATGGAAAGAAAGTAAGGATTGTATAAAAGAAGATGACAAATAACAATGGAATAATAATAATAATAATAATAATAATAATAATAATAATAATAATAATAATAATAATAATAACAACAATAATAATAATAATAATCACAACAATAAAAACAACAACGGAATATTAATATTAATAATAGCAATAATTCCCCTGTTCGTTGTGTTTTTTGTTTTTCTCGTATTACAATAGACTAGTGACATACTAAGCTCTGAAGGTCAAGGAGGATTGAAAGACCGAGGAAAGAAAGCACTAGCAAGACCTCCGCTCGATGAGGGCAAAAAGGATTGGGACATTGGGGAGCCTTATTTCCATCCAAATTACAGTAAAGACCAGTGGTTGCTGCTTATGAGAAATCAATGTCAAACTGATGTTTATCTGCAAAGGCTATCGAAAAAGTGAAGAGTACTGATAATAATAATAAAAAGAAGAAGAAGAAGAATGATAATGATAGGAGCACTAGGTACAATTCCGAAAATCTTTGATGAAAAAATAATGGCAGAAATTGGAATCAGAGGAATGACTGGAAAGATACAAGGAATTACAATAATGAAACCAGCTGAAATATTAAGGAAACCCTTTGAATGCGGAGACTGAGCCACATGAGCGGGCCAGACCAATTACTACATGAGCCACATGAGCGGACCAGACAAACTGCTACAGAGGCAAAACATGAAGAAGCGTTACATGAAGGCAAGAAGTGTCAAGGAGGAACAAAAGACAAAAGAGAGAGCACTGACCAGACCTCCGCTGGATAAGTGCGAAGCGAACTGGGACCTTGGGGAGGCTTATTGCTACTCAAAAATTCCAGTGGAGACCAATGGCCACTGCCAGCGAGAAATCAATGGTGGCGTCTCTTGCGACAACTCAAATTCATTTGCAAATGTAGCCGAAAGAGGTGTAGAGTACTGGAAACCCAGAGAGACTTGTTGTCACTCAGCTTCCAGGGAACACCACAGGTTATTTTTGAATGATAGATCTTTGATGACTTGTGTGAAAGCTCGTTGTGAGCCAATAATAATAATAATAATAATAATAATAATAATAGTAATAATAATAATAATAGCAATAATAATAGTAATAATAATAATAGTAATAATAATAATAATAATAGTAATAGTAATAATAATAATAATAATAATAATAGAAATAGTAATAATAATAATAATAATAATAATAGTAATAGTAATAGTAATAATAATAGTAATAATAATAATAATAATAGTAATAATAATAATAATAATAGTAATAATAATAGTAATTATAATAATAGTAATAATAATAATAGTAATAATAATAATAATAATAGTAATAATAATAATAATAGTAATAATAATAATAATAATAATAATAATAATAGTAATAATAATAATAATAATAATAATAATAATAATAATAATAATAATAATAAAAACTTTTTTGCAAGAAACGAAAAGAAACTTGAAATTCTAATAAACACAACCAGGTATCCGAACTGGAATTTGGCATGGAGAACTGTGTAATGTAAGCTAATTGAACGGGAAATTGGAGACAATGAAAGATATGGAACTATCCAATCAAGAGGAGCTGAATACATTAGGTGAACATACTTACAAATATTTGGGAGTTATGGAAGCTGACGCCACAAAATCAATAAAAATGAAAGATACAATTTGAAAAGATTACCACAAAAAGACAAGAACATTCATAGAAACTATACTGTAGAAACCCAATTAAACATATGAGCAGTGCCACTAGTAAGACCGTTCACAGACTGAACGAAAGAAGAACTGTTGCATTTAGCTCAGGAGATCCTGAAACTTATGACCATGCAAAGTGCACTACACACAAAGGATGATGCTAACTGACTCTACGTGAAAAGGAAAGACGGGGGAAGAGGTGTGGTTTACATAGAAGACTTCGTGAATAACACACATACTAAAAAAATATAAGAAAAATACTTGACGCCGGACACTGAACGATTAATCAGCGCAGCATGAGACACTGAAAAACAAAAAAACAAAAACAAAACAGAGTACAGAGAGGTATGGGATAAACAAGAAAACAAAAATAAAAGGAGAGACAGCTACAGGACGACAACAGATGAGACTCACGAAAACACTTGGACATGGCTACGAAAAGGACGCCTAAACAGAGAAACTGAATCCTTAAAAACAATCACACAAGATAAGGCGATTAGAACCAATTGTAACAAGATGCGTCTCTCGGACAGCATCCGTTAGCCCTGGCTAGTCAGATGGAATGTAGGGTATGGGCGATGGGGGATCGTGTTGACATTTTGTTAAAATCCAACATGACTGAAGGGAATGTATATTTGTCTTTTGGAGAGTTGGAAAACAAATGGATCTCAAATAGATAAATAAATAGAAGATATGTGTTGGGTATATACAAGGAAACTTAGATAAAAGACTGAAGAATCGTGTCGCCAAAATGTTTATTGAAAACATAAATGGAAGGACAGTTACATGTTTTGTCTCAAATATTTTGATGTTAGATAATAGACCACCCTGGGTCGGATGACAACTAATGATATTTAATGATGTAGTCGTCTAAAGTTTATTTTGAACGAGTATAAACAAAGATTAACTAGAACAAGGGCTGATTATCTGAAGACGAAAAACTTAAAAGTAAATAAAAAATAAATTAATTAATTATTGATTCAGAAATATTTTTGTTTTAGAAGGAAAGATGAAGAGAAACGGGAGTTTGAGCGAGAGAGAAAGAAAGAAAAAGGAAAAGGAGAATTAAAGTTAAAAATTGGTTTAAGAGAAAGAAAGGGTGAAAAGAGATTCAGGAATAAAAGGAAAGAGAAAAGAAAGGCAATAGAAAGGAAAGGGTAATCTCCAAATGACAGAGGAAGAAATGCTAATCTAAAAATTCTGGTCATGGAATTAGGGTTCCATAAAAAACCCCATGGTGTTTGGAACTGAAGATGGTTGCTTCCTTGCGTCGACGAGAAAAGCCACACCTCGTCTTTGGGCTCTTGCACAGGGCTAGAAAACCTTCCCAAAATAATTAAGTTGAAAACTTACTCAGAAAAGTTGTCTGAACGACAGTTGAAAAGATCCTGTATCTTGAAACCGTTAACAACCTGAAAAATTTACTTTTCTTTACACAAAGTTAACAATCCGAAAAATTTATTTTCCTTTACACGAAGTGTATCCTGAAATATTTTATAAATAACTATTCTCGTTTATAAAAAATAAAAAAGTTATTGAATTATTTGATTTAAAAACCCAGTTATTTGCAGTGCCGATACCACCAAAGCACCTACGAGAGGAACTCAAACCACAACATCTGACGACATACGGCTTGCCAGTGTGCTAGAAGTATTGCCACACGGGCAAGGGGTCCAGCACTAGACGAAGCTAAAAGTGTTGCCACAGGGACTTAATATTCCTGCAGTGTGTAGGACCAGGTCATTGTTGTTTACAGATTTTAAAGTCCCACAGTGGTATACAACTATATCAAAGCAAAGATCGACAAAATACAATAAAACAGTAAATGCAACCTCCCTGAACAAAGAGAGGAAACAATAAGCTACATAAATGCATGCAGAAAACTAGCCCCAAAAGAATGCAGTTATACTCAATATAGTGGGGAAAGTAGTACACTGGGATTTATGAAAGAAACTTCATCTTGAACAACCAAACAAATGGCACAGACACAATCAAATTGTAGTACTGGAAAACGTAAATCATAAAATCTTATATTATATGGACGTATAAACAGATAACCCCATCCAAACAAGAAGACCCGATGGCATAATAGTTAACAAGAAGGAAAAATCCTGCCAGATCATAGATTTCGTCATTCCAGCAGACCACAGAGTGATTATTAAGGAGATGGAGAAGCGAAGCAAATACAGTAAACTAACAAGATCAAACAAGAAAGCTCTATGAGATTTAGAAGATGAAGAAAAGTCAATAACAGTAAGAATCCCGAAAACCTTCGAAATTAATAATAGGAAGAATCCCGATAAACTTCGAAAAAAGGATTGAAGAAATTGGAATCAGGGATGGCTGAGAAGGTACAACGGATAACAATAATGAAAACGGCTGAAATATTAAGAACGCCGTTGAATGCATAGAGTAATACATATAAGCTACAAACGCTAACCAGGCATAAACAAACTGCAGCAAAATTAATACAAAAAGATAAAATGATGGAATCAAGAAAACTTAAACTGTATAATTGTAACAATTAATGGCGATATCAGCAGGCACCATAACAAATAATCGTGAAGAGTCGGGGAGCTGGAAAAAAAACGAAAACGAAAGCACTAACCAGACCTCCACTGGATGAGTGTTAACAGGATTGGGACCTTATGAAAGGCATATGTACACCCAAATTCCAGCCATTGATCGATGCAAGTAAGAAACCAATTGTAAACGACTATTTCAATAACGCAAATTCACTTTCAAAGTTTATCAAATGAAGAGGAGAGTATGAGAAATCTATGCTGTTCACCTAGGTCTATGGGTTGAAAGAGAAATCTTTGATGGCCTGCTTGAATACTCCGATTGAGTACAATAATAATAATAATAATAATAATAATAATAATAATAATAATAATAATAATAATAATAATAATAATAAGGAGAGACCGCTAACCAGACCTCGGCTGGACAAAAGCAAAGAGAACTTGGACCTTAGGGAAGCTGAGTGCCACTCAAATTACAGTATAAACCAATGACCACTGGCAGCGAGAAATCAATGGTAATATGACGAGATCCCTGGCGAGACCAGATGATCTGCTTTTCAAATAGAGGAAGAGAAGATGGGAGAGGAAAAACAGACATTTATGAGATTCCTGTCCACAGAAAATATTTCAAGGAGAGAAGAAATAGTGAATATTTCGACTGGAAATAAAAAATAAATAAATATCATAATGAGATTCTCGAGTTGGCAGAAAAGGCAATACAGGGTCGTTTTATGGTTTAGGTTAGAACAACAATTCAAATTATTAAAGAAACAATGTTTTGTTGAAAGGTACAATGACTTGGGTTCAAAAGGTCTGTTTAGGTGTCTGGGAGGTGTTGTCGTTGGGCCCATTTGTTGTGTTTAACTGCCAGATCACCAGCCAGTGATGGGTTTGTTAGACAGATAAATAAATAAATTGAACCTAGGGAGAGATATGGTCATGAAAGACGAAGAAGAGAGAAAAGAAAGAGAAAATGAAAAGAATAAAATAATGTGTTCACGAGAGAAGGAAAAGAATAAGATAATGGAAAAAAGAAAGAATAACTCCAAAAAGGTGGAGGGAGGAATTTCTGATTTGATAAAAACGATTGACTTTTTGGAGTTAGAGTCCAGAGTTTCTTTTTTACTGACTGGCATCGAGACGTACACATCACTCTCACCCCGCCAGGGGAGGGGCCTCATAAGAGCTAACTAAATTGAAAGGCTCTTGTTTTTAGCTGGGAAATTGATTAGTGGAACTTAAGTATGCAACCTGCATCATGAAGCTTGAATCAAAGAACTCGACTAAACAAGTGTAAAACGATTTACGAATAATTATTTTGTTTCGTTATATAAAAATGTCCCAGAGTTTTTCCTTGTTTCTCGCTTGCCGGCCTGAATGAAGATACAGTTTGTTTCAGATATCCCCTGACTCCAGATGATGAAGGAGACAGACTGGATCCAGCACGAAGCCAGAGTGACGGCCGAAATCGACAATGTTGCCACATGCACATTTCGCGTGCCCTGAGCAGCAGAAAGATATTTTCCAGTGACCAGTGAGAGTCTGATCACCCTTAAGGGGTCCACCACTAGATAAATAAGAATGTATCCCTGCTGGGTTGCATCTATGGTCCTGTGAGCTGGGAGCGACGAACACGGCCAGAAGTACATCACAAGTATGCTCCCATGAACCAGGATAGCGACGGATGCGGCCCGGCCCTCGGGAGAATAGGGTTATATTATAGTAAGAGGCTGTTGCGATGATGCAAATTCATTTGCAAATGCTATCGAAGGAGATGGAGAGAACTGGACGTCTAGGGAGACGTGTTGTCACTCAACTTCCAGAGAACACCACAGGTTTCCAATCAGACCGTTTGTTGACTTGTGTGAAAGCTCCATGTGAGCCAATAATAATGATAATAATAATGGCGCCTGATTTACGAACTCATGAGTATGTATAGGTATCATGGCTGGTAAGCTGACTCATCTTTTACAAAAACAAAAAGATAAAATGAAGCTTGGCACATATGACATGTAAATATCTAGACAATCTAGAAACAAACCATTCAAATCAGCAGAAATGAAAAAAAAAGATTTAAAATAATACATGAGAAAAACAAGAATACTCTTAGAAACAAAATTATATAGCAGAAACTCGATAAAAGGAATAAGATCCAAGTCAGCATCACTAGTTAGATATCCTAAACGTTTTATATGTAGGATAAAAGAAGGAACCAGACGCCTGGATGAGAAAACCAGGAAACTTCTGACCATGGACAATGCACAACACTCGAAGCATGAACAACACTCGAAGCATGTTCACACACGCAAAAACAAAACAAAAAACAACGGGAAAATAAGTGGTATGTTATTCATTTGTTTTACGGCATATAAATAATTTTCGGGTTATTTTATGCCGAATCCAATAAATTTTGTGAAAGTTTTATGATTCGAGTTTTTCAAATATTTATTCATGAAGTTTGGATTCGTTGATTTGGAGAGAAAAATTATTGTTTTTTCTTCTTCTTTTTTTTTTTACTTGCAGAGCATGACTGGACTTTGCAAGTAGAAAGGAAAAGGCAACAACATCAATGTTTGGTGCATTTTAGGTCAAGAAACCAGTATCCTAAGTGGTATTACCACGAAAATATGAACTAGAACAATATAGAGGGTGACCGCCCCCCCATAAAAAAACAGAGGATATTCAATTGTTTTTCTGAGCATTTTACAGTCAACGGAGAAAAAAAGTCAAAGACCCTAGTGTTTTAATGTGATGTTTTGAATATAATAAACTAATTATGACCAAAGTTTCATTTAATTCGGACAAAACACCAAGAAACGAGGCCGAATTAGAGTTGGGCCCGTTTTTTTTTGGGGGGGGCACCCTGTATAACCGAAAACATAAAAAAAAGTAAAAGATCACTGATGTAAAAGTTACCATCAGAAGGAAAAACAGAGAATAGAGTAAAACTGAAAAAAAAAAAAAATCCATCTATACTCCTACAAATTCGTTTTTCTTTTGTGTATATTTATATCCATATTTACAAGCCTATTTTCTATTTATTTAAAAAGAAAATACAATGTTCTTATATATGGGTTGTGGAAATGCATTCACTAGCAAAAGATCTAGCTAATTTGCGTATTCTTTTAAACATTCATTTTAATTAATTCCCTATTAGTTTTTCGATTTTCTTATGGGATGGTCATCTTTAGTTAACTATTACGTGTAATTATATTCATGAAGATATTCTACATGAGTTATACTTGCATAATATTTGCGTAAAAGGCTTACCGTAAACATAAAATTATTTTATGTATACGCATATATTTTTGTTCAATCTATAAAAGTGAACGTGTCTGTGTGTCTGCGTGTGAACATGTCCCTACGCAATAACGCTATCAATTTTAAATCTACAGACTCAAAATTTGATATACAGGGTACTGCGATTTGGAAAAATCTTTGTAATCCGTTTTCGCCCAGAAATTTGGTGGTTAAGGGGTCAAATTTCAACGATTTGACCTTTGATAACTCTACCAAACTCCTCCGACAGTTTTGAGTCTTAACACTTGAAATTTTAGATATAAATTCCTTGGACAGGGGTTTAACTTAATAACTTCATTTGAGCCCCAAACAATAAATGTTAAGGGTTCAAAATAGGGGTCAAATCCAAAAAACAATTGACCGCTTTTTTTTTGCTCAACATATACCTCCAAACACACGGACAACGCCGGGCTGAAATGCTAGCATATCTATAAAAGTGAACATGTCTGTGTGGCTATCTGTGTCTGTGTCTCTCTCTGTCTGTGTACATTTCCCTACAAAATAACTCTGTCAATTTTAAGCCTACAGACTCAAAATTTGATATACATAGTACTGGGATTTGGGAAAATTTATGTGATCGGTTTTCAGCCAGAAATTTGGCTGCTAAGGGGTCAAAATTCAACGATTTGACCATGAGAACTCTATCACACTCCTCCGACAAGTTTTGGTCTATACACTTGAAATTTTAGGTATAGATTCCTTGGACATGGATCTAACTTAATAACTTAATTTGAGCGCAAAACAATAAGTGCTAAGGGGTCATAATAGGGGTCAAAGGTAAAAAAAATTGACCTTTTTTTTTTTTTTTTTTTTGCTCAGCGTACACCTCCAAACACCCGGGCAAAGCCGGGCAGAAATGCTAGTAGAAAATAAAGGTGGGAAGAGAAGCAGTTACGTTCGTCAATCAATCAAACAAAAGAGGAGACATACAAAAAACAATTGGACATGTCTGCGAAATAAACACTTGAACGGAGAAACGGACACTATCATACAATGCACTAGACGGAGTAAAACAACAGAAATCACAAGAAAAGATTTCGAATGCGTGTTAGAGAATGGATAGGGAGAGAGAGATAGATAGAGAGAGAGAGAGAGAGGGAGCGTGTTAATTACAGTGTAGCCATGTTGACAGGAAGATCAGCTGATTGGATTGCGTGTGAGTCATGTGATCATGTTAGCAGAATCGTTGAGATTTGGTTGCGACTCGGACGACAGCGGACGGCTTTGCCGTTGTCTCCTCCCCTTCGCTGGGGGTGGGGAAAGAACGCTTACGTGGTAGAAATAAGACCTAGAAGAAGAAACCACAGGCCAAATTCACTTTCCACCTTCTGCAAGACATCTGGGAATGTGAAATAAACTATAGAACCAATTTCTTGTCTTGGTGTGAAATAAATCTTCGTCCCCAAACACAGGTATCAAGTCTCCCTCCCAGACGAAAATTTCCAGATGGACCAACAAAATGGCAGAAGGTATGTTCAAATGACATGTCACACACATATTCACACTTAACAGCATATGAACATATGTAATAGAAAGACCACTAGATGATCAAACACAATGACATTAACTCTGATAAGATAATCAAACACTCAATATTTTATAAATAGACACGTTTTAATATATCATCTCCATTCCAATTTCAACCAATATACAACAAACGATCATTTTATGATACGACAACATAACATGCGGAAACAGACCTACAGCAGGGCAGATGAGGGAGTGCACTTACCATACCACTTGGACAAGCACGAATAGTACTGTGAAGTTATTTGCTTAGGTTTTCGAAAGCGACGCAGAGTACTAGAAACCGGTTGTTACCAGTGAGTAATCTCTGATGATGAAACTCCCACGGTCATACGACCATACTACTGCAACTACTACTCCTATTGATAACTATAATAAGAAGATGTAGAAGAAGAAGAGGAGGAAGAAGAAGAAGGAGAAAAAGAAGATATCTCACCCCTGATGTCATTCTCTATCTGTATAAAAGCCAAGTATGTTCAAGGATGGAGTACTGCTGCCACATCTGCTGCTAAAAACAGCCTATCCTGCCTTGACAGAGTACAAATTACGCTTCGTGGTCTAGTAGGTGATGCCTTTTTCTCTTCCCTGCAACCTTTCTCCCACAGGAGAGACGTTGCGAGCCTGTCTTTGTTTTATCGTTACTTCCATGGCAGGCGCTCCTCTGAGCTCCAATTTCTGCCCCCCCTCGCCAATCTTTCACAATAAACACCCGTCTAACTGAAACCACTGTCAAAAATTTTCCCCACTCCTTATTTGTGCCAAAATCAAAACGTAGAGTCAATGAACAAAGCTTCTTTCTTAGAAGTACACGCCTGTGGAACTCTGTTTCGTGTGCCTGTTTCCCACCTGACTTCAATTTGGATGTCTCAAAGGCCAATGTAAACAAATTCCTGATGAACCGCCCTCTTAAGTAAGGCACTTTATACAAACTCCAATACTAACATATTGTACACGCAATAACCCTTATCCCCGAGTGGCTTCCGGGCCTTGATAAGTGGTGACTACCTTGTAAAAAAAAAGAAAAAGAAAAAAGCGGAGAAGACGCAAATATGAATAAATAAAAACATATATATTATTTTAATTGGAATTCATTATTAAGATGAGTATTATTTATATTCATTTATTTATTGCGGACTATTATTCTCATCTTTATTAGTTGTTGTTTCTCGACGTTTCGGCCAACTATTAAAGATGAGAATAATAGTATGCAATAAATAGATTAATATAAATAATACTCATCTCAATAATAAATCCCAATTAAAAGAAGGCCAGAGGAATAGTAGACCGAAACGTCATGAAAGAAGGCCAGAGGAATAGTAGACCGAAACGTCATGAAAGAAGGCCAGAGGAATAGTAGACCGAAACGTCATGAAAGAAGGCCAGAGGAATAGTTGACCGAAACGTCATGAAAGAAGGCCAGAGGAATAGTAGACCGAAACGTCATGAAAGAAGGCCAAAGGAATAGTTGACCGAAAAGTCATGAAAGAAGGCCAGAGGAATAGTAAACCGAAACGTCATGAAAGAAGGCCAGAGGAATAGTAGACCGAAACGTCATGAAAGAAGGCCAGAGGAATACTTGACCGAAACGTCATGAAAGAAGGCCAGAGGAATGGTTGACCGAAACGTCATGAAAGAAGGCAAGAGGAATAGTTGACCGAAACGTCATGAAAGAAGGCCAGAGGAATAGTTGACCGAAAAGTCATGAAAGATGGCCAGAGGAATAGTAGACCGAAACGTCATGAAAGATGGCCAGAGGAAAGTAGACCGAAACGTCATGAAAGAAGGCCAGAGGAATAGTTGACCGAAACGTCATAAAGGAGGCCAGAGGAATAGTTGACCGAAACGTCATGAAAGAAGGCCAGAGGAATAGTTGACCGAAACGTCATGAAAGAAGGCCAGAGGAATAGTTGACCGAAACGTCATAAAGGAGGCCAGAGGAATAGTTGACCGAAACGTCGTGAAATAACAACTAATAAAGATGAGAATAATATAAAAAAAACTATTTTCAACTCAAAAACTTGAAGAGCTACGAAGACGAGGATGGTTCCATAAAAACGAACGACTTTTTGTGTTCCAGAATGTATTTTTTCTTCATTGTCACCACCATCCTCAATGAACTTTTGCCAGAAATTCAGTGACGTATTCTCTGCTTCCGGCGCACGTCAATGACAAGAGTTACTTTCTTAGAGTCTTCCGCAGTCAATATCTGCAACAGGGAGACGAAACTTTCAAGTCATGAATGCATTAGTTCAATCATCATAACAATGCAATTTGTAATTCCATCTGATCAATTCGGACCGAATAAAAAATAGGAGGCATTACTTTTGGACCGACCTGCATATATAACCAACGGATGATTTCTTGCCACAGAGAATTTTAAACAAAGAAAACACACAACTCGAAAGGAACCCCTGGCGGGGAGGGGAACCGAACTTTTCCCGAAAGATCAGTTGTTACTTTTTGACTCATATCATGTTTAATGTTTGTGCAGAATTTCAAAAAAAATTCCAAAGTGAAGTTATTGATAAAATGCAGACAGAGGAAATAACAAGGATGAATTTACACGTTCACCCTTATTTTGTCGGGGGACCAATATTCATTCATTTTCGAAAAAATATCAAACAACATTGTGTAATTATTTTTGTAATAAAACATTGTTTTAAAGAAAACATTATATTTCCGAAATAAACTTTCGAAATATTTGGAATTAAATCGATGTCCTGAAATATTTTTATAATGAAAAACGTTTCGTAAAAAATATTTAAGATACCACTTCCTCCGAAATAGAAAACAAAAAATAAAAGAAACTAAGCAATAGCTCCTGACATATCAAAGACTTTTGATAAATTATGGCATAAGTTCTACTTCACAAGATCGTTAGCTATGGAATAGCTGGAAATGCTCTGACAATTATTAAATCCATATTCTCTGATAGGCTTATAAGAGTAGTCGTTGATGGAAAGAAATTAGAAACTCATAGTATTAACACTGGCGTTCCTCACGGTTCCATACTGGGCATAACTCTCTCCCTGATCATCACCAATGATCTCCCAAATCACATTCTTAAATCATTCATAGACATTTATGCATACGACACCACAGCCTATGACAACACCTCAAAGGCCAGCAATGGCCTAAATCGTTACTATTCTCTCTCTCTCTCTCTTTCTCTCTCTCTCTCTCTCTCTCTTGTTCTTAAGAACAGGGCGCAATAGGGGAAAAGGAGCCTGGTTAATTTTAATACATTGAAAACCAAACTTGTTTCCTTTCATCATAATCGCTTTGACCTCCATCACGCCCCAATTGAAATCAATGGCTCTCGTCTTGAGGAAGCTCCTTGTTTTGACGAGCTTTTGGAACTGATCTTTACTTTTGATCTGAAATGGAACACGTGCATCAAATCTGTTGGCATGATCTCTTGAAAAATGGTGGGATCACTCTACCGCTCCAGTAGGTATCTCACTTTCGATGTAATCCTCTATCTGTATAAGAGCCTGGCACGCCCTAAAATGGAGTACTGTCACCACATCTATGCAGTAGCTGCTCAGCGCGCCCTAACCAGCCTTGATTAGAGTCCAAAACCGGCTTCGAAACCTGCAACCTCTTTCACACAGAAGAGACGCATATCGTTATTTTCATGGCAAGTGCTCGATTGAAATCCAATCTTTGCCCCCTTGCCAAACTTTTACAAAAACACTCAATTAGCTACAACCACTATATATGATTTCTTCCAATCTCTTAACGCAGTTCTCATGAAAAAAGTTGTTTCCCCGAACTTCTCGTCTCTGGAACACTGTTCCACTGGCCTGCTTCCCAGTTTCAAATCTAATGTAAACAAGTTCTTGTTGAGCCGTCCTCATAAATAATCAAATTTTAACTAATTTAACTATTAACGGTTACTATACTAGCATTTTAAATTCATTAACCTTTATCCTCGAATAGCTTTCGGAAATTGATAAGTGGTGACTCATAAGTAAGTAAAGATAATAATAAGAAAACTGTGTAAATATTCTCGTTTTATTGTCTTATAAACTTTTAGGTTTATTCAAAACCGGAAGTGCTTCATATCCGCAAACTATTTTGACCTAAGACAGTTTCTGCCGACTTTAAGTCAAAACTTATTCGGTTAAGTTAAAACTTATGGCGAGTAAATAACAAAATCGTGTGTTTGTCCAAAGACCATCTTTTATATTGACCGCTATTTTGAATATTCAAAAAAATATTTTCAAGAATAAAATAATTTTGGTGGTAGACTTATTCGAAGCGATGCAGCAACGATGCTATTTATAACGAAATACTCTGAAAAAAGAAAATTGATATATTTTTACAACTTTTATTACTAGGGCTGTGACAACAGCATAGTCTTTTCATTGTTTTGACTCTTGAGTATATATCCGTTAATATCTTATATGTTTTTTTATGGGTTCTCGGTGATTGACTGTCTTACTATGTCGGATATATACTTGAGAGTTAAAATAATGAAAAGAATATTCTGTGGTCACATCCCTATTTATAACTGAACAAAGAAGCCGTATCGCCAGCAAAACGCTTGGATCAACAATGAATAACGGTTATATTTATAAGATACATCCCTAGTATAGAGATTTGAATAAAAAAAAAGCTTGTTCAGACTGCATTTAAAATTTTTCATGCTGGTACAAATATGGAAACAAAGAACAAAAAGCCAATTCCAAAGGCAAGTAATTCGAGGAAAGGAGCTATTAGAATAGAAAGTTTTCGGAAATCTAGAGATCTTAATAATGAAGAGGCGAAATTTCGCCGATAGTTACACTGGACAGTGTTCTTTAAAATCCTGGTGCACAAGTGCATCGAATTAGTCAGAGCACATGTCTTGAATTATTTTTGAAACAAGCGCAGTGATGCAAATTTGCGACAATAGGACAAGGAAAATTTAAAAGCAATTATATTTCTCTATTAAACGACCGTTCTATTCGTATGTTTTGCTTATATTAACGCGCGAAAATGAAGAGTATTGAAATGTTAGGAGAGCGTAAAGTCTACGTAGTAAATTTAAGTGGTTAAAGGAACGGATTGAACACTTGTGCGGGCTAAGTTCGGGCCCATTTCGTTTTACAGAAATATTTTCATCAAACAACCACTTGATCATGTGCTCGCCCAAGAGTGTTTAAATAAAATAAGAATTTAATTTTACAGCTTCATGCATTTTATTATTTCGCACAGAACCACATCGTCATTTTTTGTACTCTTTATCGATATGGCAGGTGTGTGAGACCTACTTCACAAGATTTCAAGCTACGATATAGCTGGAAATCTCTTCTCAATTATTAAATCATTTCTCTCTGATAGGTTCATAAGAGTAGTGGTTGATGGGCAGAAATCGGAATCTAAGTATTAATGCTGGAGTCCCCCAGGAGTCCATCCTAGGCCCTACTCTTTTTTTGATCTACCTCAATGATCCACAAAAACACATCCTTAGATCATTCATGGATACTTATGCTGAGGGCACTACCACCTATGGCAACACATCAAAGGCCATAAATGACCAAGTTCTCTTTGATTCTCTCTTCTCTGATCTTGAGCACGTAGTTCAATGGGGAAAGAAGTGGCTGGTTACTTTTAATGCATCTAAAACCAAGCTTCTATTTTTACATCATCAACGCTCTGATCCCCATCTGGCATCAATTGAAATAAATGGCTTCTGGGCTTGATCTTTACTCCTGATCTGAAATGGAACACGTACATCAAATCTGTTGCCAAGGTCGCTGGAAAAATGCTGCGATCCTTCTGCCGCTCAAGCAGATATCTCACTGCTGATGCAATTCTCTATCTATATAAGAGCTAAGTACGTCCAATGACGGAGTACTGTTGTCATATCTAGCCAGGATCTGCAAGAAGAAGCTAATCTTGCCTTGACAGAGTTCAAAATAGACTTCGTAGCTTAGTGGGGATGCCCTTTTCTTTTCCCTGCAACAGAAGAGACGTTGCGAGACTTTCTCCGCTTTATTGTTATTTTCACGGCAAGTGCTCGTCTGAGCGCCAATATATGGTCCCCCTCGTCAAACTTTCACGAAAACACGCGTCTATCTGAAACCACTGTAAATAATTTTCCCAACTCTTTATCTCTGCCTAAACTTTAACGTAGATTCCATGAAGAAAGCTTTGTTCTTAGAACTGCACGCCTGTTGAACTCTGTCCTGTTTGTCTGTTTTTCAGCTGCTACAACTTGTTTGTCTTCAAGTCTAACGTACACAAACTCTTGATGAACCGCCCCTTTAAATAATCCAAATATCTACTGCTAACGATTACAACGAAATTATCCCATTGACTACTGTACACTCAATAACCCTTATCCTCGAGTGGCCGCCGGACCTTAAGAAGTGGTGACTCTATGCAAAAAAAAGAAAAACATCCATTTACGTTATTTCCAACGTTATAACGCGGTTTCATGTGTTATGTTATCTGAAAGCCCGTTGTATTTTTTAATGTCAGTTTGAAATGTTATCAATTTCTTTAGAACTAGCATAGGGGGGGTCTTTACCCAGCTGTAAAATACGCTTAAATATGATATTTTAATTTATTCAGATTTCGTCGATCCTGGATATGACCTTAAACTATATCCGATGGTTAGGCATCAGCTTGAGGGCTTTGGGGAGTGTGAAGCCACCTTTAACTGGCATTGCTCCCAGGTCCACACTGACCCGGAGTGGTAGTACCCGTTAGGGTTCCAACTATGAGTGAAATAGAAACTGGCTTAAATATATATATATATATATATATATATATATATATATATATATATATATATATATATATATATATACTATTAAAAATTGTTCTTAAAAATAACTGGATTCGGCATTAAATAACCTGAAAAGGGTTGATATGCCGTAAAACAAAAACAACCAACCAACGAATCATATTTCATATATATTATTATAGAGTCGTCATTTAAAGTTTTAAAAAAATATTTAAGTACCATTAGCTAGAATCGAAACCGTCGTGAGGTTACAGCTGTCCCAACGTGATATGCATGTAAACCGATTAAAAATTAAAAATTAAAAATAAACTAAGATAAATATAAAAAATGTTAAACGATTTTTTCAAAATAGACCCTATTTTTGATTCCTTATTAAAAAAAATTAACCGATTAAAGGCCCATAAAATAACAGTTCTTAAAAAATCCAATCATTTGAGGCTCATAGCCCTGCTCTATGACTTTTAGTGTCGGAGGAGAGTTTGAAAATATGTTGACAGACAGACATTCTGACAATATATAGCCGTTTAATTATTAGATTACCTACGGACAATAAGAAGTAGTGTTCCATGCAGTCTGAGTGACCTCTTCCCAGAATCTTTGCAAATCATTTTGTGTTAATGCAGTAGTCGTTTACCATTAACTTTTTGTTTGTAATGGCCCTTAGTCTTCTTTGAAATGTATGTGTTAATAAGCTTATTTAAGGTTTCGATACCCATCACATTCTCCCATTAGAGGGGTCGTCACTATTTCCTTCTTGTGAATTTCTAGCCTCTTTGACCCTTAACGAGTATTGTGTGATACCAATCTAAGCTTCTGCCACGACATCGATGTTTTAAGTAGGTGTCAGTTTGTTGGATTCATGTCAGTTTGCATTCCTTGTGTTTTTCTCTGTTTAAACTCCTCTGTGGCGAGAAATATTCGTTAGTTGTGTACGAGTGTCGTTCCAAATGTCTATTTTTTCTTCGACCCGAATAGATCAGATAGAATTATAAATTGCACTGTTATGATAATTGAACTAATGCAGTCATGACTTAGCAATTTCGTCTCTCTGTTGTATATATTGACTGTGGGAGACTCTAAGAATATTTACATATTAGATTTACTTGTGGCAATCAATCAGTAATCGCTTACTTACCCTCTGGTTCTTTTTCAGAGTTTTTCTTTTTTTTCGCCTTACTACGACTCGAGCAATGTGTGTGTTCAGAAAGAGGAATGGGCTTAGCGACAGGGAAATATGGGTAAACAAGTAGAGGAAGAAAACGGGGGAGAGTAAAGATGGAGAAAAAAATGCTACATTACTCTCTTGCTCCGAGCAATGCCAAACTAGCTCTGCAAATTTTACAGGAGTGTTAAGTATATTTTTTGTGTGTGAAGAACAGTGCCCGCGTCTGTGTTGAAAAAAATTAAATGTTTTCATTTGCAGAACGTTCGAAGTTAGAAAAAGGCACAAGCATTATAAATATGATTGTGTTTGCTTCGAACTCCGTTCTGTATGGATATGTCGCTTTACCTTCGGCTGTAATAGTAAAATGAGTAGCAATAGTAAGTCGTTGTTCCTCACGCACATCTCCCATGTCTTTGTTAGATGCATTGTTGTTGTTGTTGTTGTTGTTGTTGTTAAACATCATTCATTCATTTCTTATAAATCAGATGATTATATTGTTGGCATTCGTTTCCCTGATATCTTTCTCGTTAGAATCATTTCTAGAAGACACCAGGTACTGATGCGAGGGACCACGTGAATGTTGCCAATGTGTAAGTGTTTCTTTGGGACGAACTGAAATCGAACTTAGCACACAAAGGCTGACAGTCCCTTCTATTAACTACGTAGTCATTGCCACTTCCCTATTGTTGTCTCCGCCGCCATCTTTCTCATCTTCGTGGATTGATAGCGATAAAGTTGCGTCAACCGGAAAATGCCTGTTTTTAATTATCGAATGAGTGTTTATAGTGCGATCTCCAAACTCAAATAGGCCGGGACACGCCGTCTCTTATTGGTTGAAAAATCGAGTTTACACCGATTGCATTTTACTTTATTATTTCGGGACCTTATGTTATGTTTATGTAAAAGTAAGAGCAATTGTTTTAGTGCGCTTATGCGATACAGAAAGTGTAGGAATTGGAATGAAAAACAGAGTAAGAACGGAGTAAGAAAAAGAGTAGCTTATACGAACTGGTATCTTTTTCACGAACACCTCTGTCGTATGTCCATATTTATTAAGAGTAGCTATCGCAACTGCACTAGCAGTATTAACAATTTTGATAAAGCTATTACATATATAGCATCTCCAGGCCGCCAACTTCTAAATTAATTGAAATTTTGTCAAATAATTTGGGAGCCTATAAGTGAACAACAGATAAACAGACAGTCAGACAGCAGTATTACACTTTTATAGAGATAGTAACGTAGCTATCTACTAGAATCTATATTAAAGCTTTGAATAAAGATATTGTTTAGTAACTATGCATTTATGTATGCAGAACATTTAGCTTATTTTTTCTTCATTCAGAATGACTACGCGATCCTTGTTTGACCCTTTTGATATCAGAATACACTTAGTTGTTTCTTTTTTAGTATTTCGTGGTCGATTTCATTCCATTCGTCTAATGTAATTTTCATTGCGAAAAAACTTTTTTTTCAAGAGCTGTATTGCACAAACGTTGTTTATATTTGTTTCGTGTATTGTTGTATGCATTTAGTTTCAGCTTAACTTGAAGAATGTTTTATTTTTTTTTTTTTATATTTTCATGTTCGGTAATTCTGTCTAGTTCAAACGTGACACCATTAAAAGCTGGGTCATCTTCCTCAAATTCAGAACGAAAAATAATGTCAGTAGCATTGGAGATTGAATTTAGAAAAAACGAAAGTGGAAGACAAAGAAAAGGAAAAAGATGAAGAAAAGGATTTTAAAAAAAACATAGAGATTTGACAGAAATAACAATAAACTAGCGGAACCCGTGTAAATGCTGTGGTAGGGGAAAAATTGCTTTTTTTTAAATAACACATTATAAATAAAATGAATTTTAAAAAAATACAACAAATAACAACGAATTTGAAACAATTTTTTGTAAATCTTTTCACCTTTTAAAGCTAAACAGAATTTACTTAAAAAAATTACATTTTTAATATAAATTCAACACGCAGCACGTTGTTTTAATCTGTTTTGTTTAGGGGGTTTTTCTTAGTAATTTTTAATAAAATATACTGTATTATACATAATGTAGACGCCATAGCGTATAATTTACTTTCACCTGTACTGTATTGTACTTATCAAAAATGACGTTACTTGTATCTCTGGTCCCCCCTCGCCAATCTTTCACGAAAAACACCCGTCTAGCTGAATCCACTGTGAAAAATTTCCCCCACTCTATATCTGTGCCTAAATCAAAACGCGGATTCCATGAACAAAGCTTCTTTCTTAGAACTGCACGCCTGTGGACCTCTGTTCCGTCTGCCTGCATCCCTCCGGACTACAACTTGGATGTCTCCAAGTCCAATGTTAACAAATTCCTAATGAACCACCCCCTTAACTAAACACTTCAGCAAATCTCCTCACTAACTTAATGTACTTGCAATAACCCTTATCCCTGAGTGGCTTCCGGGCCTTGATAAGTGGTGATCACTGTGTAAAAAAAAATCTATGAATACACATAACCCTTCTGCCATCTAAAATATCTAGAGCTCGTACAACAATTTTTAGTTAATTCGTAATATCAAGCCATTCTGTAACGCATTATCCTATACCTAAGCCAACATAAAAATAAAAGGAAGAAAATTTTATTTTACTTTTATTTTTTTACTTATTTATTTATTTTCTTAATTATAAATTTAAAGGAAAAAAACATTAAGCCATATTATCTCCTCCCGACAGCTGCTTCCACTGCATGAACTCTTACTCACCCCCTCTTCCAGTAACAAACAATGAAATAGCAATGTCTCGTAATCACTTTGAAGAGTGTAATCTCTCAGTAGATATATAACCTTTATAAACTAACCCAGTAACAACACTAACCACATTCGCGGGTCACAGAAATACCTGGATTAGGGCCGAGGCGCGGGGCAAACCCTCTCGGTACTGATGGACCCGTAGACCTTCCCAGGTCATCCGTCTAGAAGAAGGAAAACTGAAGCAAAACCTAAGGGGAGGAAGGCCTCTCCAGTCTTGGACAACAACCTTCCTAGAGTTGGTGACTCAAACAAATTACCGGTCTGCAAACCTAAATTGCTTAAGGAGTAGATAGGCATTGTATATCGCCGGGCTTGTATACTCCTTCTTTGTCTTTATTATTATTATTATTATTATTATTATTATTATTATTATTATTATTATTATTATTATTATTATTATTATTATCTAAATATTAATTTATTGTTACTAAAACATCATCATCACAAACAGTCATTAAAGAGGAACGAATGACCTCCCTTTGTAGTCGTTCTTTAATAGATGGATATCTGTTTTCTGTTTCAAATTGTTCATTTTATTTTATAATTAAAAAGTCACGGCCCAAGAAAGAAGAAAGGGGGGAAAAGTTAGGACTATCTGTATATCTTCTCTAAGTATGAACGGGTCCTTTAGTATACTACTGCTACATTGGTTCTCCTTCCGCCTGGCAAAAGCACAGTCACCCGGGCAAACGTAAATGGAAGCCTTCAACTCGTTGGATACGTGTCAGATAAGTAGAAAAATGTTTAATACCTTTTAAACGACAAATTATAGTAGCACATCCATTTTTTTACTGTATTTTTGTTTTATTTTCTCACTTACAAGAAAGCCAAACCAAACGCCGCTTCTGTAAGGTTTCTCATCTTTTGAGTCGACATGTTTAAGTAAATATTCCCACAAGTGATTATTTTCCCACCGGTATTTTTTTTTTTTTGTGCTAAATTGTCGTTTTATTAAAATTCTTTATTTTGACTCAATTTCTGCCAAATATAATATTAATTTCAGTCAGTGGTTAAATGCAACTATATCTAAAATATCACCCCCCTCAAGGGGGAGAAAAAATCGGTAACTATATATGACGGTATTACGACGAATCCACAATACAAATACGCTTGTAAATATGGGAAGGGAATCTATCTTCAAATATCAACAATTTCGAATTACAACTACGGACTTATACTAAGTAAATATTAATAAGTCCTTTGAACCTCCTTCTTAATTTTTTGTTCATGTTCCATATGTATGTGTGATAGTGCACGATGCCTCCTGTATACATGGGAGCGTTACACTATCCCTGCAGCAGAACCACAGGTAAAACAATTATGGGGCCGGTGTTACCACAAACACCATAATATGAAAAATGTCAATTACAAATAATCCAAACCGTGGGACAGAGAAGACAGATCTGGGTGTCATGATCAGCAGGTGCTTCTTCGCTAGCCAGCATGGAGGACCCGGCCGTCACCCTGCGAATGTTGGCCAACTTTCTAATTTCAGAAACTCAAATAACATGGACGCTGAACAGGTAAGTATAACCTCTAATTTCAGGAAAGAAAATGATACCGAACAAAGACAGCACAGCCATGATAACCATAAAAAGGAAAAATAAACGAAGAAAGAAATAGACAACAAAAAAGAATAGACTCGTAATGTAATGCTACTATAGAAGTCATCCTAAATATAGATATGGAGGTTATCGGAAACGAATGAAAGAACTATGGGACCTATCCAGTGACTTCCATACGACAGAGCAAAGAATTGCTGACCAAGCAAGACTGATATTCAAGAAAGGTTGGCTTTCTAAACTAGAACTAACAGAAATTCAGCGAAAAATAAATGATGAAACTGAACGAGAAGCATCCCCCCAACGGAACCACACGTAGATCAACCCCACAAGTTGAAGCCCTACAAGTAAAAACACCAAAGACCGAGGACCAACAAAGAACGAAGTCTACAAACGTGGAAACCGAGAACAATAAAACAGAACTAACAGAGAATGAAGCAAATAAAATGAATAAAATAATACAGCTGATGAACGAGGAAAAAACAAAGCTCCCATCGTTAAGAAACCAAGAGCAGAAGAAACTAAAAACAGAAACAGAGAAGGTTAACAAGCTCCTCCCACATATCCCAACAAATACAATCACACTTAAACAACCTAATTTACGTAGGCGCCAAAATGGTAAGTATGAATCCCAAATCAGAAAAACAATCGGGGACAAGCGGACCGACAAAACCTGGATGGGAAATAAGACTAGAAACCCAAATACGCAAACATAAAAAAGAAGCCAAAATGATCAACAGGAAGAAAGCAATGTGGAGAAAACGGAATATTGGAAATGTAACTGACAGGGAGAGGCTAAACAAGAAATATAAAGAACTGGATCAAAAAATAAAAGCAAAAGAAGCGAGATTGAGACGATATAGATATAAATCTGAACAATGCAAACAAAACAGAACATTTGAAACTAATGAAAGCCAATTCTACCAAAATGTGAACGGAGGAAAAACAAAAACAGAACAACCAAATCCGACAGAAACAAAACTCTACTGGAGTAAAATAGGGGAAGAATGACGAAATCGCAATAGAAATGCCGAATGGCTGAAAGACATGAAAGAAGAGTTACAACAAATAGAAGAAGTAACAGTGAATTAAATCAACAAGGAAACCCTAAAGAAAAGCATAGAAAAAATGGCGGTATACATACATACTGGTACGAAAAATTCACAAACTTACACGAAAGGCTAGCACAAAACCTGAGATGTATACAGAAAGCAAGCGTACCAGACTGGATGACAAAAGGTAGAATCACACTGCTACAGAAGGACACGGAGAAAGGAACTATCCCTATCAACTTTGGCCAATCACGTGCTTACCAACTATGTGAAAGATAGAGACAGCACAACTGAGGGGACAAATCTACCACTCCCTGAATAACTGTGGACTCATCCCTGAGGAGCAAAAAGGATGCCAAAAAGGAAAAAGAGGAACACATGATCTGTTAGATATAGATCGAAAGATCCTAAAGGAGGTAAAAAGGAGGAGAAAAAATTTAGCCATGGCATGGATCGACTACAAAAAAAAGCGTACGACAGGATCGCCCAAGCATGGATAATAGAATGCCTAAAAATGTATAAAATACCAAGCGGAATCACCAACGTAATAGAAAATGCAATGAAAACATGGAGACTGGAATTGACAGTTGATGGACAACACATAACAGCAATTAACATACAAAGAGGCATCTTCCAAGGAGACTCACTATCATCACTACTGTTCATCATAGCCATGATGCACTTGAACAGTATTCTGAGAAAGTGCCAAGCAGGATACAAGTTCTCCAATACAGAGGAAAAAATGAACAACCTGATGTACATGGACAATCTGAAACTTTTTGCAAGGACCAAAAAGGAGCTAGAGACACTAATTAACACTAAAAGAATCTTTAGCCAAGATATCCAAATGGAATTTGGAATGGAAAAGTGCGCACAACTAGTTATAAGAAAAGGAAAACTGGAAACGACAGAAGGCATAGAACTACCCAACCAAACAGAAATGAGGGCACTAGGGGAACAAGTCGAATATAAATACTTGGGAAGTCCGGAAGCGGACACCATCAGAGAACAGAAATGAAAGAGAAACTTGGAAAGGAATACTTCAGGAGAACAAGAAAACCCCTGGAAACGAAATTATATAGCAGAAACCAAATATAAGGAATAAATACATGAGCAGTATCACTAGTAAGATACTCTGGACCGTTTATAGGGTGGACAAAAGAAGAACTGAGAAAACCTGACCAGAAAATCAGGAAACTCATGACCATGCATAATGCACTACGCCCAAAGTACGATACTGACAGACTCTATGTGGAAAGGAAAGACGACGGGAGAGGACTGATCTGTATAGAAGACTGTGTGAAGGACACGAAAAAAGGTCTTTAAAAATACATAATGCAAAACACTGAAAGGATAATTATGGCAGTGAGTGACACGGAAAAAACAACAAAACAGAAAACAGAGAGACAAACGACAAAACAAAAAAAGAGAAATGGGAAGAGAAACAACTCCACGGAAGATTCATAAGAATGACAAAAGATGAGAATAACGAAAATACCTGGTATTGGATGCGAAAAGGACATATAAACCCAGAAACTGAATCTCTAATAACTGCAGCACAAGATAACTCGATAAGAACCAACCATATCAAAGCAAGGATCGATAAAACACAAGAAAACAGCAAATACAGACTATGTGGAAAGAGAGACGAAACGATAAACAATATAGTAAGTGAATGCAGCAAACTGGCTCAAAAAGAATACAAAAACAGGCATGACCAAGTGGGGAGGGTGGTACACTGGGAATTGTGCAAACGACTGCATTTTGAGCGTACAAACAAATGGTACAAGCATAAACCCGCAACAGCACTCGAAAACGAGAACCAAAAAATCCTATGGGACATGGACATACAGAAGAACAAACCCATCCAAGCAAGAAGACCAGATGTCGTAATAATTAAGAAGAAAGAAAAATCCTGTCAAATCGTAGACTTTGCTGTCCCAGATGACCACAGGGTGAGTATGAAAGAAAAGAAGAAACGAAGCAAATACACAGAGCTAGCCAGAGAGATAAAAGGGATTTGGATGATGAAGAAAATCAAAATAGTACCGATAATAGTAGGAGCACTAGGAACAATTACGAAAAAATTCGAAAAAAAATGGCAGAAATTGGAATCAGAGGAATAACTGCAAAAGTACAATGCCTAACGATAAAGAAAACGACTGAAATATTAAGCAAAACCTAAAATGTGGGGAATAACACAAAACAGTATAAAAAAGTTGCGTTACAGGGAATGAAGAACACCGAAGCTGCATATCTACAAGTTCTACACTCCCATCATGCACCCCCCATTGTCTCATCACCGTTTCCCTACCCAATAGAAAAGTGATATCAAAGAGCCGTGCAGGGTCAAGGAGGATGGAAAGCTCGAGGAGAGAGCGCTGGCCAGACTTCCGCTGGACAAGCGCAAAGAGAACTGGGATCGTGGGGAGGCTTAGTGCCATTCAAATTTAAGTATAAACCAATGGCCACTACCAGCGATAAATCAATGGTATGAGGTTGTTGTGATGGCGCAGATTTATTTGCAAAAGTCTATTGAAGGAGGTGGAGAGAGCTGGACGTCTGGAGAGACTTGTGGTCACTCAGCTTCCAGAGAACACCACAGGTTTCCAAAGCGATCGTTTTTTGACCTGTGTGAAAGCTCCATGTGAGCCTATAATAATAATAGCAAAAACAATTCTGATTTTGTTTACCAACGTCTCCCTTAAAAGAGATGGGATTCATTCTCGGAGGATTTTCCCTCAATCCAGGCTCCAAACCAGGAGCTTCAAAGACCAAGGGTTTTCCTAAGGATATTGGTGGTACCTACAATAGCAGAGGTTTGAATGCTGCCCAAAACTTTCGGAATCTGTAGTGTTTTTTTCTCTCAAATGTCCTTCCAGATTACTTGCCTACCCACTACGACCGGGATTATTTGTATTTTAACCTCGGGTATACGCCTTATCTCCAATGTCAACAAGGCATAATTGCTCTACTTCCCATTCTCCTTCTCTCTCACATTCCTGCGCCAGTGTACCGAGAAGTCTACAATTTGCCACTTTTTGAGACGTTGTTAATGTCGACAAAATCGGGACGATTATGTTTCAATTACTTGGTTGTCATGACACTTTTGTTCTGCCATACCTCTATATTGTAATCATCACTTGTGTTCACTTCATCAGGCAACTCCTCGAACCACATTCCAGCAAACTTCACCCGAAACTTCTTACAAATATCCAAGTATATCCGAAGTCTCATGCGATCGTGTCTTTTGTGATACTCTCTCTAGGCCAATCAGCGTAGTACAACAGAATATTAAGGGTTATTCTTAAATCACAGTCGAAATGGAATATATGCCATCAAGATCAGAGCAGTAACTATCAATCGACATACTGCTGGTATAATTGACTGGAAAGTGGATGAATTTACATTTTTGGACATAAAAAACACGTAAAATGCTTACAATTTATGGGGGTGTAATTCGATTGTATCATCCTAGAAAGGAAGGTGGTCGAAGCTTACTTAGTGTTTCAGATGTTGCAAATATAGAAGAAGAAAATCAAACTAAATATATTTCTGAAAGCCAATGAAGTAAGAAAAAATAATAAGGGGTTAAGAAGAGTCAGAGATTACAAGAGGGGGGGATTATCTGGAAATAAACTACACAGTGCATTCTTTAAGAAAACTGAATTTAGAGATAACGATAGCTGGAATTATTTGTTCAGGGAAGATCTTAAAATGACTTATGCTAGCTCAACATCAATATAAAAAAATGAAGACCCAACAAAGTCACAAACTCTACGGATTAGACCACAATGTTATGAGCATAAACCAAAAGTGGTTCAGCAAAACGACAATACCAAACTCCTTTGGGATATGATCGTACAGACTGATAAGATCCTTGAACGCAACAGACCTTACATGGTTTTACTAAATAAAAGCAAGAGAATTTGCTTAATCATTGACGTAGGACGTAGCATAAATATCAAGATCTAAAATGGGAATAAGTTAGACTCTGGAAATGTACAGAAGTCAAGGTGATCCCCATTGTAATTGAAAAACTTGAGAACATAAAAAAACACCATACATTGCTTAATCAGATTGACAAGACAATTTCCCTTCCAATTTTGCAAAAAACTTGTTTGTTGGGAACAACGGAAGTGTTAAGTGTTCGAATGTCTAAAACAAAGCTGTAAGTAAATAAAAACATCAAACAATCTATGAAACATTAATAATTATACAATGCCAACACCCCGAAGAAGTCAAGGTGATTCCCATTGTAATTGAAACGCTTGGGATCATAATAAAAAGCCATCATAAATGGCTTAATCAGATTAGCAAGACAATTTCTTTTCCAATTTTGTGAAAGGCTTGCCTGTTAATAACGGCGATAGTGTTAATACAGCTTGAATATCTAAAGTCAAAGGAATTAACCTGATGTGCCAGAAAAAAATCCAACTAAAAATGTACAAAGGTTGAGACTACTACTACTACATAATAATAATAATAATAATAATAATAATAATTATTATTATTAGTAGTAGTAGTAGTAGTAGTAGTAGTAGTATTGTTGTTGCTGTTGTAGACCAGAGCTAGGAGTCACAAATGAAAGAAACTACAATGAGTGTAAAGTGTATACATATAATATGTATTTATCATAAAGAATACAGGAGGCACTAAAGTGGTATGAGAGGAACGTGTTAGAAGCATGCATTAAACATAGTGTGGATTTCTCCATCTACTCTCTGAAACACGTCGTATTTATAGGACTGGTTGATTCCGCTTAGTTCTCAAATTGGGGTGATTTTAACTCACGACACCCACCTCTCGAGCTTTTCATTACTCTGGAATGATCGTATAGCTCTTTTTCCTGAGATTGATCTCTGTCATTTTCCTTTTTCTGGAGAACCGGCGTTGTCCGGCTGCTTGTGTTACCAAGTCGAACGTGTCATATATATGGTCTATTACCTCTTGTTCAGCATGAGGTTGTCTTTCGTCATCTGTTATATGTTTCCGAATTTGGTTCAAATGTTTCCTGTGAGTAGATCTTGGACCTTCAATAATGTAAACGATCCGCTCGATCATTTTCTGGACCTTTCCTAGTACCCACATCGTACTATTATTTTTTGTACCTGGAAAAATACCTTTTTACCAGGTAAGTACCTTTTTTAGGAACTGTAGTATTCGGCAGTTTCACCTGCTTTGACAAAAGTTTCTCGAAAACCGGCCTATTTTTCCTCATGAACATTAACTCTTCCGATCTTCGATGGAGCGCTTTCATTTGGCGTAATTCGGTAAACTTGTAAAAACTGTTGGAGTGCCTTTTCTGGAGGCATTCATATAGCCTTTTTCAGGGCTCTTTTCAGCATGTCTACAAACCTCTCTGTCTGACCGTTCGGTCGGGGATGATAGGTTGGCGTCGTTATGTGGCTAACTTGGGAATCCTCGCAGAAGCTTTTAAAATCTGCTGAAGTGAATTGTGTTCCATTGTCTGACACTAGACAATCCACCATACCAAACCTAGCATACAATTCGTGAAGAGGACTGAATGTAAAATCCATCGTTGAACTTTTACATCGGAACACCTCAGGCCATTTTGAAAAACTATCTACCACTATTAAATAATAGTTTCCCTCCAGTGGGCCTGCGTAATCTACGTGTACCCTTGACCATGGGTGGTCAACTTCAGGCCACGAGCTAAATTGTATTGGGGGCGCTTCTGCAGCCAATGCGCATCCCCTTTACGACTTTACCGTGCCTTCTGTATCAGTGTCTATGCTCTTCCAGTAAACGTAGGACCTCATGAGGCTTTTCATTCGAGTAGACCCATGGTACCCGTATTAAAATCCCTCAGGATTTTCTTTTATAGTGTATTTGGGATTACTATCCTTTCTCGGTACAACAGTACCTCATTGCACATAGAATAAACTTCCGCCGCCGATTCATCTAATTGAATTTTTTGTTTCGTTTCTTTGATGAAACAATCTTCTTCTGCCTCCCTTATTATATCTTCCAGAGTCACTGGTAATTCTTTGATTGTATCACACAGTATGTGTGTATAGTCCTTTTCACTTTATCGTGGCACTATTACTGTGTCTTCCGGCGGTTCCCTTGATTTCGGGATTAATCGACACAATCCGTCTGTGTGACCTTACTTAACAGATGTAAGGAATTCCATAATGAAGTCGTAATTCAGTAGAATGGTCCCCCTTCTTTGCAGTTTATTGTCTCTGTACTTTGGCAGACCTTTCATTAGAGCCAAATATTGTTATAAGCGGTTTATGGTCAGTTTGTAATTTAGATTGACGACCGTGTGAAAATCGGTGGAATTTTGTATCTCCGAATATGATCCCCAGTGCATCCTTTTCGATTTGGAAGTAATTCTTCTCGGCGGGCACTAAAATTCTCGAAGCATGGGCGATCGGCTTAGTGGACCCATCCGGCATCTTGGGTAGAATGCATACATCGATCCCATAAGAACTTGCGTCGGTTGTGGAAAGAATCTCTTCTTCCGGATTGAAGTGAGTCAGGGATAAATCTGACATTAGTACATCTTTTAACTTCTTAAACTCTGACTGGCACTCAGGCGTCCAGTCACATTTTTTGCCTTTTTTAATAGTAAATTCAATGGCGCCTACAATTCATGCATGTTTTTTTTATAACAGTTCGCGATCCCTTAAAAGACTCTGCAATGTACTTACATTATGAGGCTCTGGTATGTCTTTTATTGCTGTAGCCTTATCCAGATCGGGTTTCCTCCCGTTCCTCTCTATTATATGACAGAGGTATTTAATTTGTTCCTAAAAAATCGCATTTTGCTTCCTTCAATGTGAAGCCGTATTCTTTTATTCTGCCAAACACTTGAACTACATGATCTCTATGTTGTTCAACATTTTGACTATGCATAGGAATAGCATCCAGATAGCCTATTGTGAAATCCAAACTGCTTAGCAAAGTATCGATTACCTGTTAGAAATTTGCAGGTGCTACTTTCATACCAAATGCTAATCTATTGAATTTAAAAAGTCCGTTATGCGTTGCGATACACAGAAGTTTCGGGGTATCTTACTATACTGGTATTCATAAGTATGACTCGCTTTAGTCTATTTTGGAAAAAAATTATCTGCCATTTAACTTAGCGAATACTTCCTCTGGGTTTGGTAGCGGATTATGATGGTCCTTGAGCACTGCATTCAATCCGGTAGAGAAATCTGCGCATACTCTAATGTCTTTAGATTTTTTTTCATATACGGTGAGGGCTGGCCATAGTTAATAGGGGTCAATATCCCAATGCTAACTAGTCTTTCCAATTCCTCTTGATTTTTCCCCTCGCGGCGAACGATACGTTATGTGGTTGCTTGCATATTTGATTTTGCTTCGTCCAGCAATTCGAATTTCGCTTTTATTTTTGTATAGCATCCAAGCTGTTCATAAAAAAAACACTTTAAAAAAATTTTTAAGATCTTTTTGAGTTTGTCGGCTTCGGCCGTTACGTTTTCGACTTTGTGACAAAAATCACTCATTGGCGAGTCCCATAATTCTAATTCCTGAATCCAATCAGTCCCGAATAATTTGTTGCGTTCCTTAGAACGAACACGTTTAGCTTTTTTACCGTTCTTTTTAGTGACACATTAATAACTACCTCCCGCTCACAATTTATGTTTTCATCAGTTACAGATCTGGCGACTTTATTCGTATTTGTCATGGTGGGCTTTCCTATTCTCTTTCACGTGTGAAAATTTATAATCGATAAATCCGATCCTGAATCGAGTTGTAGTTTCACTTCTCTATTTCTGATCCTCACCCTAACATATTTCCTTATGTTCTCTGTTGGTGAAAGGTTCATTCATGCAGTTTTTACGTAGCTCTTTTTTGCTACTTTTTCTCTGCAATATGAGGCCTTGTGCCCTGCTCGTTTGCATAGATCACACATTATTTTCCTTTGATACTGACATGCATTGTACCCATGAGGTCCTCCAAATTTGCTACAAGGGGGCATAGGATTTTGTTTTTCCTGATAATTTTGTGAAGGCTTCCTTTTGCCTCTTCGTTTGTAATTGCTGGCGGGCGGGTTTACTTTATTTTGGGGGTGTATCTTTTTAATGTGAGCGATAACTGCTTCCTTTATGTTTCGGGAATCTTTAATCACTGCCACAAACCGCTGATAATCTTCAGCCAGTTTCTGAAACGTCAAATCAGGTTCTAATTCCAATTTATTTAGAGCACGACGTCTTATATCTGCGTCTCTTTTGGCTATCCAACCTTGTGTGAATATTAGGTATTTAAAATTGTCCGCAGTTAATGACGATAACTTGCAATCATCACAGTGCTTATTAACTATAGACGCAAAAGTCGTATAGTCCTGAGTCTCCTTATGTGTAAGATTAATACACTTTCACCTTTTATGGAAAAGGTTTGTCTTAGAACAGTATAATAATAGTTAAATGTATCAATAGCTAACCAGATCTCATTTTGGGGAAAAGCCGTGCTGGTTTCCTCTCCGCTGTCCTTATTCATTAAAATTTGCGCTATCAAATCCAATTTTTATCTGACTGGTTTTGTTGCTCTAAAAAAGTAATTTTACAATTCGAATATTTATTAGTTCACTTATTTCTTTTCTCTTCCGTGTTTTTCCTCGAAGTATTTCATTAAATCTAACTGCTTCTCATCCATTATTGCCGGTTGTTTCTTGTCGTTTTCTATCTGTATTGCCAATTGATCTTCTCAAAATCTTCTTTCAAGTTCTTATTGTTGACTTTGTTGAAATTTCAACATTTCCAGCATCTGTTCTGCAAAATCGGCCATTTTGTTTATTGGAAGACTTAAAATGACTGAATATGACAAAATAAGTTTTTTCAGAAACAACAGAATTCCTTGATTTACTTTTCCTATAGTATCAACTCTATAAAAAAAATATTTACGAAATTCGTACCTGGTTATTTAACGAATATTTCTTTCATTTATTTATTTCCTCGTGTGGCAATTTTCCTGAGAAAATAATTTAGCGTTTGTATTTATACAGAAAATAATAGATTGAGTTTGCCTTTTATCAATTTTCGTAACGTGTATGTACTGGGTTCAATTCCTTGTTGATCCTACACATTTTTTCTTTTTTCCTTAACACAAATTAGTTATTTATCTGTGAAAGAGGGTTGAGAGTATTTATTTAATATTGGCCATGCTTTTCGGTCTTTGCTCGCGTCGTCCTTAGCGAAATCGTGTGTTTTCTTCTTCGACCTGCAGTCTGTCCACCAGAGAAATGTTTAATTTAATCGAATTCGAATCCGACGTACATTTAATTGTGCGATTACTCGCTTTATACAATAAAATAAAATATACTTTTACTTGCTAAGTTTTTTTCCTCCAATACTAATGCCTTTTAACCATAGGAAGTATAAGCGAGACGTGCTTTTTAGAACGCAAAAAATTTTTTTCAACATTACCTGTATTTATGGAGATGATTTTTTTCACTTTTATCATTCATTCAGTAATAGTAATTCTCAACACAATTTTTTCTGTTTTAACTCGTAATTACGCCTGTTGTAGCTTTTTACCAACAAGATAAAGTTTTTTACGACGTCTTTGTAAAATCCGTTTTCGGCCAAAATTGTTGTCATTCTTTTTATAGTCTTATTCATCCCGTGTTTGTGGATTTTTACAATCGAATGTTTATCTTTTACTCCAAACGTTGACAAGTAGATTTTTCCGTTCTTCACCAAACATTTGAAAAGAAATAATTTTGAAGTTTCGAATTTTCCCCGAATGTAGGTGAAAATTATCTGGAATTTCCGCGTGTGTTCTTTTGTCTTAAATCCTTTTGGCCGTCAAATGTTGTTTTCCAATGACTGTTTTTTAGAGTGACTCCTTGCCCAAATATTCGTCATCCACTGTAGCACTAGGAATAATTCCGAAAAACTTCGAAAAAAGAATATCAGAAATTGGAATCAGAGGAATACTCTGCAAAAGTACAACGAATAAAGATAATGAAAACGACTGAAATATTAAGGAAAACCCTTGAATACGGAGAATAATGCAAGAAAACAATATAACGAATAAGCGTTACAGGGAATGAAGAACACCGAAGCTGCATATCTACAAGTTCTACACCCCCATCATGCTCCTCCCCCATAGTTTCACCACCGCTCCTCCCAATAAAAAAAGTGACACCAAAGAGCTGAGAAGTGTCAAGAAGGACTGAAAGACTGAGGAAAGAGCGCCAGCCAGACCGTGGTTGGACAAGCGCAAAGAGAACTGGGACTTTGGGGAGGCTTAGGGCCACTCAAATCAAGTACAAACCAATGGCCACTGACAGCGAGAAATCAATGGTAAGAGGCTGTTGCGATGATGTAAATTCATTTGCAAATGCTATCGAAGGAGGTGGAGAGAACTGGACGTCTGGTGAGACTTGTTGTCACTCAGCCTCCAGAGAACACTACAGGTTTCCAATCAGATCGTTTCTTGACTTGTGTGAAAGCTCCATGTGAGCTAATAATAATAATAATAATAATAATAATAATAATAATAATAACAACAACAACAAAAATAAAGAAAATAAAATGATAGAAAGAACAGTACATTAACTCAAGGGAATTTAACTGCAAGAATGTTATAAAGTATCCTCCCCTTCCACAAGGATTTAAAAAAACGGCACTGATGTCGGCTTATGCCACAAAAGTAATCGTGATAAGCGAAAGAGAATGGAAAGAGGGACGAAGGAGAACATGAATTCGAACTCCACTGGATGAGTACAAATAGTACTGGGAAGTTATTTGCTAAGGTTTTCAAAAGAGGTAAGGAGTACTGGAAATCTGGGAAGACTCGTCATCCAGACTCCAAGGAACAGTAACCAGCATTATTAGTTAGTAATTCCTGATGATTACTTATGTGAGAATTCCTGCGATAATAATAATAATAATAATAATAATAATGATAATAATAATAATAATAATGAGAAGAAGAAGAAGAAGAAGAAGAAGAAGACGAAGAAGAAGAAGAAGAAGAAGAAGAAGAAGAAGAAGAAAAAGACGAAGAAGGTACAAAAAGAATAATATCCATTAGAAGAAGAAAAACTAATGAAAGTATGAAACAACAAAAACAACGAATAGAATTGAAAAATCATTTGAATTCTTCAGACTACTGTATTCATCTTGAGTGTTGTTTGCACAACGTTCAAGCCAATGTAACATTTGAGCTTCTTCATTTGTATCTAGTCGAACTCGGAAATATTTCTGCTGAACTCAGAAATATTCACTGAATTTCGAAATATTCTATAGCATGCTTGTGGTCCATCAGCCGAGACTGAGTAAAAGTCGCAACTGTGTTTTTGTGTCGCGCATACAAGGCGTTTAACTTTCAATCTCCATAGATGTAATTGTAAAACTGTATTTTACCAAGTAATCCATCCACCGAATTTTACACAGTAGTCTATCTTCTGAATTTTATCAAGTAATCCATCAATTGAATTTTACTAAACAGTTTATTAACTTAGTTTTACCAAGTAATCTATCGATTGGATTTTATAATGTAATCCATCCATTAAAATGATTTATAAATAGCAACTCTTATTCTTTTTACCTTTGATAGGACATAGTGTTACAATAATTAATGCATAAAAACTGAACCGATACTCTTTGTTATGCAAAATACAAACTTCCGGATTTTAAAAGGCGAAATTATCTTCCTTCATTAGAAGTTTAAACATAACAAACATACTTAATATCTACAATTCCATATATTCGTATCTACTAAAAACATGCCAAATATCTCATTATACTTAATCATACTTACAGAATACCCCATAACTTATATATTATTTTCCAGTTATACCTGTACTGAACTGTACTCCAAATCAAATGTTGTTACTTGTATCTATATTGATTATACATTTTATCTTTCTGTCGTCTTAAATACCCAGAGTTTAGGCAAAAAAATTTAATTCTTAATATCAAGCTAATCACACTTTAACATGTTATCCTACTCCTAAACTGATATATAAACTATATATTAACCAAACATTAACTCTTCTCTTCCAAACCAACTTGTTGTAAATTAAATGCGTCCACTGCATGAATTCTAACTTATCCCCTCTTCCATGAACAATAAAAATGAAAAGCATAGAAATGTCCTTTTTTAATCACTTTGAGGAATGTAACGTTTCCGTACATATATAACCTCTACTAAATAACCGATTAACATTAATTACCCATGCAGGGTTACAGAAAAAAAACTTGCTTAGCACCCAGGCGCGGGGCGAACCCTCACGGTGCTGATGGACCCGTAAATCTTCCCAGGTCATCCGTCTAGAAGGAAAACTCTGAAGCTAAACCTAGAGGAGGGAGGCCGTTTCGGTTCTGGACGACAACCTTCCTAGAGTTAGTTACTCAAACAAATTACTAGTTTGCAAACCCGAACTACCTAAGGAGGCTCTGTTTATCGCCCGGATTTTATACTCCTTCTTTCCCTATTAGTCAGGCGTAGAGGTGCTATCAAAGGGACTCGACAGAATCACTCAGTGGTCGGCCTTGTTTTCTGACTAGGGCAATGAACGCTGTTTTCCCGCTACCGACACATCCCATCCCCCTGAACTGGACGCTGGGGAGGTGTTTTAGTGTCATATATGCAGTTAGGTTGGGTTGATTTTGTCTGATAGGTTGAGTGTATCGGATTGACAGTTCCTGGCTGCTGTTTCCGACTGATTGTTCTGGATCCCTAACCCTTTGGTAGGTTTCTTGTAATTGTTGAAAGAAATAAACATAGCCATAGCAGCATTGAATACGACCGTCAATTTTTGTCCCCCATTCCACTACTGATTGGAGGTCTTTCTCTAGTGTTTCTGCCAGTTCCTTAGATATGCGTTCATTTGTTTTCCCCTCGTGCCTACTACAGAACGTAGTGTCATCGGCAAATATACCTATCTCAGAGACAATTTTATCAGGGAGATCATTTGATTTTTCTTTTATTTTGTGATATGAATGTAAAATACTATTTTTTATGCAAAACTTAAAATCATAAAAAAATGAAAAAAAAAGTTTGCTTTTTTTAGACCATCTTGTTTTCTTCTGGCACATTATGATGGCTATGATTTTTTTTGTATGGAAATAGCGATTAAATGTACAAATACATAAAGACAAGGGGTCAATGATGGAGGACATGGTGAGAATGGCTGATCTAGATGGAATATATTATTAGCGCTTTAGATATTTCAAAAGAACCTTTATTCTCCATGAAATAACATTTCTAGTCATTCATTCATTGTGCCTCGATAAAATAGACAAACGATGACACTGAATTGTAAACGTTTCATCAAAACCAACAATCACAACGCATTATTCATTTAATTTTTTAATATTCAAGTTTTCCTCTGTTTGAAGCGGTTATGCGAGACATGAAACGTTCATTCATATGTTTTTATGATAAGAATTGAAACCTAGTTTTCTATAAAACAACACCAAATTCCTTTTAGATAATTATAATAATTAAATAAACTTTGACCCTATTATAACTTTCCCCTATAGTCCATGCATTACTTTCTCTATAACTATTTAAACTCTCGACATTTTTATATTAAATTAGCAGGGACATCTGACATTGCCCGCGATTGAATAATGATCAACGAATATTTCACACTCCTATATTTTCATTGGCATCGAAATCCGTGAAATTGGCCGATAGGAAGCTTCACACGCCTCCATGCAATAGCTTAGTCCAAAATATATGTTATTCTACATTGCAGTCTAAGGAAACTAATGTTTCTTTTATAAAACTATTTCATATAAACCTCTTACCAGTTAAAAAAAAACATTAAGAAATTTACGTGCGGAGTTTGAAAACAAAGCACGTAAATTTTCAAGTCTTATAAAATTCTTTGCAGTTAACGAAAAAAAATAAGAAATTTACGTGCAGAGTTTGACTACACCATGAAAAAAAACCCAGACTATCAACTTACCTACAGTAGAATTTTCACTGTCCGTTGTTCTATCATTGTTGGTAAGCGACGACACAAAGATGGGTTTTCCCGATGATAAATACATTAGAATAACGGTTTCGATTATCAATTATCGGTAATTATCGGGGGTACTCTGATAAAAAAATTTAACTAAGATCACCACCAGACTTATACACTAATGTTCTGTAAATTTTAAAGAAAATCTGTTCAGCTGTTTTGGAGTTTATAAGGAACGAACTTACACACACCCACGGACAAAATTGCATTTATATAATTGTAGAGGTTCAGTTACGCTTTCTAAAAATCAAATTGTTAAATACTCATGCAATTGATTTTGAGAACAAAATGGCCAAGAGAAAAAAAATGATCAAAATTTGTTGACGTCACAAACAACGTTAAAACATCATCTGATATTTTAAAAGTTGTATTTTACATGGTTATTGCAATCAGCAGAGGAAATTCGACAATAAAAGGAAAAATCAAAACCGTTGACTGGTATGCTAAGCCTCCCTCTTTCCTTCTCTTCTGGTTATATTTAATTATTTATTGCCTTTTGTTTCCTTTTTTTTTTCTATTCATAAAATAAAATTTATATAATATTGTAAACCGGTTCATTGTATACAATTACGTCCATAAGAATCAAAGGCAAAAATATAAACACACACGCACAAAATAAAAACGCAAAGTCCACAGGAAAAGAATTTTTTTTTATTATTACATTTTCTCCTCAAACAAGGCACATTGCCACTTTGGTGTAGGGGGCTACAATCAGGGGCAGCAACTACTGGGGCACTATCTAGGGATTTGGGCAGCAAGATGTAGGTTCACGTTGCATTTGAACTTCTGCATGTCAGTACAGTTAGGGAAGCAGGAACCTGGAATGGAATTCCAGAGTCTAGCGGTTCTGGGGAAGATACTACTGGTGTAGAAAGATCTTTTACATCTAGGGATCTCTACTGTGTGGGGGTTGGATTTAGCTGCCTGTCTTGTTTGTCGAGGGTGTCTACGTCGTGGGGGCACAAGTGTCTGCAGTTCGTCAGAGTATTCACCATTAAAATACTTGTAGAACAAGCACAGGGATACAACGTTTCGTCGATGGGACAGAGGCTGAAGCTTAGATGCCAGTTCAGGGCCTATCAGATTGGCGACTCTTTTTTAAACCTTGTCTAGGAGCGAGAGACTAGTAGCAGATGCACCAGCCTAAATGTGACAACAATACTCCATACATGGGCGAATGGTGGCCTTATAGAGGTACAGGATACTTTCATGTGTCAGTAGTTTTCTATCACGGTAGAGAGAGCCTATCTTTTTCGCAGCGTCCCTGGCAATGTTTTCAATATAATTGTTCCAGCTCATGTTTTCTGTGAATGTTAGGCCAATCAGTTTAAAAGATGTACTCTCAGACAGGGAGTCACTGGCCATTGCTATATGAATTGATCGTGATTGATCCCTGTGTACTATTTAACTGATTTTGTTTTGGATCTTCTCGAGTGTAATAAAAGAAGCAGACTCTTAAAAAAATGAAGATTTGTAGCAACGTGTTTGTGCCCACCTCGTCTGTATATATATTATCCTGAATAAAGACAAACATATTTTGGACCAGTCAGAAAACTTTCTGAATTTATTTGAAATGGTCGTTTCGAAAGTCATCTAAATACTTTAAAAAGCCAAATTATTCTTCAATAAAGTAGTGGTACCCAGTTGATCCGAGTCTACGGATCGGTTTTGCTAGCCGCCCTTCTCTTTGGGCGCTTCACTCTGCAACGTCTCTCCAGTCACACGCACAAACACTAATGAACACACAGGCATGCACATGTCATGGTCTCATTATTGTCTCTAAACCTTATTAAACTTTATTCATTGAAACACCGCCAATAGTTCTCACTGGAATTTATTTCTAATATTAAATCAAATGAACATTAACTTTTATAAACAACTTTCAATGATTTGATTTTATTTTCTTAGATGTTTTTTCACAACGTTTCGGCCAACTATTCCTTTGGCCTTTGTAAGGTGGTAACCGCGACGGGATAAAAACTCCGATTCTCCTAACTGCATCCTCAGGAATTACTGCCATCCATAATTGTTGTCGTCTCAACACGTTTTGGCCGGCTTTGGGTAGGATTTAAACCGCTATCTTCAGACAATTCTCACTTGGAACCGCACAGATTCAACAGCTCTATCCACTGCGCCACTGCCCCCGAAGAGCGATCAAGGTTGGAATTTTTGGTCTTATAAATCCACGTTTATTCATTATCTGATATTCCATGGTCAGTTAGGAATTATTTAATTGGAATTCATTATTGAGATAAGAATTTAATTGCGGACAACTATCCTCATCTTTCTTAGATGTTATGTCAGAGGAATAGTTGACCGAAACATCATGAAATAAAAACTAAGAACGATGAGAATAATAGTCCGCAATAAAAAAAAATTAATAAATAATACTCATCTCAATAATGAATTCCAATTTAATAATATATAAACTTTCAATGAGTTCTGATTTATTGAGCGGAGAAGTTTTGAACACAATTTTCCTGACCCTGGTATTTACGGCTTTTGATTAAGTGATTCAAACGACGTCCATATCTCAGCTAATAAATCCCCCCTTGTTTTACAAGAATTCTAAAATAGTCACGAACATTATATGTTTTTCCTATTGCTGTAAACTTCCATTTCAAGCATATATAAAATATCTCTCTTGTGAATATTAAGAGTATCGACGATTGTCAAGAACTGATTCGTTCTTGTAGTCGAAGATGGGCAGCTGTCCTTGAGAGCAAGGGTTCATTTACAAAATATTGATTGTGCATGTATTTTTATTGTTTTTGGCTGTTTACATTGTTTTTCACAATTTTGTCCCTTATATTTGGGCATTCCTATTTTGAAAATAAATAAATAATTGTTATAATTCTTTTTCTATCCTTTGCAAATGATTCAAATTTTAGTATGTTATGCGTGATAACGACTACCAGTTGTCAATATTTCAGTTTTCGCAGTTGTCATTTCTAACAAAAATTATATATATATATATATATATATATATATATATAAGAGCGAGAAAAGAATACAATTAAAAACTGTAAAAATATATTTTATATAAATTTATTGGTTGACAGGATACTCAAATATAATATATTGTAATTTACTTAATCCGCGGTGTTACAAAGAATTTGAGTATCTTGTCGAACAATAAATTAATGTAAAATATACTTTTATAGTATTACATTTTTATTCCTCTATAACAAGCTCTATTTCCTATCTTGATTGTACTGAGCTTTTATTAGGTTAGGATCACTATATAAATATTAATATTTATATTTGCTCCAAGTTTACAGAACCTTTTGGCTTCTAAACTTAATCTTTACTAATTGCTTTCATATATATATATATATATATATATATATATATATATATATATATAAATATATGTGTGTGGGTGTGTTTCATTTTACTTCAGTCGAAGTTCTCAGAGATCAAGAGACGCCTTCCTGGCGTTAACACTTAGACATTCAAGCTCCTTCATTATCTAGTAGGCATTCAAGTTCACTCATTGACTAAAAGGAATTCAAGTTGTCTCATTTTCTAGCAAGCATTCAAGTTCTCTGAATGTTTACAAGGCAATAAAGTTGTCTGAAGATTTACTAGGCATTCAAGTTTTCTGAATGTCAATGTGTACTTGGCATTAAAGTCTTATTAATGTTTACTAGGCATTCAAGTTTTATTAATGTTTACTACGCATTCAAGTTCTCTAAATGCATATAAGGCATTCAAGATTTATTCCAGTTCTTTGAATGCTTACTAGGCATTCAAGTTTTCTTAATATTTATTAAGCATTCAAGTTTTCTGAATATTTACTAGGCATTAAACTTCTCTGAATGTTTACTAGGAATTGAAGTTCTCGCAATGTTTACTTGGCATTAAGGTTTTCTGAATGTCAGGGTTCACTTGGCATTAAAATCTTATTAATGTTTACAAGGAATTCAAGTTTTCTGATTGTTGACTAGCATTCAAGTTGTATTAATGTTTACTACGCATTCAAGTTCTCTAAATGCATATTAGGCATTCAGGTTTTATGAATGTTTACTGGTTTTTTGAATGTTTACTAGGCATTAAAGTTCGCTGAATGTTTACTATGTATTCAAGTTCTCTGAATGTTTACTAGGGATTCAAGTTTTATGAATGTTTACTAGGTATTAAAGTTCTCTGAATGTATACTAGGAATTGAAGTTCTCACAATATCTACTAGGCATTAAATTTGTCTGAATGTTTACCATGTATACAAGTTCTCACAATGTTTAGCAGGCATCCAATTCACTCCATATATATATGTGTGTGTGTGTGTGTGTGCGTGTGTGTGTGTGTGCGTGTATGCGCGTGTGCGTGTGCATGAATGCGTCCTTGCATATATGAGGAGTGTTAAGTGTATGCATTCGAATTCCAAATTACTGTTACTGGCGTTAATGACATGCCATTGCAATTGGTGAGATAGGAAAAATAATTGTATGGATGCCCGGAAATGCAAAGAATTAAGGCAATAGATTAATTCTTATCAAAGAGAAAACGAATTGTGGAAATAAATTGACTTTTTAGGAATAAAAAAAAGTATCGATACGTCTTAAGAAATTATCGAACGAAGAAGGGAAATTTAAAAAATAGGTAAGGAAGTCGGACAACATGAAGGGATAAAGAAGAAATGAAAAGAACTTACGAGGAATAAAAAACAAAGAAAGGAATAGACAAAGAAAGAAAGGAGGAAGTATATAAATGGACAAAGAAAGAAAAAGTATACAAACAGAATTCATCACTAAACGGATAGTCGAAAATAAAGTAAAGGAAAGAATGTAAGAAAGAAAGAAGCTATGAAAAGAAAACAATAAGAAAAAAAGAAAGAAGAAAAAGACGAAATTAAAAATGTTCTCATTACCGGATCATACAACACCCATGATTCAATGAGAGGAATTATGCACAACATAGATGGACCTGGTACCCATTGACTGATCGGTTACTTCTGAACCGTTTTCAACAAACATCTCTGATATATAACGTTGTCGACAGGTCATTCGCATAGTATCTCAGGTTATTCTACAATTTGCTTGGTGCAGGCGTGATGAGATTTTCAAATCGATCTTTGACACGGAATAAATACCATATAAAAGTATCACTTACAAGTCCTAACTTACTTTATCATGAATGAGCTGTAAGTAAAGTTTCCGTTTCAAAAGTCCTGTTTTCATTGGATAATCAAAACCCCTAACTAAATGATTAAAAACATAAGTAAAAATTCACTCCTTCATACCCCCCCAAAAATTACATAAATATTGTAAAAAAAATAGAATAAAAACAAAAATAGGTCAAGTAAGGTGACCTATTTCTGGAGAGGTAGAAAGAGTAGGAATTTAATAGAATACTGTGTGACCGCCGGAGCCAGAGGGTGCCTCTAAATACATATATTTACCGGTGAAATCATTTGTATTATAAAAATCCACTTACCGTTGTTATTGTTACGCCTGCTTGTACTTACTCTGATATTGTTTCGCCTTCTTTATCACCGCCGGTGTTTTAATATCTCCACTTTTTATCGCCGCCGGTGTTTTAATATATACTATATACTCATGCACATAATATCATGCTTGCATGCATCATGCTAAAAACAACAAAGTTTAAAATTAAAGTATAATGAGTTTATTTATCTTTTTTGGACGGAGGAAAAAAATTATTAATGTATTTACAATTATTAAGTTTGTTAAAATATTTATATGTTACTCAGAGTCACTACAGAAAAATAACGACCTTCTTGGCCTTTTCGGGGGAGTTGTGTGGGTCTGTTTTGTATGCTGCTTAGTATTGGTCGAGATGTTGGTTGTGGCATGTACATTGTGGGTGGTGTTGGTTGATTTTCCTCGTCACTGAAATCGTACGGTACATGCGATCGCCATCTATTTGGGGGGGGGGATCTCTGCGTCAAGACGGAGAGTAGCTCCGAATCCGTAGCTGCGTCTGGGTCTTGTGCTGGTTCTTCAGTTTCTGTTTCTGGTCCACATGGACTGGGCATCGGTAGTGTTTGTCCTGGATAGCATCCTCCTGGTGCGTTTGCTCCTGGACATAGTTCTTCGTCGGGTTCTGTGTCTGTGGGTTTAATTGTATCTGTTTGTAATGGTGCTGGTTTCATTTCGTGTAATTTTTTGGTGGGTGTAATGAAGTCTTCCTCGACGAAACTAAGGTTTTTGGGGGATGGGATCGGACACTTTTGATCAATTTGGTCTATGTCGTATGTTTTGTTTTCCCGTTGTTCAATATAGGTTTTCCATAGAATGATCCACATTCTAGGAGTTAGTTTTTTTGCTCCCCAATATTTTAGTTTCTTCATCGGTGATTGTAGATTGTAGTAGTACATTCTCGCCTTCAAGTTCGGTTCTTCGTTTGGAATTGTAAGCCACGAATCTGTGTTCGACGTTGATAGATAGTTCTTCTCATTACGCTCTCAGGGTTGTTTTTCACATTGACACGGGTGGTACCGCCCTCTAGGATTAGTTTAGCTTGGTCGACGTTATGACTATAAAACTGAATTTCGTCTGTATAAATGAGGGCTCTGTCGATGCAGTTTTCGAATGTAAACGCGTCTTGGTCTCCGCATCTCGTAATTCACAATTCCTTCACGTATTGACCTTAATATATAAGTTTTACCCGCGTTTACGGGTCCTTGAAGGGGGAATGCATTTATTTTCGGTAGTACTTTATGGCACACGTCAAATAGTTGCTTTCCCATTTCATGTTGATTGCGTCGCTGGTGGTCGCACCATGCTTCGTAGATTCCTAAACTTTTCTTGACTGGCCAATATAAATTTCCTTCTAAGTTTTTAAAGTAATCTAACTTGTTCTTGATTTGTCGCCATATAGGTATGTTTATTTCTTTAGTATCGGCTTCTGTCGCAACTTCGTGTATCAGTTTATTTATGCTTTGAGTATTTTCTATGATGTATTGGAAATCTCGTTGTTATTGGGATCCTGCTCCATCACAAAAATATACGAGGTCGCTTACGTCTCTACCCGGGCAGTGTTCGAAAATTTGCTTTATGAACTTATACTTTTTGGCCCGTACTCTGTCTATATTTTTGAGTCCGCTGGTGTGAGATCTTTTCGAGATGATGTGTTGGTTGTCATTTATTATATCGATTAGCATCTTTCGTGCTTCCGTAGTTATATTGTTGATACATGTCAAGTGTTTTCCAGCGTTTGACTGCGATAGGTATGATGCGTAGCCGTACGGTGTTATTTATCTTTCGGCTTTCATGTATGTTGCTATTGAGTCGTGGTCGCCAGCCTCCATTATACCTTTTTTTCAGTTCCTTCAAGGCGTAAAGTTCCGCCGGGTGTCTATTGTTATATATATAGTTCATTATTATTCTTATGATTATTCTTTTCTTGTTGTTGTTAGGTCTTATTTATAGTGAGAGTCTTAGAGTCTTAGAGAGAGATGATGTTTTTGGAGAGAGATGTTCGTGTTATGAAGCGATTTATATATATATAAAATGTTCATACTTAGAAGTGTAGAAGCTCTTTGAGTGAGGAGATATTGTGTGTGTAAAGACATTTTATATCACATGATATACAAGACATATAATGACAATTTTCACTTTACCTTTTGGTAGAATTACAACACAAAGACGACGTTTATAAAAACACATGATGGGTTTATTTCTTCTCCCGACCGGTCGTGGTTTTCATAGTCAAGAATTCAAGTTTCACATTCTAAGTTTTAAAGGTGACCCTCTCGCTTCTAGACGTTCAAATTCCATCTCCAGATTATCGTCTGTCGTCCTCAGACTCTCTCTCAGACTCTCTCTGACTCTCTCCGCTTAACTCTAAAGTTTCTAACTATATCGAGAACTTCCCATTTTCCATGACGTCATACACATGTTAAAACATGTGTCTTCTTTCACGTGTTCTGGAAATGCGTGTCCAAAACTTTTTCCTTTGTTTACAAAAGGAATTTTAACCTATATTCCCAGAAACCTATATTTCCAATATGTTAAAAACATGTTTATTAAATTATCTTATAGTTGCATTCTTCAATTGAATTTTCATAACAGAATTAATAATGCACATTCTTTTCTTAAAACTATTTTATGTTTAAGCTAAACAATGGGTTTTTGTTACATTCCATTTGCTAATTCTCTCTCGTAATCTATTTCTAAACCTAAATTACGAGGTTCGAATTTCGTCTATTCTATTTCATTTTCATTTTAACTAAATCTCTCTGTTTTTATACTTATATGAACAGGGGACAGCCCTTATCATGTAACACTATCATGGAAAGAAATTATGTGGAAGTGTTCTCTTTTTTGTATTTTTGGCAACCGCTGTCGTAAATGACTATGCATGGATGTCCGTTGAGGATGTTTAGTAGGTGTTTGTTGTTAGCGTCTGGTTTATTGCATCTTAGGACTTCGCTTGGTTTTAATTCTAGATTTGGTCTGTCCCAGTGGTATTCTTTTTCGTTATCTGAATCTATAGACCCAGTTATATTCTTTCAATGTTGTATTTTGTAGCGCTGTTTGGTAAGCAGTATTGAATTGCTGATATTTCGGTTCCTCGCTGTAATCGTTAAAGTTGAATGTTGAGAGTTTCGTAGCCATTTCGTTTGACGTGGAGTTGTTCAGCACTGCAATGTGACTGGTGTTGGTTGGAATTTGGTTTGGTTTATATGGAGTTTTGTGAAGGCGTTGACGTCAGAAGTATAAAGTGGTACTTAACCTGTCCATTGACCTGTCCATTTACATCCTGTTTATCCGTTGACATATCGTGAAGTCATTTGGCCTAGCATGATACCCGCATCCTTTTGGAAGTGGTTTGTTGTTGCATGTACTCGTCGTGTGACACTTGTCTCTGTTAATGGGCGGTTAGATTGGGTTAATAGGTTAACCGGCATTCTTTCGTCTTTCATTGACATTGTTTGTTTAAGTGCAGTACTTGAGCATGTTATTATTGTCTGCGAATGTTCAAATTGTTCATATAGTAAGTCCACGTCCATTTCATAAGTGATATTGAAAGTGAAGAAGTTTGGCCTTGATCCTTCAGCTTCTATTACCATGGGTGCATGTAGTAACAGGAGTGGTGGTGGTTCCGCCGCTGTGAATATTTCGTCATTTAATATATTTCTTCCTCCTGTCATTTTTATTCCTGTTTTTGGGGGGGGTTACCTGGCTCTCCGTCTGGGTTCCACGTAAGTAGGGGCATTTGAAGCCAGGTCAGACCGTTCAGTGAGATGTATGTCTACGTCATGTTGTTTTCGCATTACTTTTCTTGCGTCCTCATGATTTAATTGTTCATAACAATCTTCCCAATTAGTGTATAATTGTTCTGATCCGGTTGATATATCTAGACCGCCATCCCAACCGTAGCTTCTGACCTTAATGTTGCGTTGTTAACTACGACTCCTTTGTTCACGTATGTATTCACTAACGGTTTGTATTGTAGACTTTTATTTTTCCATTCAAAAGAATATACATCCACTTATCGTAGTTCGTGGAAGTTTGAACTCATCCACATTCTTCTCCAATCATGTAGTTCTTTAGCATCTAAGCTGAAGTCTTCCTTGCCGGGTGATATATCTTTATCGAATATGTCTTTTGCTGATCCTGCTGGCATCCAATAACGGTATGTATATAATGGTAATTTTGCTGCTTCATATTCTACTGGTTCGCATTCCACTCAGTTTCGGTTTGGTATATGTGAGATATCTAGTAAGTTTCCGAATCCAACATATTTTCCGTAGTCCTCGTATAAGCAGAATTTAGGTGCCGGTGATGGTATGTATCTTGTTTCTCCTTTACTGTCTGTTATTTCTTGACAGACTATGTCGTCTATGAATACTCGAATTGCTTCTACTCTGTATGCTGTAGCAAGAGTGAATGTTGCCTCTGATTCTATTTGTTTTATCCATGTTGTTAAATGGTATGGTATCATATGGTGTCGGGATTGTCCAAAGGATTTTAGTATTATTTGGTTGCAGTTTGTTTGATTATTTCGTTGTGTGATTTTTTTAGGTGCTTCAAAGTGTATTGCTTGATCGTTCATATTGTCCGATTTGAGTACCTTTCGGAATCTATTTCTGAAGGTATATTTACGTGAGTAGTCCACGGACCCGTTGGGTTTGTTCGTTCCGATTGCTGTCCCGGTGAACATTCCACCTCCTCCTCCCGTTGTATCTTCTGGAGCTATTTGTTCTTCCATTGTCGGTATACCATTTTCCATCCTACTTCTTTTGCAAGCATGACCAGTATTACTAGTATTACAAGTACTTCCGCTAGTACTTGATTCTTCTCGAGGTCTTTTAGTTTTACGGAAGTACTCGTCCATACCGAGTAATTGCTTTCCACGTATTGCTCCGGCCGCCGGGTTTCCCAGTAATCCTCCATGTATTGCTCCTTTATGAATTTGTCGCCAGCATCTCGTGTACTTATGTTTGGATCGGCGTATTCGTAATCGTGTACTTTCGCTATTTCATAAATATTATAAAAAAAATAAAATAAAATAAAAACAATTTTAACTATTTCATCGAGTTTGTTTACTGGTCTTGCGTCTTTTTTTTTTCTAGATCTGTTCCTGGACCGAGAAAGTTATATCCTGGTAACGTCCAATCTGTTGGTTTCTTTAGTTTATCCGGTTCGGTTGTTGATTCGTTGCCCGTAGACATTTGAATGTTTATGTAATGGTTCATCGGTCTATTTATAAGCACTTCCGCAGATGATTTCGCCTGTCCAATCACATCTTGTTACGTCATAGTTTGGCTTCGCCTATATCTAATTGAATTTAATTGTAGGCAGAGTCAAACTATGACGTAACAAGATGTGATTGGATTCGGCTTTTTCCGTTGGTTTGCACCGGTGCCAACATCACAAAAAATCCGGGTCAAATAATCCATAAGTTTGTTTTTTCTTCTACTGATGTCCAATGTTACTTTCTTGTGTATGTTTGGTTAAATGCTGTTTCGTTGGTGTCCAAGCTGTCAAGCCAAAACAAGATTCCAAGATTAGTGACTAAAATAAATCCGCCGTGATTTGAACTCAGTGCCGATGTGCCAGTATCATTTAGTTAGTGGAAAGTTAATCAGGTTGATAATTCGATCTTTGACATCCAGTTTTTTGTTTTTCATTTCGTTGGATAATTATACATGGTCCAGCGGACAAGAAATCCATTCTTAACATGGGGAAAGAGCGGGAGGCTTTTCAGGTTATATGAGTGGAAGATAATTATTTATCAGAAGAGCAATATCTTGCTTGTCACAGTCGTCTTGTCTGCGGAGCAGAAACCAGAAGTAAAAATTACAGACTATCTTGACTATAATTGAAAACACTTCTCACATTTTCCTGGTTCATTCTTTTCGGGCGTCTTTGTAAGACATGGCTGTATAAGATATGACTGCATGCGATTTTTTTTCACCAGATGCCATCCATCATTTTCTGCAAAATGTCTAATGTAATGTGATAAGGTCTTCCAACCGATCTTTCTCACGTGATAGATACTGTATAAAATTCACAAATTGTAACTTACTTAACCATATATATATATGTGTGTGTGTGTGTGTGTGTGTGTGTGTGTGTGTGTGTGTGTGTGTGTGTGTGTGTGTGTGTGTGTTAGGAAATAGGTCGAACATAAAAAAGAAATATGGTAAATCATATTGTAGACACGTTTTACCGGAAGTGAGGGTCAGCTGATCGGATCTGCGTGTGAGTCAAGTGATCAGGTTGGCTGGAATCAGTGAGTTGGGTTTTGGACGTAAAGAAGAGCAGACGGCTTAGCAGGTCGTCCCCTCCTCTTCACTGGGGGTGGGGACGTTGACGAGTGTGAAAATAAGACCTTGAAGTAACCACGCAAGACATTCACTTTCCATTCTTCTGCGATCGACACCTGGAAGGTAAATAAAAAACTATATAAAAACCAATCATCGTCTTGGAGTGAATGAATATTCGTCCAAAACAGTTTTCCAGTTTCCCCTCCAAAAACAAGATGAATTCCAGGTGGTCAAGATACACAACACATGAAGTTAAGTATGTACAAAGTACATGTACCACACACACACACACACACACGCACACACACACACACAACTGCATATGAACAATTAGATGTGAATATATCACAAATAGACAGTAACATTTACACGACCATACAATGGTACCTCCTTTATGATACCAACAATACAACACCATAAGTGAACGGTAAGCTGATGTTCTCTCTCGGACCAAAATTAAAATAAGGAGGATATGTTGTTCTTGTCCGGAATTCTAACTATGGTACAAAAAAAAACTAAAGAAAAATGTGTATAATGGACTTACCCGTAATGAAACGATAATATCGCATTCCAAAGATCACGTTATTGGTCAAACAGTCTTATTTTTAAATGAAAAAATTAAATTTTATGCGTATACGGGGAATGATTGTCTTGCCCTCCATTTCGAAAAAAATATCTCAAGAAATAAACAGAGATAATTAAAAAATAGTTCATAATTATTAGAGGTATGTGATATCCAGGAATTCCAGTTAACCGATAAAATTATTTTCTTCATAAAAATAAAACTACATGGTCAACTTAGTTGATTTTTGGAATATGATATTTTCGTTTTCTATCATGGGTACGTACGTCATACAGACTTTTCTTTAATTTTGTTTTTTTTTTTTAATGTAGGAGGAATTCTTAACAAAATCCAAAATGTGTTTATATGGACGTTTCTTGGTAGGGTGTTTCCTTCAGGTGACTTCCAATAAAACTTTTTTTTTTATTTTCTTGTGTGTATTTTATCAAATAATGCTTCTTGCGCTTTTATCAAAAACTGAAATAACAGTTTTTAATCAATTTAGTTTTTAACTAATACCGACACACATTTATGAACCAGCAATCACCCCAAGCATTCAGTAATCAAACAACGCACAGTTTATTAAACTGCGCTCTTCCACACCAAAGTTAGACACACCGTCCATTTACTGTGTGGATCCAATTAACCTCAAAAGTGATTAATCTGAGTTAATATGAAATAATCGATGGTCGTCCGGTGATGATATCTCGGATGACCTGCAATAAACCAAGTCTCTAACATACTAGATCCCTGAAACTGAACAGAGCCACATCCTCGAAAGCCAGGTGGTATCATTTATTTTGTAGCTAATTAAGTAATCTGTTATTGCAGATATTATGTGTCGGTATTAGAAGGGTTTATATGTTTTAATAGAGACAAATCAAATCAAATTAAGCCAAACCAAACCAAATTTAACAAATACTTACCAAAGCAAATTAAACCAACATAAAATGAAACTTAACTAAAGCAAATAAAGGAAATCAAATCAAATTAAACCAAACATAAGATTTCACTGTCTAATAAGTTATTGATTTGTAGAGGAATGCTAAAATAGGACATAGTTCTCTAAATTATCAAAATACCTTCTATAATATAAACCTCACCGGTCTTTTTAAATGTATGTATGTATGTATTTATGTATGTCTGCCTAAAACTTTCGACAGAAGCGACAGCTTTTCACCGGATCGGTATCGTTTTGAAGCGTGACCCTTCGGACGACAAATATCGAAATATTGACTAAAAACATTAATTCCTTCACCCTCAACTGGGCACTTCTACAAGGAGGGGTCGCTTGTGTCGCCGATATTTTTGAAAGTCATCCCCTCTTTTCAAATGAGTAGCCTTAATTTAAACTTTCGCCACTTTCAATTTGCCGATGGACGTAATGGCAAAGACGTCGCGTTTTTTTTCACGGTTTTTCCTCCTTCGGGGTACGGGTTCGAGCTTGTTTGCCTATTAAAACATTTTCTTTTGGCTCAACATATACATGCAAACACTTAGATATAAATCGTTTCAAGTGAACCATGTCTATTTATATAAAGTTTGGCATGTGTAGCTGTTTATATGTGTAGTTCCACATCTAAATTCATAAACTTATCGTGTTACGCGTAGGGGATCATAATATGTGACATATTTAGTTTAATTTAGTTTTATGCAAAGGAAGCAATTTGATTATGGAAGCCTGTTTGAAAAAAATCGTATAACTCTGATTTTTTGTGAGATTTGAACCATAAATATCAGACATCAATTAATAAATCCTCTAAAATGTCAATTTCTTTTAAGTATTTAAAAGAGTTTTACAGTCAACAATAAAGTCGCAAACTTCCTTTGAAAATTCAAGTATTTCAGATTTCATTAGATTTGACGTGTATTCATTAGACATCCATATAGCAGGTTTTCCTGTAATTTTATTTTTTCTAAAAATTCTTGAATTTTTAGTTATTTTTTTAAAATTAAAATCGTGTTATGCTACAAAACCGTTACGTTTCACGTATTAATTCTGCCTGTTCAGAGGCAGGTATTTCTCTAGCTCACCACAAATCTATGAATTGCTAATTATCTGGAGGTAGAATGCTGATAATAATCTCGCAACCGGCAATAATTATCATTCCCTCCACTGATGATTGCATAACCATGAGACACTAGCGTTTCCAGGTCTAAAAATAATTGTTAACATTTGTTTTAAATATATTATAACTATAAAAAAAACCTTTTAAGACATTAAAAATTGCTATCTCTTTTGGGCTTTCATTTCAGCCAGTCTATGGAACGCACGCGGAAATACATTACGAATAATGTCGTAATAGCTAAGGGTGGAATATCAAATTCACCAGCAGTCCTTAGTCGCGTGTAAATTCGCGTCAAGGAAGATGGCGATGAAAGGTTTTGCAGTCTCATCAAGGACTTCTTGATGTTCTCCTAGATATAACGCCTGCTATTTCCCAATGTTCATCTGACACTAACCAGATTCAACGTTATTTAATCTAACGGGAATAGCGGTGTCAATGTGAATATGCCGATTATCATAGATGTTGCCGGTTATTCATTCAATAATACTGTTAGTAAACACATGAACCCGCATATATTTTAACTTATATTCAATTGAGCGTATACAATGAATTGTTTATAAAAGGTAATGCATTTTAGTATTAAACTAGTCTGGGTGGCCGGCGTTGCCCGGCGTTTGAAGGTGTGTGTGTGTGTGTGTGTGTGTGTGTGCTGAGAAAAAAAAACAAAAAAAAGTGGTACTACACAGGTAGGCTCGAACCCGTACCGCGAAATAGGAAAAGAGAGTAAAAAAAAAACGTGACGTCTTTGCCATTGCGTCCATCTCCAAACCGGAAGTGGCGAAGGTTTAAATTAAGGCTACTCATTCGAAAAGAGGGGATGACTTTCGAAAATATCGGCGAAAAAAGCGACCCTCCTTGTAGAAAAGTGCCTAGTTGAGGGTGAAGGAATTAATGTTTTTGAACAATTTTTTTATATTTGTCGTCTGAAGGGTCGAGTTTCAACGATATCGATATCGTGAAAACGATACCGATATCGTGAAAATCCACCGCCTCTGTCGAAACTTTAAGGCAGACATACATACATACATACATACATACATTTAAACAGACAGGTGAGATTTATATTATAGATAATCGAAATAAGGGTTGATTTGCCGCAAATCGTATAGACAAAAACCAAACCAGAGTTTATAGTCACATAGGAATTGATTTGAAAACAAAGGAAACTAACATTATAATGATTGATTGATTTCGCCGTCTTTATCTGCAGAGAGTAAAGTCGACATGTTTCTCCACTAATCAACTTCCTAAGAATATCGATCTTTCCTTTTTTTTTTTTTTCTTCATCTTTCAGGCGCGTCGCCCTTTCACGTCATTTTTCAATCACATTTTGATTATTTCCGATATATTTTCACATACGTCCAGACACCTAGACCCATTGCGCTTTGTTCGTGCGTCTGTGTGTCCCGTAGTTTATAAATCGGTTAGTCTGTCCCGTTTAAGTTTGAAGTAGCAATGTTATCGATAGCTAGTTTTACTAATTAATTATTTATTCCATTAGATGCGTCTACGCGTTTTTATAAAAGGTTCTGGCTGTCAGTCCGTCGGTCGACCAGTTACGCTCATTTGAAATAGAATTTTCATCGTAAAGTAATAGTCTCCAGATATGTCCACACATCTCTAGCCGTAACTCAGGCGTGGAAAATAATTTGCATCGTTAACAGCGCAGATTTAAATGGCGTGTCTAATGAATATCAGTGACCCTTTTCATATTAAGTTAATGGGTAGTGTTTTTCATGGTAAGCCAGTTATCCTCCTGCAAAACATTCTCAGCAAACACTCGTCCATCTACAACTAATGTCAACAATTTCCCTCACTCGCTATCTGTGCTTAAAGCTAAACGATAATTTTATGAATAAAACTTATTTCCTAGAACTGCAGTCTGTGGAACTCTATACCGTGGGCTTCCTTTCTAACTGATCAGAACATGTTTGAATTCAAGTCCAATGTAAACAACTTCTTGATGAGCTGTCTCCTTATATAATCAAATTCTACCCAATTTCCTCCCAAAACGATCACTATGGCGTTGTCTTATTGCCCACTTACAGTCATTAAGTTTTATGCTCAAGTGATTTTAAGGGCGTTAAAAAGGGTGACTCCCTTGTAAAAAAGGACGAAGTGCACAAGAAAAAAATGTACGCCATTGATTTTGTCCTAATTTAACGTATTAAGCACCTGTGAATATTTGTCCATGTTTGAAAGAACGCAGGGGCGGTATCGCATTCTTACATAAAAAATAACAAACATTCTTCGACGTGCAAAATAGTATATTGCTAATAACTCAGTCGTATTTAATGTCGCTTCTTTTTTGTTGCGCCGCTTTTTTTTTTTTTTATTATTATAATCAGTGAGACCGAATGTTGCAAGCTGCGTCCTAGTACGAAATTCTCGGTCTTTCGTACTGGGATAAAAGTGCAGTATGAGGTTCGTCGGATCCGGGACCCTCTGTTTTGTGGAGCGGCATATCTCCACATTAAAAACGGATACTATAAGTCTCACTTTGCTCTCGCAGCAAGACAAGTAAATGGGGAGCCAGATCATAGAAGGGGATTATACGAGGTGTCTCTAATAAATTTGGCGACTTTTTTATGGACACTTTTATTGCTAGTACACACATGAAACTCTAGTTCGCTTGGAAGTAATCTCCTCCGGCTGCAATGCACTTGTTGTACCGTTCCAACAACTTATAGGAGGCCACATGGAAGTCGTCTTGTGTGAGTGTCTCAATGACCTTCGTCACAGCCTCTCTCATCTCTTCAATTTTCTCATAACGACAGCCTCTAAGATGTTCCTTAAGGTTAGGAAATAGTTAAAAAATCACAGCAACAAGGTCTAGACTATAGGGAGGGTGGAGAACTGTCCTGATGTTCCTCTTGGTAGAATAGTCTGATCTTCTCTAGGCAGCCTTGTGACAAACTTCGCACAAATCTTCTGCATCTTCAGCTCCTTGCAAATAATTATCTGTACAGTTCCCACACTGAGAGTAAACTGTGCACTTATTGTCTCTATATACATTCGACGGTCTTTATCTATGAAATTCTTTATTTGTCCAATCAACCCTTGTGTTCTGAATTCTTAACTCTTCCCACATCTCTAAGCATCCCTCACAGACTCCCTGCTTTCCTTGAATCTCTTATGCTACTCTAAAACTTATGCGCAATTCATACAAAATTGTTCAAAAGCAGTCGGAAACATTTCATACGTCTCTGTGGCATTTTCCCCCAAGTTTGCATATAGTTCTTCTAAAATATTCTCACGTCCACATTTCATTTTTGAAATTTATCAGCTGTGACAATCAGGCTTTAGTAGAGTGTATTCCGATTCCTGTTGGGGCTGTTTCTTGGAAACTGAAATCATAAAAATTGGTCAGTCACCTCTTGAGATGTATACCAATAAGATGTTGAATTTTCAAGGATCTACAACAATTTTAAATGCCTGTACAAAAGAAAAGTCTAGAAACTTATTTAAGGCACGTCGCATATGTACCGTTTGTGAAAGGCAAACAATCAATAGCATCGTTAACGTTGCTTATGTGAGGGAGTAAATAAATAGGCATCTTTGAGTTGAATATGTTTTTTAATAAACTCATGTATTTACCTAATATAATCACGTTAGTAGCAAACAGTTGGATTACTATAAACTATGAAATAAAAAAGAAAAACTTAATAAAAAAAATTAACAGCGAAATTAAATTTTAAATTATATTTGGCCATGTTCAAAGCGTAACATACGAACTAACTAAGGAGGGTACAATTAGAATATTATATAGATAGATAAAGTCGAACATATAATATGGAGAAAGTAACAATTTCCCGAAATATCATACGATATAAAACTACTACCGGACCATAGTACGCAAGTAAGAAGACAATGCAATGTCAAAAGTACAATATGGAACGGAAAAATTGTCGCCTCAGAAAGGATGGCATGGTTCCATTTCAGTTTGATGAAAACGGGTTTTCTATTTTTGTTGAAGACCATCTACTAGTTAGTTACTTGTGTACAAATTTCAAGAGCGATAGAAGTCTTCTATCATGTTTGAAAGTAACACAATGTTCAACAAGCGAGATCGGAAATGCGCTGCTGTACAACTCATGCTCTCTACCGATCCAAATTATGAAAACAGGACCATTGTCAGCACCCTAAAAATGCAAATCTGGTTGGATCAACGCTTGAGGGCACAGCTCAACTAAGTTGTATTGCACGGTTATGATCTTTGGTGCGGTTTCAAGTGATGATCACATTAAAATTCCTCACATCTTCGAAGCCGCCTTGAAAGTCAACACCAAAGTGTAGCTGGATGTGATGAAGAGTGTGCTGATTCCCTGGTGTAATGGTGGTCCCCTTGGCAGACCGTGGGTGTGGCAGCAGAACTCGGCGCCGGTTCACAAGTCCAAAGAGACTCAGGCTTGGCTTCAGGAGTGCCAGGACTTTATACCCTTTTCTCACTGGCCTCCTTCCTTCCCTGACCTGAACCTGTTTGACTATTCGTTTGGTCATACATCGAGTACATCACCAACATGACACCCCACAACATCAAAGCCAGCTTGATCGCCGCCATCCGCCAGTATTCGCCGAGCTCTCGCCGGGGCCTGTAGAAAAAGGCATGCTCCCAGTTCCGGATCCGTATCGAGGCGATGATTGAGGTTGAAGGTGGCTACATTGAATAGATGTCAGTTGTACTATATAATCAAGTTACCTGAATTTATTATTTTCAATGAAAGTTTTTAAATAAATCTGTATTTTTGTTTCCTTTATAGCGACAAATTAATCGTTCCACCCCGTGTATGTATATATATATATATATATATATATATATATATATATATATATATATATATATATATGGGGGATGAAAATTAGTTTCATTGATTTTGCCCTCTGACATCTTAAGTTGGTAGAATCCATGCTGATTTACTTATTTTCTTACTTTACTCCTTGTTCTAAATGTTTTTACCCATAAATGCAGGAGTAGACATCCTCTCATCGGAGTGAAACACATTTGTAGCTATTGGGTGGTTTTGCTGTCAGAATAATAATTAGTGGATATATAATTTTTTTATTTAGATACCCAAGAATACAACACACGAATTATAAGGCATGAGCAGCATAAGTGATTAATAACCGATCTGGGTTAAACACATGGGTAAAAACCAATTTTTTAAAGATTAAAAACATAATTTATATCCTTAATTTGTTAAATAAGCCATCGTAGCACGTTCTGGATCGGTCTGATTAAATTAATTATTAAATCATAGACGCTTTCTAGTAATCAATGAACCGAAAACATCAAACGGCCTGAACTATATCCCTTTAGCTGTTATAGGAAATAAAAATCGACCCAATTTCCAACAGAATAAACTAGTAGCATTAACAACATAATTGGATTATCTCCCTTCATAATTGTCTTTAGAAACGATATGAAAACAGTCAAGTAGAATGACAATAAATTTTAAAACATTAAATAATAATAAATAGATTAGAAAACCTCATTCGAAATGTTGTACAAGGATTTATATATATAATACAGCCTTTTTATTTATTCTCATATCAATTAAACTTTAAACCTAAAATGTTCTTAATCTAAGTATTACAATAACGATAATCTGTAAACATTATTTGCCCCTAATACAGAACTAAAATTAACCGCAACGTTATTGCAAGGTTGCTACGGCCATACATATAGAAATAAAAATTAAAAAACTCTTTTTATAAAAAAAAAACATAATTATTGGGAAATAAAGAAACAGTGAGATCTAATTTAGGAACTCAACGAATGGGTTATATATAAAAAAAAATTTAAATGGCTTAGGGTTTTCTGTGAAAATTTCTCATGACGCTGCTCTTAAACAAGGATACGAAAATTAGATGATATATTAATATTTAAATGGGCTTTCCTGTAACTACAGCAAAGGTAAATGTTTCTCACATGCTTTTCCCGTTAAGGGAGTTTTTCTTTTTTTTTTCTTCCTCTTCAAAAATGCTCTCAAGATAAAAAGCAACTAAGGTTCATATGGCTTTTCTCTTCCCTGCAACCTCTCTCCCATAGAAGAGACGTTGCGAGCCTATCTTTGTTTTATCGTTATTTCCATGGCAGGTGCTCGTCGGAGCTCCATCTGTAGACCCCCTCGGAAATCTTTTACGAAAAACACCCGTCTAGCTGAAACTACTGTCAGAAATTTTCCCCACTCTTTATCTGTGCTTAAATCAAAACGTAGATTCCATGAACAAAGCTTCTTTAGAACTACACGCTTGTGGAACTCTGTTCCCTCTGCTTGCTTCCCACCTGACTACAACCTGGATGTCTTCAAGTCCAACGTAAACAAATTCCTGATGAACCGCCCCCTCAAGTAGACATTTTTATTAAACCCCTACACTAACGTACTGTACATCCAATAACCCTTATCCCTGAGTGGCTTCCGGGCCTTGATAAGTGGTGATCACCTTGTAAAAAAATAAATAAATAAACGGGTCGTTGTGCAGAGATATATTCTTTTTATTATTCAATTTTTACCCCAAACAAGGAAAAGTGCAAATTTGATGCATGGGGCTACCATCGGGAACATAAGTTGCAGAGATACTATGTAGAGAGTTGAGCAGTAAGATGTCTGTTCACGTTACACTTGCATGCCAATACAGTTGTGAAAGCAGGAGCCCAAAAGGGAATTCCAATGTCTAACAATTTTGGTGAAGAAACTAGTAAAAGGGCTTTCTTGCATCTAGGGATTTCTACTGTGTAGGGTGGGATTTTGCTGCTTGTCCGGTTTGTCGGTGGTATTTACGTCGAAGAGGTCCAAGGGCTTGTAGTTCGTCAGAGAATCCACCATTAAAATATTTGTAAAATAGCCAGAGGGATGCAATATTTCATCGATGTGATAGTTCAGGACCTATAAGGTTGGCGACTCTCTTTTGAACCCTGTCCAGGAGCAAGAGACAAGTAGCAGATGTACCATCCCAAATGTGACAGCAATACTCCATAGATAGGCGAAGGTGGCCTGGTAGAAATACAGGATACTTTCGGGCATAAATAACTTTTTAGCACGATAGAAACAGTTCCCCTTCCTCACAGCAGTCATGGTAATACTCTCAGTGTATCTGTTCCCATTCATGTTCCCTGTGATTGTTAACACGAGGAGTGTGAAAGAAGTACTTTAAGGTAATGTATTCCTTCGCCATAGTCATTGGTAGTTGAAAAGGTTTTTTGTAATTATTGAAGGAAACAAGCTAAGTCTTGGCAGCATTGAATGTGACCATCCATTTTTGTCCTCAGTTCACTACAGGTTGGAGGCCTTCCTCTATTGTTTCTGCCATTTCCTTAGATATGTGTTCATTTGTTTTCCCATTGTACCTGTTATAGAGCATGATGTCATCAGCAAATATACCCATCTCAGAGACAATTTTATCAGGGAGGTCATTTATGAATATTAGGAATAATAAAAATTCAAAGATAGACCGCAGAGGTACACTCGCATTTATATCATATTGTTTAGATGTACGATCGTCGAAGATAACCTGGATTTTTTTTCTTATTTAAGAGAAAAATCCAGGTTACTGTTAAGTATTCGTCTAGTGATTTCGTAGAATCTGATTTTCCTAAGTAGACCATCGTGCTATATCCTGTCGAAAGCCTTGAATATATCAAGGGCTACCGCTCTGCCCTCCCCTGTGTTGTCCAGTTTATGGTATATACGTTCAGATATTACAGTTAGGATATCTACAGTAGAACGGGCTTGCCTAAATTAATATTGATGACCGGACAGAAGTTTAGCAGCTGCAAGGTAATGGACTAGATCTTGGTTAATTATGGACTCAAATATTTTGGCGAAAAGCGGGAAGAGGCTAATGGGACGACAATTTAAGTGGTCAGTTCTTTTGCTAGAATCCTTGTAAACTGGTACCACAGAAGCAGTGTTCCAGCAAGTCCGGAAAGCAAGATTTATTAAGGCATTTGTTGTAACGTAAAGAGGACTGGAACAACCTCAGCGGACCATTTTCTTAATAGCACAACCGGGATGAGATCGTGTACACATGCTTTTGAGGTGTCAAGATTTTTTTATGATAGTATGCACCTGAGAAGGGGTGATTTTCAGATCATCTAATGTGGCGTCTGTCCACAAAGGAAAGTCAGTGTGAGAGTGGTTTGCTGGGTCCTATGTTGTGTTTGAAGCAAACCGACTGGCAAGCATGTTAGCCATCTCGGTTGCTGTGCAAACAACCTTATGATTGTTGGATAGTTGGAAAACTGTTAATTACCCATTATTTACTACAATGTTGTAGATTTTCCAGAAATCACGATTCCCAAATTTTGTGTTTCGATGCATTTTCTGGTGGTTTTGATGTATTCTCTCTTAGTTGTAGCTATTTCTTTCTCACAATCACAGGGTTTCTATAAACTTTTGTCTGTTTCTACTGGACTTATGTCAGTTAAATCTGCGGTATGCATGCTGCCTTTAAGCAATGGCAGATGCACAGGTAGAAGTAAACTGTTGGGGAGAGTGGGGTATGCTATAGAGTTTCCGCGTGTGAACAGGTGCTTCACTTAAGGTTTTGAACCATTCGGTGGTCTCATTTGTGTAGTGTTAAGCGGTCAGATAGCTGTTTACATTATATTTAAATTTCTGAATGTCAGTAATATGGGAACAGGGAGCAGAAAGTAAACTACAAAGACTATTAGAACGAGGAAATAAGCAATACAGTTAGAAAGCTTTTCGGCATGTGAAGACCTCGATAAGAAAAAGGTGTTTACCCCCCCCTATTGGACTATTTACGTAATAGGCACACCAGTACAACACGTTCGTCATTTATATCGAAGAACTTGTAAAAAAGCACAGGAATGCAACGTTGCAGACAAATGGTTGGGGCTTGGTGTAAAGTAAAGGACCTATTAGATTCGAAGCTATTTTGAGTCTTTTCTAAGCGGGGTTAGCGGCTAGCATCTACTTGTTCTTATAATATATATATATATATATATATATATATATATATATATATAATTATATACATATATATATATATGCATATATATATAAAATTTTAATCATTCAATGAATTTAAATATTTATGACGTGAAATGTTTGAATTTTAAATCAAAAGATTTTTATTATTCTATGTATGACGAAGAATACATTTGGAATATTATAACTCCTTATCCTATAGGATTTCGATGTTTACCATCTCCTCAGAGGAGAAACTATTAGCAATTAGTTATAATGGTTTAAACCTTATTTGCTAAAGTCAGTGAGTCATGGAAACTCACAATTAAAAGTTGTTCAAGTATTTGAATGTCATAGAGTAAGGGAAGTTGTATTTCTTTCAAAAAGTGTGATGAGGGGCCAACCTTGATGATTTTTAACAATATTAAGTGTTAAATTGTCTAGTTTATGTCGAAACAATTTGTAAAATTTGAAAAAATGCAAATATGATATAATCTTTTTTCTTGTTGTTTTGGTTTTTGCAAATATATAAATATATATGTGTGTGTGTGCGTGTGTTTTTGTGTGTGCGTGTGTGTGTGTGTGTGTGTGTGTGTGTGTGTGTGTGTGTAAATAGAGAGAGATAGGGGGAGGGGAAAGACAGACAGACAGACAGATGAATATGTATTTGATCCAAAGTTTTCTGTGGCCTTTTAGATTTGGTCTTGCATTCCCTACCAAATATCTTATGATTCCAAGGTGTGCCATACGGACTCTGGTTGGGAAGCATTATATAGGCCGGAGAAACTAAACGGGATTAATATTTATTATAAAAAAATTTATGAATCGGAGACTGAATGGCATGTTTATTCAATTAACGGGTTCACAAATGTTTAACATGGTGAGGCGCTGGAATTTCTACGCACCTTAAATTATGGTTGTTTGTTGCCCGTATTTTCCATAAACAAAGAGGCTTATTCTTTGAATTTTTATGGACCATGTCTGCATCTACATTGCTCTTAGTACTTTATTTAGCGAATTCGCTAACAAATTGCACGCTGCTCAGTTTTTGCTGAATGGTGGTCGGACACATACAAAACGATTTCGTTTCTTTTTCGAGTCAATGGCGTTTCCGTACCTGAAAAGAAAGAAAATGCCGTAAAATATTGAACATAAAATGCCGTTAACATTTGATGTGGGTTCAATGACAGTTTACAATGTTATATTGCGAAATATTTTAAGCGTAGAAGTATATTAAAGCAGCTAATGAGTTCTCTCCCTGGTGCAGAACTCTTTCACAAATGCATTGATGTAATATTCGCATTTACAAGCAACGACTCCTATACACAAATCTAAACCGAGAATCACTTGGAAAAATAAATTTTATTTAGAAAGTAAACAAAAATATTTCGGCAACGACAACCATATAAAAAACAGATTATCTTTTGTAACACGTTTTTATTAAAGAGTCACCACTTATCAAGGCTAAAAATCCACTTGAGGATAAGGGTAAATGACTTTTACAGATGGGCGATGACATATATATATATATATATATATATATATATATATATATATTGACACACCGGTTCTCGCCAGATTACCGAAGTTAAGCAACGTTGAGCCTGGCTAGTACCAGATGGTGGTTGACCATTTGGGAATTGTAGGCGCTGTATGTGCTCTCCGCTCATCTCGGCATTTGTTTCCAGTCATCCTGTATCTCAACTTGCCGCTGGAATGCAACAATGTTGACTCAGGAGAAGCGTTGTTGGGGACTGCGCAACTCTTGTCACACAAATTTCACACGTAGGCTCCCTTACAGTGGGTATCCATAGTCTGTCAAGACTGAAGGAAGCCATTTTATAAACACACACACACACACACACACACACACACACACACACACACACACACATATATATATACGTATATATATACTTTGTAAGCAAGGCATTATTTATGCATGTCTGATTAAGCACAATTAAGTATATATATATATATATATATATATATATATATATATATATATATATATATATATACGATTATAGTCAGCTAACGTCTTCCCTAATACATACACACACACACACATATGTATATATATATATATATATATATATGCATACATATTTGTATATATTTATTGGCGTTAATCGTGACACTGATAATTCTCGAAAGGATGAAACACTAGTGTCTACAGGTATTTAATAATTATTATAGTAAATAATTATATATATATATATATATATATATATATATACGCACATACATGAGATAGGTATTTACGTTCGTTCAAGGATTAAACATAATTGCCAATTTTGTGTGCGATCGTTTCTGAGTCGATTTTAGTTTTATTGACGACTAATTGGGGGGTGGCACTACTCTATCTTAACACTACCATTTTATTACTTACATTATTATTCATATTATCATTCTTAATTTCAGTAGTAATGCCTGTAATATAAGTGGTATAAATATATTAACGCTGGAAACTTAAAGATATTCGCATCACATAGACGCTACATTACAGCAGACTTGCCCAGTTGAATTTGATTTAATGCAAGAATGTTTAAATTCACCACACATTCGGAGACATTTTTTTATATTGTTTCCTGGTTTCCTGTGTCCAGCCTTCCACACACCAATATAACGTATCATCGTCTGATCGGATGCAAACCACGTTTTCCTTACAAATATTCATCCCAACCATCTTCTTTTTTTTTCATCCCTTAAAACTAAATTCTCAATATGCGTGCAAATACTGATAATGCCGTTTTTTTTAAGGGACATTTTTATACTCTAAAAATGACCCCTAGTCTTCATAATTGGACGCCACAACTTTCGGATAGTTATCGCCTATGGTTTAGTGCCGACCAGTAATTTGGAATATAAGCGAACGTGTGTGTATAGGTGTGTGTGTGTGCGTGTGCGTGCGTGCGTGCGTGCGTGCGTGTGTATGTATAGCTGTGTCTGTGTGTGTGTGTTCTGTAGCAGAATCGCCAGCGTCTAAGCTTATCCGATATCAAGTTGGCTCATTATAAAAATAGAGTTCTGATGAAGTCGCCTCTCTATATGCAATAAAATTGAAATAAAAAAGAGAGCAGTGTTTTTTACTATTTCACATAAGACCAGCACAAATAAGCAGTGCATGAGAATAGAACCAAATAACTTATAAGGAACTCAGATGTACAAAACAAATATTTCGCTTTTAATTGCATACTTAATTCATTTTATAGGGGAGTTAGTTGATTTGACATAAGTGTTGGCAATTTGACTATTTTAACTCATTTTACTGTAGTGATAGAAAATTTACCTGATGTTATTAATGTTGATAATCTTGTCGATTTTACATTAATCTTGATAATTTTGTCGATTTTACATTAATCTTTATAATTTTGCTGAGTTAATTGTTTTTACATTAGTGTCCGTAATTTACCTGATTTTTCTTTTGTGTTCATATTGTTGCTGATTTTAAATTAATGTTCATAATTTTGCTGATTTTAAATTAATGTTCATAATTTTGCTGATTTTAAATTAATGTTTATAATTTTGCTGATTTTAAATTAATTTTTATAATTTTGCTGATTTTTAATTAATGTTTATAATTTTGCTGATTTTAAATTAATGTTTATAATTTTGCTGATTTTAAATGAATGTTTATAATTTTGCTGATCTGATTGCTTTTACATTAGTGTTGAAAATTTACCTGATTAATGTTGAACATATTGCTGGTTTAATTGATTATACGTTAATGTTGATAATTTAGCTGATTTCTCTATTTTTACTTAATTGGTGACAATTTTGATTGTATTTAAACATTGAAAAATGATGCTTGTATGATTTGGCGCATTCGGACAACTTTTCTTATTTTAAAAGTTATTCTCCCGGCGTATGTAAACTACGAACTTATGTACGTTTTGTCGAATTCTAACATATTGGTATCAACCTCAGCAACCAGCACGAAATTTCTGGAAGTCAAAGTGTCAATCCTTAGTTCAGGCAATACTACGAATATAATTAAAAATTACTTAAAACTTATCATGTGTCATGGCTGACAAAACGAGAACAATGTAGCCTCGTGTATTAAAGAAAATTTTCAATTAAATAAATTTTCAGACACAGACATTCTAGAGTTCGACAAGACATACCTGAAGAAGGTTGTTCATTATAACGGCCAAAATGGTGTAAAAATCGCACTTAATATTCCAAAATAAGAACTTCAGTTTCAAATAATCCGAATGATATAAATTATTAATCCTCATCTACAAAATCTCGAAAGATAAAATGTCTTCAATAAACTTTAGTTATGCGGGTTTATATAATACATCAGGGGTCTTTCTTGCACAATTCCAACACATCCCTGAGCCAAGGGTAGCACTTGTTAGTCTCCCTTGCTGCACTTCTACGAAGAAGCGTGCTGCTAAATAAATATACACACTCTAGCACGTTCTAGCTGTAAAGTTTCATAACAAATGTGCTTTTTATTTAATTATTATTTCGTATGCAGTCATCGTCGGACGTATCTAACAAGGGTGAAAAGTGAGGTTGACATTGACAAACTTATGACGTAACGGTCGTGCGTCTCTGCCTCTCACTCTCTTTGTCTTTGCTTGTGGAACCTCTTGCTTTTATTGACGAATTCTTTCTTCGTTTAATCAGCGGTCAATATGTGTTAAAGTCCGACATGGTCTTTTCTTTGTTTCATCAGAGGTCAGTATGTGTGCCAAAGTTCGACACGGTATTTTCTTTGTTCTTGGCTAAACTACAAATTCTTGTGTTTACAATCTCCAAGTTCCTTTATCCAACATCTGTACTGCACAAAGAAATAGATAACGCTCCACCCAAAACCAAACAGGTAGAAAGAGTCTGAGATAGTGCTAAAATTCCATAACAGTGTATGCTTTGTTGCATATTCAATGTTTTAGAATATAAAATTTCTATAATGGGAGAAATGGCGAATAAATGAAAAAGGGTTGAAAAAGAACAGGAAAAGTGAGGCTTACGTGTGTTTGTGTGTGTGTGCAGAGAGTGAAGAGGGACTCAGAAAACGGCGAGAAAAAACATGGAGATGAATATAAGAGAACGCGTGATGGACGGATTGAGGGAGAGAGAAGTTTAAGAGAAATGTTACACTTTTGTCCTGGGCAGCACCGAGTAGTCCAGTGTGTGTATATATGCGTGTATATGTGTGTGTGTATATGTGTGTGTTTCCAGAGAATGGAATAGGAAACACGAATAACAAAGAGGGTAGAGAAAGATGTGGAAAACATGGAAGAGACAAAAAAGAGAACAATAGACAGACGGATAGAGAGGTGGGATTTTTAATAGAAATATTACATTTTCTCCCAGACAACACCGGGTGGCCCTGCTAGTTCATATGAAAAGACGTTTATTGATCTTTCTTTATTTTTTTCGTTTACTTTCATTATTTTCTTTTTAATCTTTTCCCTATTCTTTGCGTCTTTCGATTTCGAATCTTTCTTCTTTTTTCCTGCCTTTCATTATATTTCTTCCAATCTTTCTTCCACGCCCATCAGTTTCTGCGACCTATAACGCATGCCATTTCTTCTCTTTTATTCTCGCTCCTATATTTCCCTTCTTAAAAAAGACAAACGCTAACAAATAAAAATATGCAGCTATCAAATCCAACAATTTCCCTTTGATTTTACGTTTATATATGTATATATATATATATATATATATATATATATATATATATATATATATATATATATATCAAGTCGACCTTCTATGCAATTTCTCTCCACTGCGTTCCCACCTTACTGCAACTCACCAATTACAGGCTCCCATCTCGATACCGCCAACAAACCACAGTGCGGAAATCGATAAAACAACAACCCAATTTTAGATCTAAGCTTTTTACCCTTTTATAAAATAAAGTCCACCAAACACGCTCCATATTATTCTACCCTAGTCCTTTTTTCCAGCGTTTCCTATCCGCTTGGTTCTTTCCTTTTACCGATCATCGATCCGGCGCCATCAAGATTAACTATTCCAGCTCGACCAGATTGGGCAATTAACATGAAATTAGCGTTAATTAAGGCTAAAAACTGTGTCCATTAAAAGAAACATATCAATTCTTGATGCGTCTTATATTTCTATAAATGATACAATTCGTCGATCGTTCGATAACTTGCCAGACGGTATGTCACATTTTCTGCAAAAATACTATTATTTTTTATGTCTATCGGTTTGTCTGTCTTGCATTTTTTTAACAAAATTATCACGTCTTATTAAGGTCCATATGCGACTAGAGGATAACTTTTACTGAGTTTAACAAGGATTGCAATAGTTTTATTAATTGCCTCCCCACAAGGGCAAAGTTAGATACAAAGTCAGTTTTTAACGTGAGAAACAACCTGCTCCTCAAAGTGGTCACTCGGGATGGGAATGAAAATTAAATTTGCCCTAGTATAAAAGGAATTCCCCTTCGATCACCGAGGACAGAATAGAATAAGTGTAGCCTCAGAACAGATACTACACTTTTTTCCTAACCAAAAGGCCAAGACTTTGTAATAGTTGTATGCCTTTTTTATTCCTTACAGTGCTATTGATGCCGCCGTTCAGTCTCGGAAGACAATGGACACTCTCTCTAAGTGTAGCTGCGCATGTAATTGTAAGGCAAGGATTGCGAAATCCCAAACCACACCTTCGCTGAATCGGCATTGCTTGAGTCCAGTGGCAAGAAGAAATACTAGACGACTAAAAACAATGCCGAGATAAGCGGAGAGCGCATACAGCACCTGGAATTCTCAAATGGTCACCCATTTTAGTACTGACCAGGGTGAACATCAGGGATTTTCGGGAACCGGTGTTTCAACCTGATTATGTCGTATATAAACTCTGAAACTCTCCTGAAGGCTCCATATATTTAATTAATGTTTATGTCTCCCTGATGGTCACTTTCTGAACAATAAGAACAGCTATATATTTTGCAGCGTTCTTCTTTTTCTTTTTCTTCTTCCTATATTATTATTATTATTATTATTATTATTATTATTATTATTATTATTATTATTATGGAGCTTTCACACAAGTCAACAAACGATCGGTTTGGAGACCTGTGGTGTTCTCTGGAAGCTAAGTGACAACAAGTTTCCCCAGACGCCCAGCTTTCTCCACCTCCTTCGATAGCATTTGCAAATAAATCTGCGTCATCGAAACAGCCTCATACCATTGATTTCTCGCTGGTAGTGGCCATTGGTTTGTACTGGAATTTGAGTGGCACTAAGCCCCCACCCACCCACGATCCCAGTTCTCTTCGCGCTTGCCAGCGGAAGTCTGGCCAGCGCTCTCTCCTCGGTCTTTCCATCATCCTTTACCCTTCTCGGCTCTTTGGTATCACTTTTCTATTTGGGGGGACGGTTATTAGACAATGGGGGGGATGCATGATGGTAGTGTAGAACTTGTTGATATGCAGCTTCGCCGTTCTTCATTCCCGGTAACGCTTCTTTGTTATATTGTCTTTTGTTATTCCCCACATTCTAGGGTTTTCCTTAATATTTCAGCCGTTTTCTTTATCGTTAGGCGTTGTACTTTTGCAGTTATTCCTCTGATTCCAATTTCTGCCATTCTTTATTATTATTATTATTATTGTTGTTGTTGTTGTTGTTGTTGTTATTGTTATTGTTATTATTATTATTATTATTATTATTACTACTACTACTACTACTACCACCACCACCACCATGCGCGGTCTTTTCGCTTTTCGCTTGAAATTTGTAATTTGTTTATTTTACAAATGAGTTACCACTTATTATGTCCAAAATGCTACTCAAGGATAAAGTTTATTAGGTTAAACATGTAGACGGTGAGACACTAAGGAAATTTGTAACGATGTTTGCAACCTGTAGAGAAATTGATACAGACAGACAGACAGATTTATATTATAGATTATAAAATGCCTAGAAATATCCCTTCTGATTGATTATAAAATAACTTGGAAATATCCCTTCTGATTACCTATAAAATGCCCTGGAAAATGTCCCTTCTGATTAATTTACAAAATGCTCTGGAAATGCCCCTACTGATTAGATACAAAATTTCCTGAAAATGTCCATTCTGATTAATTATAAAATGCTCTGGAAATGTCCCTCCCGATAATTTATAAAATGCCCTTGATATGTCCCTTCTGATTAATTATAAAATTATTTCTAGGAAATAAACTATGCTAACAGAAGTTAAGTTTAGTACTATGTATACAGAGGAAAAAAAAGGAAATTATCGACAATGGTTGAAGCTGGACAAGTTTTTTAGATTTTTGTTTTGAATGTTTACGGGGAGAACCACAGAATTGAATTGCAACATCTTTTATTTTTATTGCTTTCAGCCCTCTGGCAGTCTTTGAGTAACTTTTCTGTCATTTTGTGAGCAAACAGAACCTCGTTTTCCCTATTTTTTTTTATTACTATTATCACGCTCGTTCTTTCTGTTCCGATGTTTGTACGTTTGAATCTTTTCTTTATTTTTTTTACAAATCACTAACGAATCAAAGCCCACTCGATGATCACGCTTATTGGAGTAAACAGGTAAACGATGAAAAACCGGGGGAATTATTGAAGATGTCGCCTTTGAAAATAACTACGTTATAGTCAGCTGGGAAGAAGCCCCGCAGAATCGTGTTCCGTAGATCCATAGTTCTAAATATGAAACCTTACCCATGATAGTGGTTGCTAGACAAGTTTTTATTGTGAATGTTTGTAAAGGGGAACAGCTGAATTGGATGACTACAATGAAAATAATAATAGACTAGAAAAAGACTTGTAACATTTATTTTGTGAAAAATAACTTTACGGGGGGGGGAGAAGATATCCTCCGCTAAAGTTGGAAGTCAATTTTCTATTCTGTCAAGGCAGAGACAGGTGCTTAGAACGACACCACACAAGTTGTCAACAATACCCCTTCTTAACTAGTCCAAAGGTATTCTCTATGTCACATTTTTAGTCTATGTTATATTGCAATTAAATCAATGAACTGTTAAATCTATTATATAAAGGAAAAACTGGGCAGGAGCATTTGTGCATGTCCAAGAAAGGCTTTTCCATCGGGCTTCTCGCGTCGGTTAGATTCCGCGAGAAGTTTTCGCATACGTCCCAGGTCGCAATTTCTTTTTTTTTATGTTTTTTATTTGATTGAGTTCAAAAAAAAAAAATCCCGCCGTGCCGTTGTCTCCAGTGTTTGTTTGTCTTTTTCGTATAAATATAGCGAAACTAATCGAATAAAAATGCCTAACCTTCGGACCAGGTAGTATCTGTTCTGCAATTAGTCCTTGGTCAATGTAGGAAAAACCCTTCATACTGAGACAATTGCTATTTATTTGGATACTGCCAGAGTGCCCCCTTTCGGGAGAAGCTGAGTTTCCCCTCATATTAAAAACGGCCTTGTGTCCAATTTGCTTTCGTTGGAAGATTAAAAGCAACGCCATTTTTGCAAGTCATCTTTTGTTTTTGATTGACTACGATAAATATGAATGTTTTAGACTTCCGGTCGCCTCATGGAGTAGATACTTACATTCATTTTCTTTTATATTGTGAAACCTTGATTCCAATTTCTGACATATTTATTTCAAAGTTTTTCGGAATTTTTCCTAGTGCTCCTACTATTATCGGTATTATTTTGATTTTCTTCATCATCCAAATCCCTTTTAACTCTCTGGCTAACTCTGTGTAATTGCTTTGGTTCTCCTTTTCTTTCATACTCACCATGTGGTCAGCTGGGACAGCAAAGTCTACGATTTGACAGGAGTTTTCTTTTTGTTAATTATTACGATATATAGTCTTCTTGCTTGGATGGGTTTGTCCGTCTGTATGTCCATGTCCCATAGGATTTTGTGGTTCTCGTTTCCGAGTGCTGTTGCGGGTTTATGCTTGTACCATTTGTCAGTACGCTACAAAATACAGCTGTTTGTACAATTCCTAGTGTACTGCCCTCCCCACTTTATCATGCCTGTTTTTGTATTCCTTTTGGGCCAGTTTGATGAATTTACTTACTATATGGATTTCGGTTCGCCTCTTTGTCCACAGAGTCTGCATTTGCTGTTTTCTTTTGTTTTATCGATCTTTGCTTTAATATGGTTGGTTATTATCGAGTTATCTTTTGCTGCAGTTATTAGAGATTCAGTTTCTCGGTTTATATAAGTAATTTCTTCATTTTTGTAAAGAGGAAAAATGTCCTCTCATAACAATATATATATATATATATATATATATATATATATATATATATATATATATACATGCGTGTGTATGTGTATACAGAAGGTCAATCTTAATTACTCTAGAATAAACTGGTAGAATTTTTCATTTTATTCAACTTTTATTAAAACTAGCGGAGATACCCGGCGTTGGCCGGGGGTGTCGGGATGGTGTAGTAAGGATCCCTGAAAAAAAATGGTAGTGGGGGGGGTCAAAACAACAGGAGTTAGTTTGGGTAGAGAGCAGTGTTAAAAAAGTGGTGGTAGGGTGGCAGGCTTGAACCCGTAACGCGGAGAAGGAGAAGAGGGTGTAATAAAACGTAACGTCTTAACTGATGCGTCCATGGAAAAACCGGAAGTCGCGAGCATTGGAAAATAAAGTTAGTCAATCCAAAAAGAAGAGAATGGCTTGCGAAAATGTTGACGAAAAAGGCGACCAACTCCTTGTAGAAAATTGCTCCGTTAAGAGTGAAGCAATGAATGTTTTTCACTAATTCTTTTTATATTTGTCGCCCGAAAGATCGAACTTCAAAACGATACTGATCGCCTCAGGATCTGTCACATGTATGGAAAATTTTGAAGGACATACAAACACACACACACACATGCACACGCATACACACATTTTGCCCGTTTAATTATTAGATCAATCAGTTCATTGATCTAATTGGAATTTAGTTATAGTTAATTTATTATACAAATAATAAACTTGAATTAGGTTATAAATGTAAAAAGTGTGTCAAAGGAAAATAGGCAATAATACATATTACTGGTTCAATAGTACTCGGATTAATGTTAACTGCACTTTATTTAACGAATATGTACGTTTGATGGTTTGTTATATGTATATTTAACTTCTGCGTGGTTATAGTATTCATAATAGGAAATAAAAAACTAGTCTTTATAAATAAACAACTAGTAATCTGTTCAAGAAAGAAAAAATTGAAAATTAAAGATTCAATTTGATAAAACCTGCTTCAGACGTAATATAAACGGAAATGATGTAATATTTACAAATTGTAAAGAAACCTTTGCGATGAGGAACACATAGATATTTGCTTTAAAATTATTTCGTTGAAAATCTGAAAATAATAAAACGTATGTTGGTTAAATTTGATTAAATTGTAAAATTATAATGTTGAAATTGAGTTCATGAAAACAACTGTTGGAAATGTAACAAGGAATTATAACAGATTCTTAGTAAAATCCAGCGACTATCATCGAAAATATTATATACATGTCATAGCTCTTGTGAGCTGCGACGTTGTTTGGCTGTGGAATTTATTATATACAATCTCTCACATACTGAAAATCCTATTATAAGTTGTTCGTTTGGTTAGCATTGCTGGATGGTGTCGTCATTTCGAGTTAAAAACTCCTACTTGTGAGACATCGGCTTGGGGTTATTGACTGGTTGGATGGCCGCGTCCCTTGTCGAGACGAAGTAGGTTCATTTCACAGTCGGATTTCGGCGCGGTTTGCTTTATCTGTGTTGGTTAATTGAAATTCTTGTGTGCGGGGCGTTTGCTCAGTTGGTAGAGTGCTTGCCTCGCATGCAAGAGGCTCGGGTTTCGAATCCTGAGTTCGAATATGTCTAACTGATCAGCCCAAATGAGGGCGAAACTCGAGTCTTGGATATCCGATTCGTTGACTGTCATGGCTCTTGTGAGCTGCGACGTAGTTTGGCTGTGGAATTTATTATATATATATATATATATATATATATATATATATGGCAAAACTGGTAATTAGTAAAAACCGGAAGAGAGTGCTCAATACTATTGCAGAACAAATATGTGTTTTATTTTTTATTACAATTTTATCTGTTTGGTTACATATGTTTCGGATATTGGACCATGTTTACGATCTAACAGCCTCGTCAGACTTTACAGAAGTGGTTGTTAGTATTAGGAAGAAGTGTTTTGAAGAAATATGAAAAAAAGAGAAAAAAGAAATAAAAAGGGGGGCTGAGGGAGAAGATAATAAGCGGGAGGGAGACGGGTATTGACAATATTTCAGTTTTGAGGGTTATGATTCATTAGATTGTATTTTTGCATTATGTGTTTGGGAGTAGCAGATTCATGTAGACGTGGGTGGAAATATATGGATATAGGGAGGGAGAGGTGGAGAGAGAATGGTAAAGAAAAGAAAAAAGGGAGGGGGTAATGAGAGGAGGGGGAGTTTCAATTTTTAGGTTTTGAATTTTAACTGCCTTTTGCTTGTTCAGTACGGTATACTAAGTAGATGAGAGAGAGAGAGAGAGAGGGAGAGCGAGAGGGAAAGAGAGGGATAGAGAGAGGGAAAGGGTTAGTGTAGATGTCATATTTTTTGACAGGTACAGGATTCATTTAAAATTTTCGTAGTCGCTATACGTCGACCTGTCCATTTCAGTTTACAAAGGGTTGGGTTTTTTTTTAATAATACATACTTTAACGCACGCGCAAATACGCATACATACATATACATATATATGTACATTTCTACACATCCATATACTGACACATACGCACACACACATATATAAACAATGTACATGCAGACATACATGGATCCATATGTATGTATGTCAGCATATCCTTGTGGGTAGAGCTGCCGACTATAAACTCGATGGTTGTACGATCAACGGCTGGAAAAAGTGGCTTTTCTAGCTACACTGATAATTTATACTACAACAAAACAGTACTGTATGTGGATTAATATGAGAACCCCTTTATTTAAGTTAAGCACTGTCGCATATGTACTTTCACCCGATGCTCCGTTTTGTGATAAAGCGTAGATCACTGTCCGTTTGTTTGTAAATAAACTGGCAGTTTGAGCACTGTGATGAGCAAATGTTTCTTTAATAGGCACTGATTTGTAGCCTTGTAGAACTGCTGACCGTAAACTCGATGGTTGTAAGTTCGATCCATCTCTGGGGAAAGGTTCTTTTCTAGCCCTCACTGAAGAGTTGAGTTGTGATAATGCGAAACAGTATTGTATGTGGATGACTATATATATATATATATATATATATATATATATATATATATATATGTATATATATATGTATATATATATAGTAATTTATAAAATATATATGGCGATTAAGCTACACTGAATATTCCGCGTTTCATCCACTCTAAGATTCGTCAGGCTTATGCGCCTAAGTATAAAGAATCCTAGAGTGGATGAAACGCGGAATATTCAGTGTAGCTTAATCGCCATATATATTTTATAAATTACTAACTAGCTCTACCTACGTATTGAGCACTTTGGAAGTAAATACTTAAAGTTTACACATGAATTTATACTTTTGTATATTAATTTTATGTGAGTAAATGAAGTAGTTATATATATATATATATATATATATATATATATATATATATATATATATATATATATATATATATATATACTAGCTGTATCCGGCCACGCGTTGCTGTGGCTCAGTTTGTTAAAATGGAACACATTCCTCAAGAAAAATTGCATTTTGCTCGTTTATTTACTTTTATTATTTTTTGCAATTTTTTTTAATCAATAAAAGTTATTCTTTTCCCCCAAAAAAAGATTAAGTTTTACTATAAATTGTTAGGTGAAAGGTTTTTTTTCATGAAAACTTGCACTTTTTTTTTGAAGAAATTTGGCAGTAAACGTTTCTCTTTGAAAACGGAATTTTTATTATAAAAATAACAGATGAATGCTTTACATGAACACTGTAAATAGTTAGGTGACAGTAGAGAAAAGTTTGATTCTTTTTTTCAAGAGAATGTAAAAATTATATTTTAACAGATGTTCAGAAAATAAACAGAAAATACTTCCATCATAAATTATGCAAAAAAATAAATAAAATGTTGATTTAGTGTTTCAACATTATGCTTATAAATTACGATAAAACTTGTTGAGTATGCACTGTTTTACGGTTGTTGTAAAAATGGAATGGAAACTTAAATTTCACTCCGTTTTAATCTTTCTTAAGTTTTTAATTGTGCCCCCCAAACGAATATAACCAAAACAGTAACATTCAACAATTGTACTTCATGTATATAAAACACAAAATATTTAAAAAAAAAAAAAGTTAATAACGAAAGGGAAATAATTCCATTTTTAAATGAAAAAAGTCAGTTTGGTATATCTTTTTGTTATTTTTTACATAAGTCCAGCTTACCATTCACATTGGAAATGTCGACATTTACAGGTTGTCGGGTACGTTTACAACGAATAAACACTCCAATCTACCCATGTTAAGAACGGCTTTCGGAATAGACACCCCTAACCTTGTCAGCATACCCGAAAAGCTATAAAAGTTGACGTGTCGAATGTGAACGATGAGTTGGACGTAATGTAAAAATGTACCGAATTTAAAAGGGAACAAAATGCAAATTTCCGTTACATTTTTACAACAACCGTAAAGCAGAGCATTCTATGCAAATTTTACATAACTTACTGTATTAATGCTATTTTATTAAGCAAAAAAAATATTTAGGTTTGGCTATAAATTCCTAAACTCATTTCACCCTAAATAATTTAGGTGACTGAAATAGGAATCTAATTGAATCTTTAATTTCCTGAACAGTATGCGAGAAATTCATTTTTCTTTGAGTTATATCGAATTCATTAATACGGACTTTAGGGGCTTTTTTTCGTAATGTTCCTGTAAAAATTATTTTTATTGTTACAAATTACGATGCTTTATTTATATAAAAAAAAGCAAAAATAAATTCTTGCGTTTTTTATTTACTACTGAAAACCATAACTTTAGAAAAGGTATTTTTGTTTAAATAAATAAAACATTTTCACTAAGAGTTAAGTAAATGTAATTAGTTCATTATATTCTGCGATCATTATTTGATAAATACTGAAATTTTCATTAAAATTGGTTATTTTCCTGATTTTTGGTGAATTTTTAAGTAAAGGGAGGGGTCAAAATGTTTATACACTTTGAGCATCGGCATTCATTTTGTTTGTACCTACCATTTTTCGATGAATATTTTATAGGAAAGCGACCACGTGTTGTTAATTTAAATTAAATTTCAATCACATGATTATATTATCAATAATCATGTGATAAACCCATTGAAAATTTACCGATATTGTAAACACATTCTGTGTAGTGGCGAGACCAAAATATACTTTTAGTGATATCACATGGTGTTGGCAACAAAGATTAAAAAAAAACCCGCGAGATCAGGAGAAAGAAATCTCCAGAAAATCGCTAGATTTTTAACTTTTATCGTCTGAAATGTTCAAAAATCCCTAATTCACCCCCCACCCAAAAAAAACTCCATATTTTAATTTCCTACCATAAAAAATTATAAATATATTATATTCAATATATAAAATGTTCCGTGTTTTCTCACTATATGTTTCTGGAATTATATTAAAGCGGTTAGCTCCCCAAAAGGCTTACATATTTTATCAGCTAGTTTTACCTATTTTTTCAGAGAGGGTATTTTCTTTTTTCAAGAAACAAATCATAAACTCAAACTTTTTATAATAAAAGTTAAATTGAAATATACTGCACATTAAATATCAAAATAATGGTGCAACATATTTAGAAATTAGAAAAATAAAAATAAAAAACAAAAAAACTTTGTTTTAGCATGTTAAAAGTATTTAGGTTGGTAGATAATTAAATTCTACTTTATTGGTATAAGTTTTTTTTGCTCTTGTTTCTTGCTTTTTACAATTTTCGACTAAATACTTCTAAATTAAGCGAGGTTACTTAGATCGTATTTTAAATTAAACTTCGGAGGTTGGAGTACCCCCTCCCCCCAAAAAATGTACTCGGAAAAATCGATTTTATAGCGAGGTATAAGAACGGTTAGCCGAAAAAAAGGGTGAAAAACAAAACAAATAATCAATAAATAATTGTTACCAAAGGCAATAAATGCTACTTTTTTTTTTACTTACATGAATGAGTTTATTTTATGCTTTAAAGTATTTTCAAGCGCTTTTCTATCTAAAATCCCGGGTGTGTGGGTGCCAAATATCTCCAGATTTTCTAGAATTCCCCGCTAGATTGCAAATTAAATCTCCAGATCTAGCAGGAAAACCGCTAAATTGGAAACACTGGTCCCGTGACGGGAAGCGGTAATAAATAATTGTCCCTAAATAAAAAAATGGCCTATCGGTACAAAGAAAAACACCTATTTATTATAGAAAAATAAAGTATGATGTTATAATTAAAAAGAAATATATAAAAACACACATGGATATAGTAAACATATTAGCCATCCGTCCAGTAGTTCTTCAGACTATTAATTGCGAACGAACCAACAGTTACATTTATATATATATATATATATATATATATATATATATATATATATATATAATGAAAAGTCTGTTTTAAAATGTGTGTGTTTATATAAGCATGACACTCAATCTTGATCTTTATCAATTATCTCCCAAATCGACATTTACGCAGACGATACTACAATCCTCGGAAACATTTCAAAGACCAGCAATGACCAAGATCTTTCTGGTTAATATTAATACGTCGAAAAACAAGCTTTCTCTCTTTTCAGCACCAACGTGCAAATGTTCGCTTAGTCCTAATTGAAATGAAGGATCGTGCTTTGATAAACTTCTGATACACCTACCTGAAATGGAGGATTTACACAAAATCCGTTGCCAAAGTCGCTGGAAAAGTTTGGATCTTTCCACGGCTCTAGAAGCTATCTTATTTTCGACGCAATCGTTTACGAGATCCGGCAACAGTACTCTTAGATCTGGAGACAGATCTGACAACAGTACTCTTAGAGTACTGTTGCCAGATCTCGGAAGGAGCTGTTCAGAGAACTCATTTCTGAAGTGAAGTCTTTTTCTTCTTCTCCCCACCTATTTTCGACAGAAGGGTCGTTGCGAGTCTGTCTATACTTCATCGCTGTTTTCGTGTCAAGTGCTCGACTGACCTCAAATCTATGCCTCTATCCGAAAAATATTCACGCAATACAGCATTTGTTAACAATTTGTCTTACTTTCTATCTGTGCCTAAAGCTAAACGCAAATTTCGAGGAGAAAGTTTATTTCCTAGAACTGTCCGCCTGTGGAACTCAATGCCGCCGGGCGTCTTTCCAGCTATGGTATTTTCTATTCCAATATAAGCATATTCTTGTTGAGGCGTCCTCTAAAATAACCAAGTTCTACCAAATTCACATCACTACTGATCATTACGTTGTTATTTAATTGGAATTCATTATTGAGATGAGTATTATTTATTCATTTATTTATTGCGGACTATTATCCTCATCTTTTTGTTGTTTCACGACGTTTCGGCCAACTATTCCTCTAGATTTCGTCAAGTGGTAACCGTGACTTGATAGGAACTCCGAATCTCCTAACTGCATCCTCAGCAATTACTGCCTTCCATAGTTGTTGTCGTCTCACTACGTGTTGGCCAAGTAAGACTCTGCAGGATAGAGATTCGGAATTCCCATCCCGTCGCTGTTACCACCTGACAAAGGCTAGAGGAATAGTAAGCCGAAACGTCGTGAAACATTAAATTGTTGTCTTACACTTGTTAACCCTTATCCTCGAGTGGTCTTCGGGCCTTTATAAGTTGTGATTCTTATGTGAAAAGGGTGTCATTCTAAATCCGTTCCTCTCAGCTGAGAGTAGAGTTGATGTATTGAAGTTACACTTGTTACACCAAAAGAAATGCTACACTTTGTTGTAGCGTGAATTGTGATGTCTGTTACGGCTAACAGTGCTAGAGACGCAAATCATAGAAAATATGTTTGCTCGACAGAAGTGAGCGTTATGGATTTTTTTTTACACATGCGCACATCGTCGTGACCTTAATCTGTGAGTATCGATGAAAGGAATAGCGCACCTTTTGAAAGCGTTTACCTGCGGGCCGCAACGAAGGAGATAAATGGTTTGACGATAAACCGAAAGAATCAATTTATCTACTCGATTTTTGGAACACACAGGCGCACGAATAAAAATCGATCTTTGCGTTTCGAAGATGAATAATAATAATAATAATAATAATAATAACATTAATAATAATAATAATAATAATAATAATAATAATAATAATAATAATAATAATAATAATAATAATAATAATGGAAAGGAGGAGAAGGAGAATATGAAGAACAACTAACTGATGAAAGTTAAAATAGGTAAAATGCACGATAATAGTAAATGTAAGCTTTGTGTACAAAGAGACGAAACGGTGAACCATATAATAAGTAAATGTAGGAAACTAGCCCAAAAAGAATATAAGGATAGAAAAGACTGCGTGGGAAAGAAATACGCTGGAATTCTGCAAACGACTTTACTTTGAACAGTCAGGCTAATAGTAGAGGAACAAACCGGAAATCTACTCGAAAATGAAAAACGCAAAATTTTGGAATATATAGGTACAAACAGATAAACTCATCCAAGCAAGGAGACCAGACATAATATTAATTAACAAGCAGAAAAGACTATCAAATTGTAGATGTTCCCATCCTAACAGACACGGGGTGAAGATCAAAAAGAAAGAAAAGAGAAACTATAAAAATGTGAAAAATGGAAAAAAAAAAAATCAATATCGCATAAATAATTACAGGAGCACTAAAAACAGTTCCAAATAGCAGGGAAAATAAACTACGGTAAATCAGATTGAAAAGGTCGATTGAGACTGTACAGCATACGATAACGTCGAAAACAGGGGAAATCTTTAAGAAAACCCTCGAATGCGGAAACGAACCTACATTAATTACAAACGCTAACTAAACACATTGAAAATGCAGCAGAAAAAAATGATAGAAAGGAACACCATGTGAAACCAAGAAAACTGAAACCGTCAAATTTTAAATTAACTGTGACATCCCTCCACCAAAAGAACAATAATGGGGTCAGTCACACGAAATACTTGTAAAGGGTCAAGGATGGAAAGACTGGGGAGGGAAAGCACTAACTCGACATCCACTGGATAAGTGCAAAAGGGACTGGGACATCGGAGAAGCTTGTTGCCACTCAAATTCTAGGCCAATAGTGGCTGCCAGTGAGAAGTCAATGGTAAGCGGCTGTTGTGATAACGAAAATTTATTCGCAAAGGTTATCGAAAAAGTGAAGAATCCTGGAAATCTGGGGGTACCTGTAAGCAAGACTCCATGGAATATCACCGATTCTTGTTAATATGTAACCCTTGATGACGATCCATGTTAAAACTCCTAGTGAATACATGACGTGAGACTGAAATGTTGACCGCAGGAAAGGATACACATATTAGGGAATACTGAAAGCCGTTTAGATTAAGAACATGGAAAAGATAAACCGGTGATAGATGAGTACAACAAAAGATTACATCGAACCATTACAATCAGAATATAATATACTAGCGGGGCGAGGTCCCCGGCTTTGCCCGGGCGTAAAATACACTTAAATATGATATTTTAAATTGTCCAGATTGTGTATATATTATTATAGAGTCAAGATTTCAACAGTAAAAAAAGTAATTACGTGTCACCAGCAAGAATCAACACCGAGACTGTAGTATTCAAAGTTGGTGACGTTACCACTGTACCAACGTACGTGACACGCATATAAACCGCTTAAAAATTTAAGATTAAAAATAAACTAGGAAGAATGCATAATATATAGAGAGATTTTTTAAATTTTGACCTATTTTTGACCTCTTGAAAACAATTTTAAGAGGCTAAAATCCCATAAAAGAATGGCATTTAAAAAAATCCAATGATTTGACGCCCCTGGCACCGTTCTGCGACTTTTAGTTTCAGAGAAGATAGAGTTTGAAAATATGGAGACAGACAAACAGGTCGACAGACAGAGCGACAGACAGCCGTTAATATATTAGATATCATAAATGTCAGAACAGTAGTCCATAGTTCATAGAATTTATCCCTGGACAAAAAAACTACAAAACAAAAACAGTTCTTAAACGATGACATACATAGCGTCCGTTCAGCATACATAAACAACGGATACTTCCCTTATGACTGACTGACTGACCGTGTAATGACTGCAAGGCATTAACCAGATCTCTACATGATTCACGTTGCAAATAGTACTTAAGCTCGACTAGAAACAAAACAAGGATACACGGTGGGCGCATACAACACCTCATATTCCCAAAATGGTAATCTATTTAAGTATTAGTCGGGATCAGCGTTGTTTAACATCGGTGATCTAACAGAGAAACCATGTATGAAAGTGATTTTGTCGTATGTACAATTGTAATCCTAACATATGAAGTTATTTTGTGAAATTTTAAAATTTGGACCTCACTAGCATTCAATCTGGCATATTACATTTGATTTTGACGAGCCACTTTTCATTTGTTATTGCGTCATGTTCTTAGTACTTGCGTAATTTCACTACAGTTTATTTCAAAACCTGCGTAGTCCACCTTGATTACTAGTAAAATGAATACATTCTTCAATCAGGACCAAAATTAATAAATTACAAAGAGAAATAATTCATATTTTATTATTGTATAATATAAAGCGCTGCCATCGTTACAATTACAATTATAATTCATTTTCTGTATAAGATTTTTTTTAAAATGCAAACAAAAATATATAGCAAGCTAAAATGACTTTTTATATTCCGGGAAACGCCGGGTTTAAGTAAACCAAGATATAATAAAATAACATGCCTGGATGTTTGGATAGGTACTTGTACAACATAGTGTAAAGAATACTTTCAGTACTTATAGAGATTATCGAGCCTGAGCTCAAAGAATTTACTATTGGTCTGGCTCAACGTAGCCTAACTTTGGTGATTCCAGTGGCAGAAACAGTCAAGAATAGCCGAGGACGACCGGAAACAGTGCCGGGATAAGCACAGAGCAATTAGAGTACATCCAGTCCAGTCCAGCGCGGCCGCAGACGAGATTGAACTCATTACACGAGTTTGTAGTGTAATTCATATCTTGCTGGTAGCTGAATACTTGATGCTTCGCCAGGGCTATCAAGGATAATTTTTATCGTGACGCCATCACTAGATGGGGCACCTACCACGACCTAGAAGAGTCCCATCTACCCTCGAGAGAAGGACAGACCGCGTCAGTTTTTCAACCTGGTATTTTACCTCGCGGGGTTAAATGGTCGATTAGCTGCGTTTTACTAGCACTGGGGACGTTCGCAGTTTTTAGTCTAATCGGGGAAATAGATTGTTTGGACGCCCGTGACATCACGACCTCAGGAGTTTTCCACCCACGCCTGTTCTTAAATGCACAACATCGTA
>NC_136508.1:76420474-76442974 GCF_053919585.1 Euprymna scolopes
GCATGGTCAAGCCAGTGGAGGCATCGTTCAAGAAGCGTATGAAACATACTAGTAATGCGCGCCGGATTGTTTTTAGGCTGGTATTACTTTCGTTCGTTCTGAAGAAGATATATTGCAACTATTGTACGAACCAGTTGTATAGAGGAACAACTTGAACACAAAATATTTATTCACATTACATTTAAATTTCAGCATGGTGGTACTGTTAGACAAACGGAGTACAGAAAAGGAATTCCAAAGGCAAGTGATACAAGAAAATAAATTCTCAAAATAGAAAATCCTTCAGCTTCTAAGAACCTTGATATCATTCACTTCCTTCCCACTACAGAAATATGTGGCACATGGTCAGAAGAGGGGAACTATCAAGCCAGCGCCTTTAAAATGGGGGGGGGCAATAAAATTGCCTGAACAGCCGTTTTTGCATTTCCCGGCAGGGACCTCCTAGGATTTACAAGAACAAATACCAGACGTCGCAATGGCGCAGTTCCCGTCGGACTGATTTTCGAGAACTGATCCTCAACTGGTATTGAGCTATCCAGGGTCAATAGGAAACTGTAAGCTGCGTAGCACAAACAAACGGTGGTGACACAGGCGCAAAAATGTTATCCTCGCGCTATAGATTGGCTGTTCCGGACATGACACTTGCTTGCTTGCCAAAGACGTACGGGCAAAGACAACTGATGTGGCCTTATGGATTTTCGATAGTACCCTGTTAGTCGAATAGCTCTGGCATTATCATGTTTCCACCGCCACTACGGACTTTGGCTGGTGGTGGTGGTGGTTATGGTGATGATCGAGCTGATTATGGAAATAATCAAGCTGGTGGTGGTGGTGGTGGTGGTGGTGATGATGATGATGATGATGATGGTGGTGGTGGTGGTGGTGGTGGTGGTGGTGGTAATGATGATGATGATGATGATGATGACGACGACGACGACGACGACGATATTGGCATCGAAGTGAATAGAGAGACACACAAAGCCGTTAACAGTTTCTATTTGTTTCCCTATACCGTATTCCATATAATTTGGCTTTGAATCAAAGCAACTCCCGATTTTACTAAATAAAGGAGGGGGGGGGCATTTTTTCAATGCACCCGGCACTTTCAACTCATTCTGGAGACAATAATATCTCATTATTACCATACAATTACTTTCAAAGTTAGTTGTTTTTTTTTCTTTTCTTTTCTTTTTTTCATTTTATCTATTTTACGTTTTATTTTTATTACTATATTTTTATTGTATTTTCTATATTTTCTTTATTTTCTGTAGTGTATATATTTTATACCACTATATAGTTTATACTGTTTATTTATTCCATTTTTGTTTTGCAGAACCTTTTTTTAATTTGACAAATTGTGTGTGTGTTATCCTCCCCCCCCCCCATTTTTACTATGGTATGTCTTTTATGGGCCTAATTATATTCTATATGAACTATTTATTTCATTTTTATATTTTACTTCTTTTTTTTTTTCTTTTTTTTTCGCCCATGCATGATTCTGTGTTCGGTCTGTAGTCATTTTATATTCATTGCCAATTCCATCGAGCTTTTCAAACAAATACTTCCCATCACAACGAGAGGATTGTTTATACTGTAGTTGCATTGTTCAATATTTTAGACAGTAGAGAGGGAAGGGTTGTTGCTCAGTATGCCATTGTCCTCACTCCATCAAGATAAAGTGACAGCAAGACGTTTTTATATTATAACATGAACAACATTTTCATGCTACATGTTCTATGCAACACGGATATTTGATTCGATCATCCAGAAAGGTTAATGGAATGACAGGCGCTAGAATGTGAAGCAATGGTTGCGTAATCGTTAACCGCTGCTCTCCTAGCGTGACATAGTCGTTATGCCAAAGAAACAGAGGAACGGAGTAAACTCGTTTCTCAGTTTTAAACAAAAGTTTTTATATCTGGTATTACCAACAACGCATTTTTCGAAATATTTAAATAATTCGTTTTTTCCTATTCCGGCCGCGTGTTACTTTTCGTCCCTGCTGTTTCTAGAACACCACCTCCTCCAAACACGTCTTGGATACCTCAGCTTCTCTGAAAACGTCTCGAACACGTGCTTCTTATAAAACTAGTCCCGACACGTCTCGAATACCTATCCTTTTCCGCACACGTATTTTTCTGAACACCACTCCTCTGAACACTCCTCATTCTCCAGCCTCATGTCCTTTTTGTCTCTGCTTTGACGTCATTTCCCGCAGCCGGCTTTGTCATTTGCATATCTTTATGCGATTGTTACTGCTTATACCGTCAGCGGCTATGTTACAATGAGGCGGTACTGTTTTATTCCAGGGGAAAGGAAAAATTCAGGACGATTGGAAACAATTCCGAGATTAGTTGAGAGCACATACAGTGACTGGTGTTCCCAAATGGTTACCCATCTTGGTACTGACCAAGCGCAACGATGTGATCTTACGGGAACCGATGTGTTAACGAGATTCTGCTTCAAAGCACAGCAAACATACACAAAAACGATTAGATCTTCTTACTTTGTATATGTATTATATAAACAGCTTCTAATGAATTAATATTTTACGATATACAGTTGTAATTTAACATATTTTCTTAATATATACGACATATTTTCGTTGATAGTAAAACATCTGACGGTCTTATTTACTTGCCTCTCCATGATGGCAGAGTTAGACACAAGGTCGGTTTTTAAGGTAGGAAAAAATCCAGCTCAACCAAAAGGGGCACTCTGGATAGAAAGCATAATAAAAATTGTCTCTGTCATGAAGGATTTCTCATCCACTGACCGTAAACAGAAAAGGTGAAGTGTAGCATCAGAACAGATAATCCACTGTGATCTTGGCTCGAAGGCCAAGAGAACAGATATTACACTTTGATCTTACCCAAAAAGGCAATAATCATAAAAATAATGCTTTTATGGCGATGAATGAAAAAAAAAATACTGATTTAATCAATCATCGTATTCTCTTTTAATGGTAGTGGATCACATAGTATAGGTGATGTTATCATAAGACTATACACCCAGGAAGTACTCCCCTCCATTATAAGTGGTGGGGATAATCCTCCCAGATATTACATCTTCTTTTTTTTTTGGGGGGGGCAGTATGAAATATGTTCTTTATGCTTCCATAATTAACTTTTACGTTTAAGGGAGTATACTATCATTTCTGTTGCCATCATGCTCCCAGGCATTACCGCCCCCTTTTCAGGGGGGGGAGGGTAGGTTTTGTAAGTATATCATACTCAGTCATTATCTTCTTCTTTGGGGTCAAAGTAGCATATGTTCATTCACCATACCTTTCCAGACTCGCAAGCATGTGTAATTTAAGTGTAAACCCATCAGAAGCACAGTACTCGACATATAGAAGTGCACCTCGATTCTTTATATCAGGACACGCAATAATAGAAAACAGTAGCAACAAAGAGGGAGTTGATCCCAGCTCTTTCTGAAACGGAGAAAGAAAAGCTTAAGAGAATGGACCTCCTAGAACTGCACAGAACGTTCGTTAACAGGGAATAAGTCATCTTTAAAATGACTTAAACTCTACTGGATTTGATGATGAGCTAAAAATTCGGTTCATGGCTGCTGTAAAGTAAAGCACTGAAAGGTTAAAACAAATATCAACTCGTTCTTTATTGTTTTTACAATGAAAAACCTACTGATGATTTTATATGCTGAGGCTTTCTGTGAGCTAATAAAACTTGTCAAATGTGATGTTAGGCTGTATAAGTTGTTAATGTTGGTCAAAATCACCTGTTTCTTTCTCTATCTGATTTTTTCGATTATCGATTATCGATACTTATTTATGACATTCCGATACAAAACCTAATACACTGCCAGATGCATTTGTGTAAAACATCAGCCAAACCGTTAATGAGTCTATAGGGAACTAACTCTCTCACACACACAGAAAAATTTCTTTAATATAATAGCAGAGATAGAGATCGAAATACTTTTTTCTATTTCAGAAAGTTTGGTTCTAAGTTAATATTTAACGTTTGTAATTAATTGGTTGTTTTTGTTCTTGACTAAAATTATAAAATAGATATTAATAAGTTAAAAGATTCTAAAATCCATACTAAAATTATCCGCATGGACCAGTGGCCTAGTCGATAAAGTACTTGATAAAAGTAAACTGTAATTTACCCTCTTCTGAAGGTGCAATGCTCAGTGCTTGAGCAACACTCAAAATGCGATTTTGAATTACTTAGGACGTCTACCTATATCTGACGGAAGGAGATCGTGCTATCTCTGTTGATTCAATAAAGATTCCGTTCGAAATGACCTGTAGATATTCGAGTATGACAGAAAAATTGCCGAGTTCGACAAGATACACCTGAATGAGGTCGGAGATTACATGTTTTGAAAATAACATTCAGGGTGAGAACAGTAGTCCAAACCCAAAAATAATTCAAAAAATATATTTCCTTCACTCACTCAAAATTCTTGTTGCCATAATAACTGAAAAGAAAAACAACTTTTTAGGAGTTGACATATTTTTACACAATTTTGCTGCGTCGTCTTTATGCTCCCCTCTTTACCTAGCACTTCTAACAATACCATTTAAAACATTCAATACGCAAACAAGCAAGGCAGATTATCAAGGTTTTACTCATATAGAGATAAAATAGTCCAGTAGCTAATAATACTATATATGTAAACTAATGGCTATAATTAAAAGAGAGAAAGGAGAAGACGCTTAATCATATATATATATATATATATATATATATATATATATATATATATGTTTATTTATTATCGATTTCTTTATTGATTTTTATCAGTCAATAAGTGAAGTTTTGAGAGGTGGGAGGTTTAGATTTGATGACAGTGTTATGTGACCCCCACCCTTCACCGTGACACGATTTGGCAAAAGCAGACTTCTCGTCCTTAAACCGTTCTATAGGGAATAATAGACCGAAAGAAGCTTGCAATAGAAAAATTATGGGAGTCAGGCCAAAAGTTGGTGTTTAAGAAAAAAGGATTGCATAGAATTTTGATCCGACTCTGCAGCAATAGGAGCCTAATGAATCGCGCTTAAGGGACATATTGATGGAGTCTTTATCTTTCTTCCGTGTTTTACTTTCGCCTGTAGGTGTCCGCACAAGTTTATCACGTCACTGCAATTTGCGTCGAGGTAGGAAAGCTCAGTTGCCTTTCGAACTACCTGTATTCAGGAACGCTGGAAATTTATTGGGAGTCTAATGAAATTGCGCGTTTATCGAGGAATATGGCATTTACAGATGTAAACGTGACAGACCTACCAACTGACTTACCCATATAGATTATTTTAAATAAGATGCGTCCATTCAATCTACGTGTTTACCGATGATATGTTGTAGATTAGAAATTAATGTGCGAGACGAACGGGCAGGGAAACGTCCCTTTTATATCTTTGTTCCTTTGGTTTATTCCTTCCTTTTTCTCCTTTAACTTCTTTCACGCCAGTAAGGTGTCGGAGTGTTACATCGACATGCGAATTGAACCAATGCCAAAACACGAATGCTTGAATAGCTACCCTCTTTCCTTCTCTAATCCGTTTTCATACGCTTTTTCTTTAGTCAATATTTTACAAGTAATAAAAATTGTTTTATCTCCAGAAGTAACCCGTCTATTATGTCAAATTAACCTATAAAGACAGTGACTTACTCAAGAAAATCGGAATTCTTCCGGGTGGTGACACTTGCGATGTGCCTCGACTCTCAACATCAACAACACTCATCTTAGCAAATGAATACTTCAAACTCAAATTCTTCTATGTCTGTTATTTCTTCAATAACGACTCAGCCATCCAGAAAGTAAAGCCACCCCCCCACACACACACATACACACAACGGAAGTTTGGAAAGAACGTTCTGAAGCTCTCGTCAGTTTCTTATTCAAGAACTTTAAATTTTCCCCCCAAAAAATTATTCTTTCAAAGTTTATTTTATATCCATGTAAAATTGTTGATATATAAATATACTAGCCTGGGTGCCCGGCGTTGCCCGGGTGTTTCGATTTGTGTGTTGAGAAAAAAAGTGGTAGTAGATAGGCAAGCTCGAACCCGTACCACTAAGGAGGAAAAAGACATGAAAAAAAAACGTAACAGGTTTGCTATTGCGTCCATCGCCAAACTGGAAGTGATGTAGGTTTAAATTAAGGCTAGACAATCGAAAAGAGGGGATGTCTTTCGAAAATATCGGCGAAAAAAGCGACTCCTCCCTGTAGAAAAGCGCCGAGTTGAGGGTGAACGCATTACTGTCTTTGGCCAATTGGTCGATATTTTTTTGCGTGAAAGGTCAGGCTTCAAGATGATACCGATCTCGTGAAAATCCGTCGCCTAGGCAGACCTACATACATACATACATACATATATATATATATATATATATATATATGTATATATATATATATATATGCATACATACATACATAAAAATACATTTAAACAGACATTTGGTATTTATATGATAGATGTTGTTTGTAAACTTATTTTGTTTCCCTTGCCTTCATAGAATCGCGTTGTTAATGTAGCACTTACTAACTGGTGACTTATTCAAAACTTTTATGTTTCATCTATCTTATTGTTCCATCAATTTTGCTACATTTAATAATTGTTGTTGAAATTTTACAAAGACATTACTGTCGTCAAAATACATTATCTAAAATGAGGAGCTGTGCAACGGATATTTCAAGCGTATGTGGAACAGTTTAACACAAACATTTCCTTTTCTTCTTCTTCCTATTCTTCTTATTCTACTACTACTACTACTACTACTACTACTACTACTACTACTACTACTGCTACTTCTTTTTTATATGAATCATATGACTCCTTTCTAGAGAGACACCAGGTACTTACAAGAAGAACCACATAAAAATTGTCAATATTATAAGTGCATGTGTTTTTGTGGGTCGAACTGGATCCAAACTTAGCCCACCCAGTTTTCAGTTTATGTCGCAAATCCTTTTATCACAGCCGATCGACGCCTCTGTTTAGCCTCAAAAGATAATGATATGATAATGATAATTAAGATCATTATAATTACCATTATCATGATCGCCATTATCATTATTTTTATTATTATTTGTTATCATTATTATTTCATTATTACCATCATTATTATTATCACTATTATTATAATGATAATTATAATTATTATCATTGTCATCATTATTATCATTATTATTATTGTTGTTGATGTTAATATTACTATGCTAATTGTGTACTCATTTGTTAGTAATATCATTCGCTTTCTGATTAATTTCAATATTATTATTACTACTAGTAGTAGTAATATTAGTAGTAGTATAATGCAACCTTTTTCTCAGGAAGACACGTTGCAGGCCTGTCTCTCTTTTATCGTGATTTCCATGAGAATTACTCGTCTGCGCTCCAATCGATGGTCCTCCTTTGCCAAACATTCACGAGAAACACTCGTTTAGCTGTAAACACTATCAATAATTTCCCCCACTCTTTATCTGTGCATAAACTTAAACGTAGATTCCATGAACAGAGCTTCTTTCTAAGAACTGCGCACCTGTGGAACTATCTTCCGGTTACCTGCTTTCCAGCTGACTACAATATGGCCGTCTTCAAGTCCAATGTAAACAAGTTCTTGATGAGCCGTTCTCCTTAATAATCCAATTTACTAAATTTTAACTTCTAGCGATTACTATGATATTGTCCTTTTAAACACTGTACACTCTTTAACCCTCATCCTCGAGTGTGCTGGGCCTTGATATGGTGATTACTTTGTAAAATAAAATAAAATAAAATAAAAACCAACACACTTGCAAACTCCCGGGCAACGCCGGGTACGCCCGCAAGGGTAATACAAATAATAAAAACATCGATCTTTGTCCCACATATTGCACTCTAGGCTGTTTTATTAAAAAAAAAATATGAAATAAAATAAAATAAAATCCTTATTCAATTATTTTTTGTTCGAAAAGATGACCAATCATTGTAGATCGATACTGATCCTTTCCTTACTCCCCTCACGTGACACTACATCGCCACCCCATCCCCACCCCATCAATCAGTTCATGAAGATGATTCACGTACAGAGAGCGTTGATTGAACTGAGATCTGCTTTTCAAAAGTGTGAAAAGATAATTAAAACAGTAACGGAGATTCTGAAGATCGATGCTTATCGACACCGACACTGTTTGATAGACTTAAACGTGACAGACCAACATACAAACAGCGATTATATATATATATATATATATATATATATATATATATATATATATATATATATATATATATAAAATATAGCAGGGTTAACCAGTGTTGCCCGCGGCAAAAGTATAACATACATGTACCGCCCTCCGTCTTTCTATCCGTCTCTCTATCTGTCTCTTTTTCTCCTTTTCCCGTTTTCCGTTTCCGCAATACTTTCTCTGTGAACACATACATACATACATACATACATACATACATACATACATACATACAAGCCAACAAACAAACAAACAACTCCCATTTATATAATAGATTCCTGTATCAATGATTCGATATTTTGTACCAAATCTCTACTTATATATAAAAGCCACTTTGTCTGTTTGTGTGAGTTCGTTCCCTATGGACTCGGTAACAGCTGGGCTGATATCATTTTTCTGAAATTTCACACGAATGTACTTTAGGTGTCTAGCAGTGTCCTTAGACAAGTTTAGTATAAGAATGCCTTTGATAAGTATCATGAATCGATAATCGAAAACAAGGAACAGTCTGATTTTGATCAAAGTTATCAAACACTCTTATACAGAATAACATTAGAAGTGCATTTCAGAAGTTTTATCGCCGCACGAGCAAAAAGACCTGGCGTATAAAATCAACAGTAGGGCTTTCACAAGACAGTAGCGCGTTTGAAATCAATCTTTCAGTTCAGAGCGCAATAAAACCATGACACTTTCAACTTACAAAAATATTTTTATAAAATGAACAGTAAGTTCTCTACAGTGCAATGTAGACTATAATATATTGTGGACTAAATAACTGCTGAGAAACAGGAGAAACTTCGTAACGATACATCGTGTAGGGTACCCGACTAAAGCAGACAATCTTTTAGGTTTGATCGAAAAATATGCAATTTCACTGATTTCGGTGACAATAAAAGTATTGGGAGTGTTGAACATATATTGATCCTCATTCAATCTCGGTCAGCTTCAGGTCTCTCTGTTAGTGAGCACATAAAATGTCTGAAAAAGTGACGCTTTGGTCAAACATGCCTTAGTTGACCCTCAGTATATTGTTTTTTTTATTGCTGCTGTTGTTTTTTTTTTGTTTTTTGTTTTTATTATTTTTGGTGGAGAGTTCACATATTATTCAGCCAGATCATAGCAGATCAAGAATATACCAACCATTGTGGAGGTTTGTTTTGTAGTTTTTTAATTTTTTTTACCTAGACATCACACACATGCACACGCACACACATTATATCATAGAATAAGCTTGTGACTTTAAATGTATATATTATACCAAATTTGAGATAAATTAACTTTCTCCCTATATATCATCAAACAAAGTACGCGATAAAATATTCTTTAATTTTAGAGATTCAGTTGTCTTTCTGTATAAACAAATAGTAACGTCCTAATCGTTTACACACGTAGACTCAACACGTTGTAGCAGAGTACGTCACAAGGAACAGAGGACAAGTAATACCTCGACTCCTTTTCTTTTTTTTTTTCTTTTTTTGTAACCGCAACATTCATTTCCGGATACTTACCCGAATAAATCGTGATCCTGCTTCATTATGAACAATATTGAATATCACGACAAAAGAATAATATACTATTAAACCCATAGGCGCAAAGAACAATATAGATAAACTGAAAACGTACAAAATATAGGGGTTACAGCGAACAGAAAACTTAACGTAAGATTTTGCCTTTTATTTTAATAATTTAACTATGCCTAAAGCTATAATGTTTTCATTTTTTTAATTATTCGTACATACTAAAGAAGACTAACGAGTTCGTTTCGAGTTTAATATTAAGTTTATTGTTGTAATAAATAGCTCACACATGACAGAAGGAGAATTGTATTCTTTTAAATAATTTGTTAGCTATCTTATTAAGAATAACACGGCGGACGCAGCAGACAGATACCTCGGGAGAACATTTCGCTCTTTGTGATTATCAAAGTTTTCCTTTCACTTACTACAGGGATATTTGTAATCTGTCATGCGCCATGTCCATAGACATACTGATGTGAAACATTTATCTCTTTGTCCCTTCGTTATTCGTTACGTTCTGCGTTATGTCGACAGATGTCACTTTGATTTTCTCTTCTTTAACCTATTACTTCCTGTGGCACTATGTTTTTGATAGTACCACGGGCAGTCGTAGCCTCTCTCCACCCCCAGCATTGCCGGGAGGTGATTGGGTCTCGAACGGAGTAATACAGCAGAAAAATGGAACCACAATGCAATTTTGATTCCCTCGAGCTCTCTGCATTCGGACAGCCATAGTGTGAGCACGTATTCTGTTGTCTCTCTGTAAATGAGAGGAGAGGGGCATTCCCTCCCCCAGCACAAGTTAAATTAGTTAAGCATAGTTAAGTACTTAAAAAGTGTAATCATTATGAATTATATTTTTTATTGTAATACATTGTGTAAATTTTGTAAAATAAAATAGTTAAGATCTTATCTATTACAATTGCGTGTCGAGCGTTGTTTTGTGCCTGCCTCAAAATGTCCTAGCATCAAGGCAATTCCAGCCAAAGCGAGTCACCAGAGCGAGGAGGTAGTCATGAATGAAGGAGACTGCCACACCCACCATTCCAGGTACGCTTTCAATCTTCATCTAGACAAAAAGACATCTAACCGGCAAATACTATTTACTGGCCAATTGTCACAGTATGGCACCGTTTTCAGGAATTTAATGTAACACATGAGTCGGTCACGCCGATGTTACACTCCTATGTAACCATTTGATCGTCTCTTTTTGCTTACTATGCGTGATAACTTATTTATTTCATAAACTTCGTGCCACTTCGTACTGTACTTAGCTCGACTCTTGTCAAAGTAACCATCAACTGGTGTAATCGTCGTGTGACATTGCTGATGTAACCAAACCCAATTTTCCCCCAATTCAAGCAATCTACACGAGATAGATGTGCTATTGCAAACGTAAGCGTGACGGATCGACTAACCAAAAAGTGCAATTACTAAACAATGGACGTATACATCTTCTTATCTATTGACAAGAAAAAAAAAACATCGAGGCAAAAAATGACACATCATTAAAAGACAAGGTTCTATTTTCATCGTGTGCAACTTTGAGATTATATATTTCCACCATTGTTGCGTCTTTCCATATAACATTTAACGATTCGAATTCCAAATGATGCTTCCCGAAATGCTTTCAGAACGAATCTAAATCGATTAACAATTACAGACTCCACGAACAATATCGATTGTAATCGAAAGTGTAATCTTAATTATTAAGTTATAAGCATATATCGACGATGTTTTAGAAACCTTTTGTTCAAGATTGATAATATGGTTTATTTAGAGTGTTCGTACAAGTGTTCTCATCTTTGGTAATATTCAATATATATATATATATATATATATATATATATATATATATATATATATATCACAAGTTTTTGTATCGCTTTCAATTAAAGCTGATGCACCTAGGTCATACGGATATATATATTTTGGAAATCGCAACTTGATAATATATAAAATTCGATAGAGCATTAACTCTATAAAATATATACGAACTCTGCAAGAATAAATATATCATATTTAAGCGTACTTTCCGACCCAGGGGTCCCTGCTAGTTTAGAAAATACTTTTGCAGTTTAAACAAAAGAGTTGCAATAATATCAGAGCGTCTCTGTTTCGCTGAACATCGACAGAATGCCAACATCAATGTATTACATATGAATGAGTTCGATGTGGAATTTCCACAGGTCCCGTTAGTTATTTATTATCAATCCTCATCTTAAAAATAAGGAAAAATTATATTAAATCATTACGAGCCATAATTAATACAAAAATAGGAAGGACCCACCGATCTTTTCATTTCATAATCATATCAGACATTTTGAATTTTAGCAAACAACGGTTAGTTGGAAAATATAGAGAAAAAAATCTTTCCACCATTCACTAATAAGAGCCGTTGTAAACATATACATGAAGAATATGTAAGACTGAAACAGCAATACGAATAATACACGCTAAAACAGTGGCCCGATGTTGCCCGGGATTGAATTATGATCAACGGATGTTTCACACGCTTATTTTTTATTGCCATCGAAATCGATGAAACCATCGATTTTCAATCAAATCGATTGATTGCCCACTCTAGTTGAGGACCCATCGCGGTGCACCTGGAGGAAGGATCACATACCTCCCCGCAGTAGCTTAGTCCAAAATGCATTGTAGTCTACATTGCATTGTAGAGAACCTACTGTTGATTTTAGAAAAATATTTTTTATATCATGGCTTGCATTGAAGTTTAAAATGCAAGTCAAGTATCGTAGTTCAGATATTTACTAAACAGAAACATTCATTTCGAACGCGCTTTTGTCATAGCAACAAACCTACTGTTTATTTTATATGTCTGTCATTCCTAGTTGTGCGATGATAATGATTTGAATTTAAGTTTAAAATGAAAAAGTCAAGTATCATGGTTCAATTGTTCTTTAAACAGAAACATTCATTTTGAACGTGCCCCTGTCATATCAAAGAACCTACTGTTTGTTTTATATGTTGAGCCTTTCGTCTTTTGTGGTAAGAAAACTTCTCAGATGCACTTGCGATTTTAGATTGTAGAAGGCGTTAACTTTGGTCAAAATCGCCTGTGCCTTCTCTCATGTGAGTTTTCGATTGTCGATTATCGATACTTATCGAAGCCATTCCGATACAAATCTACTTAACAAGACTGTCCGATACATGAATAATTTTCTTGCTGAATTTTATAAAAATAGGCCCAGTTGTTTTCGAGTCCATAGGGAATGAACTCACACACAGACGCACACAGTTCCTTTTATGTAAAACTAGCAGTTTAGCTCGGCTTTGCTCCGGCCTAATGTACTGTTCATACATTGCCCTACGTTTTAATACACCTTATGTAAGATTTCAAATGTTTAGACTAAAATGTGTCTGAGTAATTTCGTAGAGATCGCAGAGGTAGTTTTTTTTTTAATTTTGACCCCAATTTTTACCCCTTAACATTTGTTATTTTGGTCTCAAGTCAAAATACAAAGTTTTACCCATGTCCAAGTTACCGGCATCTAAAATCTCAAGTCTATAGACCCTAAGTTGTCGGAGGAATTGGGTAGAATCTGCAATGGTTAACTATTTCAACTGATTAAAATGCTTTCCTGAATACCTGTTATGTATAAATTTCAAATGTTTAGACCCAAAATTGGCTGAGTAGTTACCTAGACACTGCAAAGGTCAAATCTTTTGAATTTTGACCCTTTGGCAGCCAAATGTTCAACCCAAACCGATTAAAAAGCTTGCCCTACCTCTGAATGCTCGTCATATAAAATTTCAAATGTTTAGACCAGAAATTGGCTGAGTAATTTTGTAGCGGATATAGAAGTCAATTTTTATTTTTTTAACTTTGACCAACATTTTGACTCCTTAACATTTATCTTTTGGTGCTCAAATCAATTTAAAAAGATTGATTCATGTCCAAGTAACATACTTTTAAAATGTCAAGTATGGCAGAGGAGTTTGATAGAGTTTTCAAAGGTCAAATCGTTGAACTTTGACCCCTTGACGGCCAAATTTTTGGCCGAAAACCGATTAAAAAGATTTTCCCAAATCTCGCTACCTCTTATGTCAAATCTCGAGTCTCTAGACCGAAAATTGACAGAATTATTTGTTAGAGAAATGTACACAGACACACACACACAGACATTTTCACTTTTATAGATATAAGATTAGATAATACATATTATCAATTTTTATCTCAAATATTAAAAAAAAACTATTCATGAAAGTTATAAATAACGATCTTTCCGTTTTATAAACACGTCATACATTTTGAATTCTAACAACATGTGTTTAAAATACCATTCGCCAGTATAAACTATCGTTAAGATACACCCAAGATAAATAAACAGTCGAATAATATAAATAAAATATACCTTTCTTTGATTTAAAGATTTAGTAAAAAATATCTTATTTCTCTTGCAGTTTATTTTCCAGTCGCTAGACCCTCTCTACTCTATCGTTATTTTCATATGCTCGAAAGAGTTCCAGTAATGGTTGCAACATGTAAAACATTCATAGAAACAACTTGTCTTCCTACCACCACTGCAAACCACTTCTTTTTTACTCTTTGTACATAAGGAAAAACGAAACTTACATAAAAATCGCGTTTGTTGAATCTTTGCACTGCAATATAATGACACTGTTGCTTTGCTGGAAAAAAAACTGATCGTTTGAATGCTTGAAATGCTTGTAATTTTGTGTATTTAAAATTCAGTTCGTGTCTTTCAATCGTAAGCGTGTCCCTTTTCTTCCTGAAATTCACAGAAATGGCCCTGTTCTTGAGGAGAAATCAACTCTGAAACAGCATTTTTTTCTCATAAAATCTTTCTTAAAATTCATATATTAAATCCCTTGCTCTTTTTTCTTCTTCTCGTAAAGGCAATTCTTTTTTATATCTGAAAAGACTTTCTCACACCAGTGCTGTTCTTTCTTTCTGCAAATCTACTGTAAAGTACGGTTGTTATATTTAGACTGGTCAATTTCTGTCCCATTTTAAGGTTCTTGATAAGGTGCAGAAACGTATTTGTAATTTCATTAGTTCCACCTTCTCCCCTGCAGCCTCTCTATCACGCAGACGTGATGTAACTACGAGTGACCTTCAATAAGTTTCCACACTTTCTTTTACGGGAATGTAAAATTGTCGTAGACTGTTGAATATCTAGTATGTAATTGCTACACATTTTATTAGATAACTGACTAGTTTTTATGATTTCAAGTTTAACTGAAAAACTACAGTAGGAATTGGAATACACTCTACTATAGCCTGATTGTCACAACTGATTAATTTAAAAAATGCAATCTAGACACGAGAACACTTTAAGAAAACGATACGAAATAAAATTCTGTTTTAAACTTAGTAAAAGTACCCCAAAACATATGAAATGAACCAGACTGCTTTTGGTCCAGTTTGCATTAATCGAGCGTGTTTTTTTGAGTAGCATAAGAGATTCAAGGAAGACAGAAAGTGTGTGATGAATGTCGGGAGGGGTAAGGAAGTCAGAAAGTTTGTGAGAAATGTCGGGAGATGAGAGAGGGTTAAAAAAGTCAGAACATCTGTTGCATAGGGGTACATTTTAAGAAAATGACGAGGGGAGTTCATATTGAGACAATACATATAACGGATATAACGATAGTTCATGTAATACATAATAATAAAGATGATGAGAAGGAGACAGAAGAGATTTATGCACTACTGTTCTGCTTGAGAGTTCATATATATATACTGACTGGAGATGTATACAAGTTCTTAACACAGAGGAGGGGGAGATACATAATCTTGTAAGGGTTACACAAAGTTCATCTCAAGATGATTAACATATTACCTTTTGAGTGTTGAAAAGATGACACATGACAACAGTTACAAAACACAATGAAGATTCTTTTTTCATTTAACCGGTCGAATGCTAATTACGTCAGAAATTCACTTGTATCTACATGGTTTAATCTTATACCCTTCGATTCCAAAGGGTCAGCTGATCACTGACTGCTAACTGGCTGACTCTCTCTCTCTCTCTCTCTCTCTCTCTCTCTCTCTCTCTCTCTCTCTCTCTCTGACTGACTGTCTGATCTGACTCTCAGACTGGCTTTGCAATTCAAAATCATAGAACTATATGGAGAATCGTCCTTTATCTATGACGTCAGAAGTGTGTTTTTCAAACGTGGCTAATTCACGTGGCTATGCCCAAACACACAGTTCTGCAAACAAAGAATCCTATCCTGACCTATTTTTAACCTAGCCTATTTTTAACAATATATTTTTAATTTCCATTGTTCATTCTTTTACTGACATATTTGATATTCAGAATTAACAATAGCCTTATTTTCTGACATTCCAATTCTTAACCTTGCTTACAAGGTTCGAGACTCGGATTATCCTAATCTCATTTTCACTTATCTAATGTTCTTATTTACATGGGAAGGGGACAGCCCTTTTCCTGTAACTCATCAGATTTGATTGGCCAAATAAAGAATTTCATGGACAAGGATCGTCGTGTGTCTATAGATACTGTCAGTGCACAGTTTGATGTTAGTGTAGGAATTGTAAATACAATTATTCGCGAGGAGAAGAAGATGCGGAAGATTTGCACGAAGTTTGTCCCAAGAGTATTCCATTCTTGTTACAGTCTATTTGACCAAGATGGACATTAAGACTGTTCTTCACTCTTCCTATAGTCCAGACCTTGTTCTCTGTGACTTTTGGTTATTTCTTAAGCGCAATGAATACCATAGAGACTATCGTTATGAGACAATTGGGGAAATGAAAGAGGATGTGACATGCTAACACATGAGGACTTCTATGGAGTCTACCTGACATTGTATAAATGCTACAACAAGAGCATAGCAACCGGAGGATATCAATTGTAATGACCTTTAATTTCTTATAATAAATAATTTTACCAAGAATTCTCCATAAGTTTTGGTTTCGATTACAGATAAAGAATCTCAAGCTGATTCACCCAAGTCATATATATATATATATATATATATATATATATATATATATATATATATATATATATATTAAATCAGAACTTTATAATATATAAAAATAGATAGAAAATTGACTCTGTAATAATTTATAGAAATCTGCATGAATTAAGATATCATATTTAAGACTATTTTACGATCGGGCTACGCCAGGCGTACATGCTAGCTTAGATAAATTCTTTTGAAGTTTTATCAAAAGACCCCACGTTAAAAAAAACGACCCTGGTATCTAACTCTGTCCCGTGGGGAGGCATAGTAAATAGGTACAATAATATCAGGGCGACTCTATTTATGCTGAGCATCCAAAGAATGCCAACACTAATATATTACACCAATATATTACGTATGAAAGAGACCGCTGTGTAATTTCCACAGGTCCTGCAAGTTTTTATAAATACCATTATGGCATGTTTTTCAGAATCTATTACGTGCTTTATTTGTGCCAACTCGTTTGACTCATTCGTCTAGTGACTTTCATTGATTTACTGTTTTTATAATTTATTGTAATCCAGTTTCCAATTCCAGTAGCTTATTCTTAAGAACTGTAAGCTGACGAAACTCTCATTCTGTTGACGATCTTTCTCCAACCAAAGGCGTCTCTTTTCAACACTAAGGAATCTGCTGTCTTTACGATAATCGTCGTTCGTTCTTGTTAGATCTTCACATCAAGTAATTCTCACCTTCTCTAGAGCAGTTTTATTGAAATTAGTTCTATATGTCTATTCATACTTTATCACTCTTATGGATTAACGCTCTTAATTGTGGTCAACCAAACAAGATGAAAAGGTCTTTGAGTAAAAATTTTCTGAGAACCACATCCAGACTAGTTTAGTCCACATGTAGTTTTAGTCTTCTAAGCCAGAGATCTCTTAACTACATTAATTTCTCCTAACTAAATTCATTAGTCAGGCCCGTGGAGCTCTAACGGAAAACGTAAAAATTTTCAAGAAACATTTTTAAAATGAAAATGTGCGAAAATAGTGTGGTATTGGGTTTTTTTTTCAGAAAGTGATTAAAAGAATTGTGTTTTGGAAAACCAATTCCACTATAAAGCTAAGCTTATGAGAAAAACACAATAAAACGCGCCCAAGTCATTTCTGTTTATTTTGGCAGGCGTAGCCCTAACATGTCAGTAATATGCCCCCATTCAAGTTCGAAAATTTGGGAGACCCCTGCTCTAAGCCAATGTTTCCAAACCCTTTTTCATTCGTTGAACGCTTCCAATAATAATGATGTTCCAAGGAGCCCCTACGTAAGGAAATATTTTACAATCGTTTTTATTAATTATGTATTACTGGAAGGGAGGTCAACGTTTCCCGGGATTTTATGATTATATTTTTTATTGTCAAAATAAATTCGTGAAATCGCCGAGACGAAAGCTTCACATGTCTCCATTCAGTAACTTAGTCCAAAATATATATTATTCTACATTGCACTCTAGAGAACCTACTGTTTCTTTTATAAAATTATTTTATATAAATTTCTTTCCAGTTAACGAAAATAAAATAAGTAATTTACGGGCGGTGTTTGAACCTACGGACTAGGTTATGCAAAAAAAAAATTAAATTTTCAAGTCTTATAATATTCTTTGCAGTTAATAAAAAAAAGAAATTTACGTGCGGAATTTGAACCTACAGATCACGCCATGCAAAACAAATAAATAAATAAAATAAAAACAAAATAAAAACCCGTTCTCAACTTACCCACGGTAGAATTTTCACGGCCCGTTCTTCTACCATTTAGAAAAAAAGGGCCTTACTGATGATAGATAAATTAAAATAAATGTTTCGATCATCGATTATCGTTAATTATCGGGGGTATTCTAAGATAAAACTTAACTGAGATCAATCCCAGACTTATACACTAAAGTTCTGTAAATTTTAAAGAAAATCTGTTCAGCTGTTTCGGAGTCTTTAAGGAATGAACTCAGACACACAGACAAAGTTGCATTTATATAATTGGAGAGAGGAGATTCCGTCAAAAATGCAAACACTATTGTTATCTTTATGACCGAATAAAATTAGGTTCGAACCTACACCTCCCTGAAAAATGGTTTTGCACCTATGTGCAAAAGCCTAAGAAGCTCAGTTTATTTATCTATTGAAAGAATCCCTTTGACAAACTCTTAACTAAACCTAGAGGTCCACAAAACGCTAGTTGGGGAACACTGCTCTAAATTCTTTTCTTACTCTCACGGTGTACAGTGTGAATGAATTCAATGGTGAGATTTGAACCCGATTTACTTATTTGAAAATGTTGCGTGCATGTTTCTTGCACAAATCGCGTGACTTGCTTTTGATCTTGTCGATGTGATGTTTCGCAAAAGTTGCCTGTTTGATTTATAGACGTGACTCATGATTTATGTGTTTAATGTAGCATTTCTGATAAGAATGTGTTTGGTTTATTTATTGAGATGTATTGTTGGAAAGGTGCGAGTCCTTGAGCTATTGATCCAAGGAATGAGCAATCGACTCAAAAGGAAATACAGGACACGAGCCAAGTTATCTTTCTTCTTTGTGTTTCTATGTATAACATTGCCGTTACACTCGGACCGCGTTCGTCAGAGTCTACACCACTCTCGGACCACCACGCCGTCCGGCAACGCCGGAAAAGAACACACAAACAAAAATAATTAAATCCGAACTTTTCTTTCCTTTTTTAATACAAACATGTTTTACTGTTTTGCTTTCTCCCTCATCTCGACACCAGCTTAAATGTCTCTCGCCATCGTCCATCTCGCACGGCATACAAATTTATTCTCCTGTCACAAGCCGACCGTAGCCAACCGTTTCTCTATCTTTGACTTTACACGGCCATTTTCTTCAACGCGGACATTTTTATCTCGACAACGTGGTGTCTTTTTTTTCTTTTTTCTTATTAGGCCAAAATCGCACACACTTTCTAATTTGCATACGCGTTCAAACGCTGCTGCTGCGGTTGCTAATAGAATCGCTTGTCATCCATCCCTCGGCTACTGCTGATATTTTCCCACACCCTCATACTGTAGTGTAGTTGGGTCGAGAGTTCAGATCAGAGAGATGAAAATGACATTTACAAACATTACACACACAGTTCATATTTATAACACGTAAAAGATGCGAATTCATTATTGAAGGAGGGGAATGTGTAATACAGTTCTATTGTATCATAGGGGGAGAATCATTACTGATGATGGAGTAGGGGGTCATATAATACATGAGGGGGTAGTTATACAAAGTTCATTTACAATGATAGACAAAGAACATTTACCTTCTCTTTTGTAATGACGACGAAGACAAGAGTTTACAAATATAGATGGCGATTCTTTATTCATAACAGCTGGATGATTGATGATTGTCAAGGATTCAAGCTTTTACGACTACCTGGTCGCGTCTTGCCCCCCCCCCTCTCGCCTCCAAGAGGGCATCAGCTCTCACTATCGATGTCTAACTCTCATCTGCTAACTAACTCCAACTCCTCTTCTAACTTCGAACCCTCTCTTAATATATTGAGAATCTCCTTTCGTTATGAAGTCAGAGGTGTGATCAACCAATGTGGCTTTATCACATTTAAATTTACCCGTGCCCTTTGCACATGTATCTACACACTTCTGATAAACAAAAGAAATCCGTAAATTAAATTGCATCAATAAATTCATTTGTTACATAAGATTTTAACATTGTTATTTTCCATTGTTTTGACTTACATTTTTAACATCCAGTTATGTTTTAAAGAATGGACAATCGCTCTATCTCTGACATAAATAATATTTATTTATTTGCGAAAACAATGCTAATCGTTCTGAATTCCTAGGATGTCAATATCTACTATCTTTTAACACTTGCCTACTGGGTTGGATTCTAGCATTTTCCTAATATCATTTTCAAACTTATATAGTTTTACTTTCTTATTTACTGAGGTCTGTCTCTTTTCATAGCAATGCGACCTGAATAACATATGCGAGGTGTTATCCATCACATTTTCAAATCTAGACATATAGACTGAATGGACGCATCTTAAGTATGTGTGTTTAGATACCACTTATTATATATACGTTTGTCGATATTATTATTGAGTTACTTGACATTTCTGTATGGCATGGATTTTTCTGAGGTCATGAACATGGCAGCCACCTCCTCTGACGGTTAACGATACGAAAATAAATCATAAAACGTTCTTTACATCAAAGTTTTGATATGTCGTCGGCTATATATGTTGGGGGTTTTCTCTTTCAGTTCTATGTTCGGGTCATTATTGACAGGATCGTTGTGCTGAAACTGGACGCTTATAAAAATTAACAACGGACACATTTTCTTACAAAAATAGAAATATTTAATTTTAAACAATTAAAAGGTATTTTCTTTATGAACACGAGACCAGTTCCCAACAAAATCCAGAAGTCTAAATCTTACGTCTGCCGTAATCGAAGTCCAACTTTTAGATGATTAATTACAAGGGGGTTCTCAAAAGTAATGCCACCTATTTTTCAGCTCGAATTCATTAAGGGAAACTGCAAATTGCATTGTCATGATAATTGCATACATGAAATAAAATTTTCATCTCTCTGTTCTAGATATTGATGGTGCGAGGCTCTAAGAAAGCAACCTTAGTCATAGACGTGCCTCAGAAGCAGAAATGTGCTAATGAATTTCTGGAAAAAATGTATTGAAAATGGTGGTGAATAGGTCGAAAAATAAATTCTGATTGCTCGTTTTAAGTGCGCAACTCTCATCTTCGTAGCTCTTCAATATTTGAGTTAAAATAAAATTAAGAGGCTGTTTACTATTTATTTGTGACCAAAAACGATGGAAGAAAGAATGATTGAGAAGATATTTTAAATAGATACATATTAAAAAAGAGACAAAGATATTGTTTTTATTTTTTTTTTCGCGACTTAAGTGATGAGTTCACTGAATTTAGTGCTTTTGATCATCAAGTATCCAATTGTATAAAGAAATCTGTCAAATCTGTTTCTACAATGTTTTAAATAGCACAAGATATAATATCCTGGTCGTGGGAACATGTTTACCAGAAAGAACAGTTGGAAATAAGTCATACACCATCCGCGTTGACTACGAAATTCCAACAGTTATGACATTCTTTTGGTTAGTAATGACTAGAGCTATGACAAGAAAATATTCTTATTGTTTTGACTCTCGAGTATATATCCGACACAGACACAGTTAATCAACCGAGAACCACATCACTATATATATATATATAAAAGCCTATAAGATATCAATAGATACACACTCGAGAGTAAAAGCAATGAAAAGAATATGCTGTTGTCATAGCCCTAATAAAGATCTAAATTCGCTGAAATTACACTTAATTCTTGCAAGAACACTAAAAAGTGCTTCGTGCCGATTGTTTTACAGTTCTTGTATAGAAACTGGTTAATAATTGTCAATTCAACTGGAATTGTTGTGCATCCTGTGTTTGAAAGTTTGACAAATAATTGAATTACACACGACTCCATTTCAACAATGTAATATTTAATGTAAACTTTTTTCTTTTTTCTGTAGGTTTTCCAACACTACAATCAGTAACCATTAATTTGCACATTGTAACACTTTCTGTTCTAACTTCACTTTTTATAGTATTCCTAGTATTCCTTCAAGTCTTTAGCAAGTAGAAATTCCATGGTTTCACAGACAATTACTAAATATGTAAAATTGTGCAAATTACAAAAGAAAAATCATCAAAATCATATGAGGTGTGGGAGAAGTGGTACAAAATCTGCTGAAACTACATACATCGTATATGAAGTCGATCGAAGTTGTTTTTTTTTTTAATTGCAGGACAA
>NC_136508.1:76445474-76697974 GCF_053919585.1 Euprymna scolopes
TGCTTTGAAAGCGTTTTTTTCCTTCTTTCTTTCGAATATACTCATCCTTGACCCATTTATGGTAACACCCGCTCCATGTTATTTGTCCTCCTCTTCCCCTGTCTTGCTTAACTTTCTCCTCCCCTTTATTATTTATTCTTAAATAAGCGCTCAGTATGAATACAAACTTTAATTTTTTTTTTAATTTTTAATTCACACTTCATTTAGAAGCAAGCGCTGGTAACAATAGCAGTTTTAAATAGACATCCGCTTAGAATCAAAGTTTTTTTTTTTCATTATTCTTCGTTTTTTTTAATAAATATCTAATACAAATTATAAATATGTAACAACTATATTTTATTTTATATTTTATTATTGCTTTTGGCAATAATAAAATATAATAAAACACTAATGAAAAATGAGGAAGCTGAAAAAATTAACCGAACATTAATGGAAATAGTGCTAGCAATATTGTCAGATTCGCACCTGCTTGAGACTCAATGATCTAACAATATATGAAAAATGATCTCCATTAAACCGTCTAAAAATTGTTCAGTTATCCTTCTGTCAATTTTTCTTATTTTTTTATCATTTACGGATATTTGGCTTTTCCTTGTCGTAAGAGATAATATACGTGTACAGGTTAAGTCTAAAAATTTAGTATTTACAGTTAGGACGCCGGAAGTGGACTCAGTGTGCCTAATTATAAAACGCAATGAGCGTCACTAAACCTGAAACGAAATACGAAACCATATGGAAAAAATTTATTTAAAAAATATTTACGTCTCAATTTTTACTAACATTTCACCAACCTTCACGCATTATTGATCTTCAATTTTTTTGAGGATTAATTCTGCATTTGGATACCATTCATCATATCTTTTCTTTACATTCTGCATTCATTCACTTTATCTATGTCACTTAAAGACATTTCCTTTTTAATATTTTTTTCTTTGCATGTGCAACTTAGCAAAATTATGGTTAACCAATATTAGTATTTTGCTAGAAATTTTCCTCTGAGGTGTGCTTACATTGAAAACTCATGGGCTAAGGACATTAATTTAAACTTTGTATTCTTGATTCAAGCAATAAATTTGGAATTTTATTTGAAAATTGATCCTTTTAAATGAAATTTTAACATATAAATTGGAATCAATTTGCTCTATCTGGTATATTGAACAATTTTATTTGGCTGGGATTATCTTATATAAATATTTCCTTCTAGTTTTCTATAAGACTAGGAACCTGTAATCTACTTCACTTCACTACTTCAAACTATATATATATATATATATATATATATATATATATATATATATATATATATATATATACACTATTATATGAAAGAAGCTTTGTTTGTGTGTCTTTGAGTTCGTTCCCAATGAATTCGAAAACGGCTTGGCCGATTTGTTTTTTTATTTAGCGCGAAGAAACGTCATGTGCCTGGCAGTTATCTTATATAGGGTTTGTATCGAAATGTGTTCGATTAGTATCGATAAGTGATACTCGAACTAATCTGATGAGCGAAGTAGCAGGCGATTTGAACCGAAGTTAACAAGTTAGAAAGCCTAACATCACAAGCTCATTTGAGAAATTTACTAACCACACAAGTCGAAAGGTCTCACATATAAAATCAACAGTAGGTTCTTTGATATGACAAGGACGCGTTGGAAATGAATGTTCCTGTTTAAAACACAATACGAGCATGATACTTGACTTGTAAAACTTCAATGCAAGCCATTATATATAGAAATAATATTAGAAAATGAACAGTAGGTTCTCTACGGTGCAATGTAGACTACAATGCATGGTGAAATAAGTCATAGTGAGAGGCATGTGAGCTTTCAACAACTAGAGCAAGCACTCAATTGATGTAATTGAAAAAATGGGCGATTTCACCGATTTCGATGATAAGTTTTCAACATGTCCGATTACCCTATATACCAAATTTCAAGACTGTAGATCAAAATTCCTTTAGGCACTTATATATATATATATATATATATATGTGTGTGTGTGTGTGTGTGTGTGTGGGTGTGTGTGTGTGGGGGGGGGTGTAGATAGATAGATAGATAGATAGATAGATAGATAGATAGATAGATAGATAGACTGTACTGTTCTCGTGTAAACGTAATCGTGGTACAGATCGAAAGAATACGGACTCGGATACGGCTAGGCCGATCTTTTTAACTTCAGACGGATGTTCTTGACGTGTCTGGAGGTGTTCTCAGATAGGTGTTGTATTGGAATGTGTCCATTAATGTCGAAAATCGAATATTTAAAAAATCCGATTAAAGAATAAAGTCCGATTTTGACCAAAATGAAAAATGTCATACAACCCAACATCACAAGTGGATTTGGAAATTTTATCAACGTCCAAGCAGAAACGCCAATCCTATTAAGTCAACTGTAGATTCTTTTATAAGACTGGGGCGCGTTTCAAATCATTATTTCTTTTTAGAGCACAATTGAACCATGATACTTGACATTTCTACGTTTAACCTTAATTCAAGTGATTATGTAAAAATATTTTAATAAAATCAACAGTAGATCTTTGATAAGACAGGGGCGCGTTCGAAATGAAGGTTTCTGTTTAGAGCACAATTGAATTATGATTCTTGACTTTATGCGAAGCTATTATTTACGGATTATTTATAAAATCAAAATAAGATTATCTACAGTGCAATGTAGACTACAACGTACTGTGGATTAAGTCACTGCAGTGAGGCATATAAAGTTTCCTTCTTGTACATTGCGGGGAGGAGGAGTAATTTACTAGTGTTGGCAATCAATCAATTTCATTTTTAAAAAGTGGTGATTCGATCCATTTCGATGAAAATAAAAGTTTGAGAGGGCTGATACTTATTCAGTCCCGGACAACATCAGGTATCCTGCTAGTATATATATATATATATATATATATATATATATATATATATATATATATATATATATATATATATATATATATATAGGTAGATAGATAGATAGATAGATAGATAATTTTGAAAAAGACAAAGATCTTTAAATAGCTCAATACCTCCTTGGCCTTTTGGTCAAGATACCAAGTGTAGTATCTGTTCTTCAGATGCTGCGCTTCTATTTCTTGTTCTCTTTCAGTGGAGGAGAAATCCTTCACGACTGAGACAATTTTTATTTTTGTACCTTTTCTCCACGTTAAAAAGCGACCCTGGTGTCTAACTCTGTCCCGTGGGGAGGCATAGTAAATAGGTATATATATATATATATATACATACACATACATATATATATATATATATATATATATATATATTTATATATATATAATGCTAACCGCTTAAAATGCAGAGAGGAAAACGCCTTAATTCATTGAAAATCATTTTTAATTAATAATGATGCCAAACAATTCTTTCGACGCATACTAATATATATAAGTTCGTTATATACATGTATATGGCTGTTAAAAAACGGAACCGTATACTGTTTTCTTTTTATTCAAAAGTTACGTTCTATAATTTTTTCATAATTTTTCTTGTGGTGTAGACTGAATGGCATAGGAGATTCTTTTAACACTAATTTCCTGGCATAAGCCCGTGTGCTTACACAAGAAAAGGATCTCTGACAACAAATTGTAGACCCAGGTAGATTTGAAAGACAATATAAAAGAGACATCAGAAACACACCAGCTCGCAAGATAAGACAAGTTATCCACAATTTCAATTTTTGAATTACAGCAGTTATCCGTGAATGAGGTGGCCGGACAGACACTTAACTACTAGCAAGGCGCACGACGTTGCCTGGTCGTGAAATACGCTTAAATATAACATTTAAATGCATGAAAATGTATGTATTGTTATAGAGCCAATATTCATGAATTATTATATTGTACAGAATATATAGAAGTGAATTCAAAAGTTTAAAAAAAAACATGACTTGCATGCCATCAGTTAAAATCGAAACCAAAACTTCTGGTGTTCAGGCCTCCGTCGTTACCGTTCAGCTATCGTCAGATGGATGAAAAAATAGTATAAACAAACCGACTTTAACGTGTAAACATACTTTAAACCGACTCACGCCTGCCAAATTACATTTTTTTTTTAATTTGCACCATTTGGCATCTTTTTCCCCGTCTAAAAACTCATGAGAGAACTATCTACTAGAGGGAATACATTTTGAACAAAAAGAGAAAGACAGAAAGACAAAAACATAGGCATAAAAATTTTTTTTTACAAGGTGGTCGCCACTTATCAAGTCCCAGAAGCCACTCGGGTATAAGGGTTATTGCATGTACAGTACGTTAATGTTGAGATTTGATAAAGTGTGGACTTAAGGGGGGGCGGTTCATCAGGAATCTGTTTATGTTGGACTTGAAGACATCCAAGTTGTAGTCAGGTGGGAAACAGGCAGACGGAACAGAGTTCCACAGGCATGCACTTCTAAGAAAGAAGCTTTGTTCATGGAATCTACGTTTTGCTTTAGGCACAGATAAAGAGTGAGGAAATTTACTGACAGTGGTTTCATCTAGACGGGTGTTTTTCGTGAAAGATCAGCGAGGAGAGACCAGGGATTGGAGTTCAAAGGAGCACCTTCCATGAAAGTAACGATAAAACAAAGACAGGCTCGCAACGTCTCTCCTGTGGGAGAGAGATTGCAGGGAAGAGAAAAGGGCATCCCCCACTAAGCCACGAAGCCTATTTTGTACTCTGTCAAGGCAGGATAGAGTGTTTTTAGCAGCTCCTGCCCAGATGTGGTAGCAGTACTCCATCCTTGGACGTACTTAGCTTTTATACAGATAGAGAATTGCATCAGCAATGAGATATTTTCTGGAGCGGTAGAAAGATCCTACCATTTTTCCAGCGACCTTAGCATGATGTACGTGTTCCATTTCAGGTCAGGAGTAAAGGTCAAGCCCAGAAGCTTATCAAAGCATGGAGCTTCCCCTAGTCGAGAGCCATCCATTTCAATTGATGCCAGATGGGGATCAGAGCGTTGATGATGTAAAGATAGGAGCCTAGTTTTTGATGCATTAAAAGTAACCAGCCACCTCTTCCCACACTGTACTACGCGCTCGAGATCAGAGGAGAGAGAATCAGAGAGAACTTTCTCATTTACAGCCTTTGATGTGTTGCCATAGATGGTTGTGTCATCAGCTTAAATGTCAGCGAATGATTTGAGTATGTGTTTTGGGAATTATGAATAAGGTTTTAATTTCAATTTGATTCGAAGGATACAATCTCATTATTCAACTAAAATGTGGTCAAAACTTTCAAAAATAGTTTCAAGGAAAAATATTGAGATCAAAAAGAAAATATGATGCTTTTTGAACCATCCCGTATGTGCTTTTTTTTGAAGCTAGACTCATTTATCAACAAAAACAAAACTAATGATAATCCTTATAAATATATCCTTATAAGGCTTATTTTTCGTTATTTAAGTCTATACAGTATAACCACGAGATACGGCATAAAGAATTAATAACAAAATAAAGTACAGTGTATAATACACATGTATATAATCAAAGAACATTATAAATAACACCGTAAAGTGGGGCTAATAACGTAACCAGGGGCCGAAATGTGTCGTATTCTACATCGTAACATGAAAAAAAGTATCCTAGGGAAACCGTATCTCGAGGTTCTACTGTATTAGTTATAATATCATTTTTCCATATATCAAACACAATAAATATATATATATATGTGTGTGTGTGTGTGTGTGTGTGTGTGTGTGTGTGTGTGTGTGTGTGCGCGCGTTTGTGTGCGTTTGTGTGCGTGTGTGTGAGAGTAAGCATATATATGTTATGTAAAAAGGGTATATAATGTTATGTAGAAAGGATAAAACGATTGAGATTATAGTAGATGCCACTGTTGAATGACAGCCGCGTCGTTCATTTTAGCGACGAACGCGTCTCGCCGTAGATGCAACGGACAGATGAAGTGGCTTGATAAACGTAAGGTTAAATCGATCAGCCAGCGGAATCGGGCGATGTCCCAAAATGGAAACTCTTTCGGCAGAAATATTCAATCGTTTTTGGTGGCCTTAAGAAAAGGACAATAAGTCTTTATTTCAAGACATTTTTCATTGCCAGACAAGTTTACCCCTATCGCCCCTTTTCTCTCTCACTTTCTTTGGATATATATATATATATATATATATATATATATATATATATATATATATATATATATATATATATACTAGAAAAAGTACCCGTCGTTGACTGGGTTCAAAAACAACCTACAGAAAATGGACTCTCATTTATGAAAGTATGATAAGTTATGAAAAGGAAGGGTTGTAAAGAGATAGCTTCGAATTTGGGGATATAAAAAAAAAAGCAAAATATGATGAAAGTAAAAATAAAATAGATAATCCCCATAATTTATTATACAATACCTGTTCACACTGAACCACTTATCACAATATTTTGTGGGTCTATATTAAAAAAAAACTTGTTCAACTTTGTGACATATTTCCATCCTTTGTGACATATTTCCATTCTAGGAAGTCAGGTGCGAACGAACACCCCAGAATTTTATCATACCATATTTCTTCAAACAGAAACATAATTATCAAAGTATACTTACGCAGATAGATAGGAAAAGTCTGTATTAAAGTTTGTGCCTATTTCCATTCTATGGAGGCCAGGCGCGAACGCAGACCTCACAATTGTATTATACCATACCTATTTATGTTAAACCATACTTATCAAAGTATTTTATGTACATCTATATCCAAAACACTTGTAAACTTTTTTTTTTAAATTTTTAATTTTTTTATTTCCATACTTTGTGGACCAGGCGCGAACGCAGACCCCACAATTTTTATGAACCAGCGTTCTGCCAGATCAAACATACCCATTTCTATGTCTCGATACATCTTCTATCATTATATGTAATCAGTTTTTTAAAATAGTCAACCATATAGGAGCCTATTCGTGAACAGACACACACACACGCATACACACACAGATATTCAGCTTTATATTATAAAAGATACATATATATATATATAAATATATATATATATAATACTAGTGTCTGTAAGTATTAAAAATGATAATAATTACATATATATGTGTATATATTTATATATATATAGTTATATTTATATTTATAAATATAGTTAAAATACAGTTAGATATAATAATAGAAACATGTATATAATAGACTTGCAAGTTCGTTAAAATGGGCAAAGGTCACTGCCTAAGAATGGTTGTTTCATGCCAAATTAATGGTTGAATATGGTTACAGGTATGTTCATTTTTGCATTCAATTCTCATCCTAACCACTCCATATTAATGCCATACTTTGCATAGAACGGCTACCCTAATATAATTATGATGGTAACCGTCTGGTGGGCATTTTGCTCTATCCTATACCAAAAGTTTTATATAAATCTCAGTCAAATCGGCTTAGTAGTTTCAGAGAACATGTGGAAGAAACCAACACCAGAAGGACAGACAAACTAAGAAAAATATATTATATTATTATTTTTTTATATCATATAATATATGAAATATAAAATTATATATATATACATATATTGCAGTTTATATTACTTCTGTTTTATTACCCACGTGCACGCACACAAACAGACCCCCCACACACATATGCATATATATATATATATTTATTTATTTATATATATATATATATATATATATATATATAATTTAGAAAAGCATTTCATCCAAGGCATGAAAATTGTTAAACAAAATGCTTTTACTATAGGCTTTAAAAATAAAGGTACAAGATTCAATTTGAAATTTATTTATCTTCAAAGTACACTTTTATACATTTTACAAAGTAAGGTATAAAAATGTAATACCTTACTTTGTAAAATGTATAAACGTGCACTTTGAAGATAAATAAATTTCAATTTGAATCTTGTACCTTTATTTTTAAAGACTATAGTTAAATCATTTTGTTTAACAATTTTCATGCATTGGATGAAATGCTTTTCTAACTTGTATCGTATCTTTTTAAGATTATATTTTATTTAATTTATTAAGTTGGATTTTAAAACAATGATTGTGGTTTTGCATGTACTTATAAAAACTCTCCTACTCTCTATTTCAGTGTGTATTTCTCCTCACACCACATCTCATTTTTGCAACCCCTCTCTTTGTATTATTACAGGGCTGAATATTTTCTCTGTTTCAGTTTTTATTTCTCCTCACACCACAACTCATTTTTTGCAACTCCCTCTTTGTCATACATGTCTGAATAATGAGAAATTCGGAAATTTTTTAACGGAAACTTTTAAATAACATTTTAGATTAATTTTTTAAAACTTTTTTCAGAATAGAAAATCTTTACAATTTAATAAGGAACATATTTCATGTAGGTTTCATTAAAAATAGTCAGTAGATAACGAGAAAAGTAGAGATGAAAAATTTCAAAATGACTGTATAACTGGTTACGCTCAATAGTAGTGCTCGCCAGCGAAAGTCTTTGTTATTGTTATACTATTATCATTATTATTATTTAAAACATTTTGTGTCCTGCTCTTTCGCGCGAGAACTAATTAGAGGGGGTTTAAGTGAAAGAGATAGCGTTACCCAAGTAAGAATGTGTAAATGGTTTAACAGAGCGGTTTTAAATTCATAATGCAATTCGAAGTTGTTTGGAAGAAATAACTAGAAATAGCCGAAATGTTTTACGTCCATCGACAAAGAGATTATTTGGGGTCTGCAGATGTCATTCAGATAGCAGACAAAAGTTTGAGGTTTAAACGAAAAAAAAAAAAGAACAAATATGAACAGTAGAAGAGACACTTGTTCTGACAATTTTTTTTCTTTTTTTTTTTTTTTTTCAGAGACCAAAATATTTCATAGATTTATTTCCAGGAATATTTTTCAAACATATCTCATTCAATAGTGATTTTTTTTTTTATAATTTTGTTTTATATCTTTCTTGAGCCTCGACACCTATCACGCTCTCATAAATATCTTAATCCGTCTTCATCCTAAATCAAGAATATATATATATATATTTGGCTCTATGTTCTTGTTATATTAAATTTGCATGTAATTCCCATCCAAATAGGGAGATTCTCTTGTTCTTCCCTGCAACCTTTCTCCCACAGAAGAGACGTTACAAGCCTGTCTCTGCTCTATCGTAATTTTTCATGCTAAGTGTTTGTCTAACCTTCAATCTATGGTCCCCTCTTGCCAAACTTTCACAAAACACTTGTCTAGCTAGAAAGATAATCAATACTTTCCCCTACTCTCTATCTATACGTAAATCAAAACACAAATTCCATAGACAAAGTTTCTTTCCATAGAACAGCCCGCCTGTGGAACTTTCTTCCGCTTGCCTGCTTTCTAGCTGACTAAAATATGATGGTCTTCAAGTCCAATGTAAACAAGTTCTTTTTGAGCTGCCATTTAAATATTCCATTTCGACCACATGTCCGCCACTAACTATTTATACGCTGTTGTCTCAGTGACTAGGGTTCACTCATTAACCTTTATCCTTGAGTTGCCTTTGAGCTTTGATACGTGGTGACCCCCATGTAAAAATACATAAGGACCAGCCGTTCTCGTTTCGAATCTAAGTGTAAGTAGATTCGCTATGGCTAGCCACATTGATGAGTTGTAGATAATGAAGAATTTTAAGACGGATAACTACAGTTCCTGGCAACAAAGGTTAAAGAGAGTCGGGTAAATGAGACATTTAGATATCGCTTTTGTTTAGTTTTAAACCCGACGATACCGATGGTCTTCTTGTCGTCTGTGATTTATAATATAAATCTTACCTGTCTGTTTAAATGTATGTATGTATGTATGTATGTATGTCGGTCTGCGTAAAACTTTCGCCAGAGGCGACGGATTGACACGAGATCAGTATCGTTTGAAAGCTCGACTCTTTGGACGACAAATATCGGAAAATTGGCTAAAAACATTAACTCCTTCATCCTCAACTGGGCAATTTTCTTCAAAAATCATCCCCTCTTTTCGATTGCCTAGCCTTAATTTAAACCTACATCACTTTCGGGTTGGCGATGGGCGCAACACAAAAGACGTCAGGTATTTTTTTCACATTCTTTGCCTCCTTCGCGGTACGGGTTCGAGCCTGCCTGCCTGCCTGCCTGCCTACAATTACAGCCTAGTCTATAGCATAAATCTCACCTGTCTGATTAAATGTATGTATGTATGTATGTATGTATGGCTGCCTAAAAAATTTGACAGAGGCGACGGATTTTCACGAGATCTGTATCATTTTGAAGCTTGACGTCTCGGACAACAAATATCGAACAGTTGGTTAAAATTATAACACCTTCACCTTAAACTGGGAAGTTTTCTACATTTTTGCAAGCCATCATATTGGTTGGATTGATTTTGCCTAATTTTAACGCTCCGAATTTCCGGTCGCGTCATGGAGTAGCGGTAAGACGGCAGATTTTCTTTCATTTTCTTTTTTCGCCTTTGCGTAACGGGTTCGAGCCTGCCTGACTGCTAGCACTTTTTTTTTCTTTTTTTTGGTCAACACACATCTCCAAACATTCGGGCAACGCCGGGCACTAAGTCTATAATATAAATCTCACCTACCTGTTTAAATGAATGTATACCTGTATGTTTGTATGTCTGCCTAAAACTTTCGACAGAGGCGACAGATTTTCACGAGATTGGTATCGTTTTCAGCCTCGATCCTTCGGACGACAAATATTAAAAACATTGGCTAAAAACATTACTTCCTTTACTCTCAACGGGGCACTTTTCTACACGGAGGGGGCGCTTTTTTGCCGATATTTTCGATAGTCTTTTCGATAGCCTTAATTTTAACTTTCGCCACCGGTTTGGGGATGGATGCAACAGCAAAGACGTCACGTTTTTTTTTTCACGTTCTTTTTCTTCTTCGCAGTATGGGTGCGAGCCTGCCTGCCTGCCTTTTTATGTTTTTTTTTTTTTTTTTTGCTCAACACCCAGGCAACGCCGGGCAAGCAGGCTAGTGCATATATAAATGTATGCTACGCTTTTATTGTTTAAAAATTCTTAATAATAGAGCATTTTCACAGGAGGGGTGTACTCTCATTAACATTAAAGTTACGGACTGACTATTGAATACAAATTTCTAAGGATGAGATATTGGTCTATATATATATATTTTTTTAAATTAAGTAATGATAAGGACTATGGCAAGAGAATATTTTTATCATTGTTTTGACTTTTGAGTATATATCTGACACAGCTAGACACAGGTAATCAATCGAGAACGATATCACTCTATTTAAAAACATGATATTAACTTATATATTGATATATACTCGAGAGTCAAAATAGATAATAATGAAAAGAATATTCTCTTGTCATAATCATAGTCATGACTCAATTATAGATATCATTAAATTCTGAAAAGATTCAGAAAGTTGTCCGAAACCTTTTGCATTTATATTTGTAATAATGATTGTATATTGCTTTATATAATAATGTTATTTCCTATGAACTCTTTTAAAGAAGAAAAATAAAAACAGACTGACCACTGAACACTAAGTTCTAACGATAATATGATCTTATAGTTTATATGATTAAATAATTAATTATTAAAACAATAAATTACAAGAAACGTACGTACATATTTTGTTCCTTTTAATTTTTTTGGTCCACCGACAAAAGGACGGTTGACCTGTAAATTTACCCTTGTCCGTTCGTCTGTCGGCGTTTTTCTCAATAACTTCAACTTGGATTTTTTTTTTAATTTTGCACAAACATTAAACATGATATGAGTAAAAAAGTAACAGAACGGATTTTCCAGGAAAACTCCGGTTGCCCCCCTGGAGGTTCCTTTGGGGGCTAAATGGGGGGATGTGAATGATGGACTTAGTCATTTCCGTTTTTACAAGGTGCAGAACTCAAATTTACATATGTTAAGGCCTATAACTGCACTGCATTTGACGTGCTCTAGGACTTTGGAGGCTAAATGGAGGTTGGCAAATGCTGAACTTAGTAATTTTTATGTCTCGTTGAAAGTGCACTCACGATGGACCATGCATGCTCAACTTGTTCATTTAAAAATTGGTTTTCAATGATATTATATATTGTATTAAATATGGTAGTATAGATTATTCTATATGGGCGACGTAACAGCCTCTTGATATTGACACTATATATATATATATATATATATATATATATATATACTAGCTGACGTCCTGGCGTAGCCAAGTCGTACAATATGCTTAAATATGATATTTTAATTTATGCAGACCGCGTATGTATTATTATAGAATCAATCCTCTATTGATTGTTATATATTTACTAGGGATACTTTGCCCGGTGGACTAATTCGTAAAAAAAAAAAAAATAATAATAATGATAATATCGTTCATCGAATTTCGTCTGTGTTTATTTAGAACATTACTTCAGCTGATATTTGGGTTTGACGATGAATGCCCTGGAAAAGTTACTTCTAATTAAGTTTAGTTTAAAAATTTGCAAACAAAGAAATGATTTGCGGTGATTTTAAATGGCACATCTTGTTTTATCGTAAATTAAACTAATTAATAAGAAAAAAATAAAAAATAAATAGTAAGGTACGCCTAGGGTTGAACAGGGGATCATGCTCTACGCCTGATCTATATCTCCAAATGACAATATATTTGTTCTTTAAGAAGAAATGATTTGGTGAGATTTTATTATTTCATTGGTCGGTGTAACGTAAAATATTTCCCTGTAAATATTCTTCTTTTTATCTATAAGAAAGACAGACGATTTTTAAGATGATTTTTTTTTCAATTTTCGATACTTATCAGATAAACTTATGTACAAAACATATGTAAGAACAGTGCGTCACAAACACGTTGACACAGATAACCGAAGTTAAGCAACGTTGAGCCTGGCCAGTACCAGAGGGGTGACCACTTGTGAAGGCTAGGTGCTGTATATACCTGCTGGGAAGGTTGGGCGTAGGGCCAGCACCTTTGTCCTGTAAAAAGAACTCGCTACAAAAGCATCTACAAAGTTGTAGATGGCCTATACCCACCAGGGGCTCGAGGCTATGAATTGATGGGATATCTAAGAACGCTGCCATATATATAAATTACCTTTGTGTGACATTTGAAAAATATACGCTCAGCCGTTGCGAAACATTTGAGGGAGGAATTCACACACACAAAGTGACTTTTATGTGTATATATATATATATATATATATATATATATATATATATATATATATATATATATATATGTGTGTGTGGTTGGTTGGTTGGTTTTGTTTTACGGTATATCAACCCTTTTCAGGTTATTTAATGCCGAATCCAAAGATTTAAGAAAAAAATTTAAGAGAATATATTTGTTGTTTCCAAGTCGGTTTCTATTTAACCCATAATTGGGACCCTTACAGGTACTACCACTCCGGGTCAGAGTGGACCTGAGAGCAATGGCAATTAAAGGGTGGTCCCACACTCCCCAAAGCCAGCAAGCAGGCGCCTCACCACTGGATATAGTTTAAGATCATATCTAGGACCTGTATGTACGTATGTATGTATGTATGTATGTATGTGTGTATAAATATATATACATACATACATATATATATATATGTATATATATATATATATATATATACAGAGAGAGAAAGAGAGAGAGAGAGAATTTTGCTAGATTCCAGATTTGATCTATCTTAACAATTGTTTGCTTTTTTAACGGTGTATTTTACAGATCTGTTTCGTTCTTGAGTGAACAACCAATTTTATATGCGATTACCGGATATTTCCTCTGTGGACTCATCATGAAAAAACAAAAATTTCTCAAAGAGAAAAATGCATAACGTTATGACAGTTAAATCCAGAAAGAAAAAAACGAAAACAACTCAAATCGAGTCCATTTCGAGTTGTGGGTGTTTTTAATCGTTATCTACTGTAGGCCGTCACATTTTCTTACAATTTTGTGTTCGAAATATATATATATATATATATATATATATATATATATATATATATATATATACTAGCAGGGAGACCCGAAGTTGCCTAAGATTGAATGCTGATCAACTGCTTATTTCACACTCCTATATTTTTATTGTCATCGAAATCCGTGAAATCACCCGGTAGAAAGCGTCACATGCCTTCATGCAGTAACTTAGTCCAAAATATGTTATTCCACATTCCACTCTAGAGGACCCACTGTTCTTATATATATATATATATATATAGTCATCCACATACAGTACTGTTTCGCTGTTTCACAGCTCATCAGTGCGGCTAGACAGGCAAAAACTTCTTTCAAGTTAAAAAAACAACATTAAGAAATTTACTTGCGGGGTTTGAACTTACAGACCACCTAATGCCAAAAAAAAAAGGGTAAATTTTCAAATCTTATAAAATTCTTTGTAGTTAATGAAAAATTTTTTTTTAATTATTTGCGGAGTTTGAACCTACAGACCACGTCATGCAAAAAAAAAAAAACAAAAAAAAACACGCTATCAACTTAATCACAGTAGAATTTTCACTGCTTGTTGTTCTATCATTGTTACTAAGCGACGGCATGTCAAATATGGCTTTACCGATGATAAATAAATTAAAATAACGCTTTCGAATATCGCTTATCGGTAATTATCGGGGGTATTCTGATAAACTGGTAAAACTTGTCTAAGATCACTCCAAGACTTATACACCAAAGTTCTGTAAATTTTAAAGAAAATCTGTTCTACCGTTTCGGAGGCTATAAAGAACGAACTCGCACACACGCAGAGAAAGTTGCATTTATATAATTGTAGCGATATACACGTGTGTGTGTGTGTTTGTGTGTGTGTGTGTGTGTGTGTGTGTGTACTTTCAATGACCTTAAATAGTTTTATCCGTGATTTGGTTGAACTATACTACAGCAGGTTTCCTACTGCGGGTCTCAGCTAGACTCTCTCCTCTTTCAACAATCCTTGCGTGCACCTTTAAGCTCTAATCCTTTCGCATCCCCTGCAAATTAAGTGTGTACTTAATTTATGAACTCCCTATTATTAATCCGTATGACTCACTATTGACAACGCGAGCATTGTTCACTGGAATATCGATCCCCGTCAACGAAATAAATAACTATAAAGATTTTTCACAGTAATTCATTATCGTCTCCCTTTCGTTAAGTATGTTAAGTGGACATTTTAAATTAAAAAAATGAAATAAAAATAAGAAGATACTGATGCTATTAAAGGGTATATGATAAGGTGGTATTTGTTTTATTTTCCACCGCAGGAACAGGGGGCACAAAATCCGTAGATAGAGATTAGAATAGTTAGGATAACAGAGGGGATCATTCATTCCTAGAAAATGCTCGGTATTACCCAGTTGGGGCGAATAATGTAATTAGTAATAAACTAAGTCTGTCTCAAAACGAGAACATAAGGCATGCAACAGTGAGTCTCCTAGAACTGCACAGAAGCATAACTCGCCACGATAGTACAAGGCCACCGTTGTCAAAATGGTTAGACTCTACCTGACTGAGACTCGAGGACATATCCTTGATTGGGAAGGTTGCTGTTTGAAGATAAACCGTTATTTAATAACGTTAGCGTTTTCTTTCTTTCGTACTTTCCAGTTGTTTTAGCTTGACTAACGTTTTTCGTCCAAGATGAGCAAAGGAAGATACTTTAAATACGAACCGAAACACTACTGCCGATGTGGGTTTGTAGTACGTAAAGCAAAAAACATTTATAAATAAATATTACGCTTCTTAATAATCGAGTACTCTGATGAGTTCCTGCTCACAAACATTGTGTCTCCTGACTGGTGGTAATCGTCACTCCCTGCACTGATGATTTCTGAAATGATGATACACTAAGGCCTGTAGGTATTAAAAAATAAATATGTTACCTGCTTTAAGAACTCTGTTCTTATTGTCGGGCATTTTACGTGGAAATTAATAACTCAATCATTGCAGCCGACGTGCGCAGATCGTGATGTAAAAATCATAAGATCACTTTCGGCCGTCTGGAATGAACCTAGTTTATAAAGGGGCAGATATACGTATTACTATAATTATTTTTTAAAACATGAAGATACTAGTGTGTCATCCTTTCGGGGATCATCAGTGCAAGAAGTCACGATTTACGCTGGCCGGGAGATTCGAACCTAGACATAAAGTCATCTTTGGTTCCATTAGCAAGGAGCAAACCATTCGATCAACGTGAACCACGGCGAGACTATAGCTTAAATATACAGCGTAAATGCCATTGAGTATATATTTAATATATATATATATATATATATATATATATATATATATATATATATATATATATATATATATATATATAGTGTAGACGCGGCATCTGACCACCACCTTGTTGTGGCAGTAGTGAGAACAAAGCTGAGGGCCTACAAAGACCAGGCAGGAAGACCAGCATACAAATTCAATGTCCACAACTTGTGTAAATTTTAATATTTCAGTGTTCAATATTTATATGAAAATAACGATAAAAAAGCACCACACACGGTTAAAATTTTACAAATAAAACAAATTATATATGTCGCTCAGCATAGCCTGTGCTAAAAATGAGTGTGTCTTTTCTTTTTCAGTTTCTTATTTTAAAAAAGTAAAAATAAATAATGAAATTTCTTCACATTATTTCTACTTTCAGAATGGGGTGATTTATTGGCAATTGCCTGAGGCACCACGAACATTCAATTTTTACGGACCTAATCATGGTTATTTCATAAATATTCTAGAGTATCCCATTGAAGGAGCTAAATCCTCCCATGCTACACTGACTTCATGTTGCTATTTACTTTACTCCCCACGAGACCAGACATAAATTCGGTTTTAGTACGAGGAAAACCATGCTCCCAAAATGGGAGGCATCTGGAATGAGATATAAAGAAAAGTGACAGAAGACAAAAATCATAAAATGTAGTATCAGAAAGGATATTACACTTTGTTCTTAGTAAAACTGATTACAAATTTAACTTTGTTGCGGGTCCATTCCTCTGGTGGTAGAGTATACAACTGTTGTATTGGTACTTATCCAGTTTGCAACCTAATGTTCGACAACTTCATATCGGCAACTTCATGCCGGACTCTTCCAGTGGACTACGTAAGAATCCAAAAGATGCAACACCGCTTGGCAATCAATTGTTACAAGACGGCAATTTTCAATGAAACGTGAATTTTTTTTTAAATCAAGGAAAAAGGTTTTAAAGCAAGAACTTTCAGCACACCATGTCAATATATATTCCTCTTTTTTATTTGTGGGAGTCACCACTTATCAAAGCCGGAAGGTCACTCGAGGATAAAGATTCATGAGTGTCAAGTGGTCGATGAGACAACAGCGTAAAGATCAGTAGTGGTGGAAGTTGAGTAGAAGTATAATATTTAAGAGGACGGCTTAACAAAACTTGCTTATATTTGACTTTTTTTACAAAGGAGTCGCTACTTATAAAGGCCCGGAGGCAACTCGAGGATAAGGGTTATTGGGTATACATTAGTTAATGGGATCATAGCGTTGTAATAATAAGTGGAAATTTTGTAAATTGGATTACTTAAAGGGACGATACATCAAGAACTTGTTTACGTTGGACTTGAAGACAACCATATTGTAGTCAGCTGGAAAGCTGGCAAACGAAAGAGAGTTCCACAGGCGTGCAGTTCAAAGAATGACGTTTTGTTCATGGAATCTACATTTAGGTTTAAGCACAGATAAAGAGTGTGAGAAAATATATGTGGTTTTGGCTAAACGAGTGTTTTTCGTAAATATTTGGCGAGAGGGAACCATAGATTGGAGCTCAAACGAGCACTTGCCATTAAAATGATAAAGCAGAGACAGGCTCGGAATATCTCTTCTGTGGGAAAGAGGTTGCAGGGAAGAGAAAAGAGCATCCCCTACTTAACTACGAAATCTTGAAAACGACCATGCTGTAGTTAGTTGGAAAGCGGCTGCGCGATATAAAATTCCACAGGTGGGGAATACTGTGAAAGAAACTTTATTAATAAAAGTTGCGTTTAGTCGTTTGCAATGGTAGAAAGAAGAGAAAATTGTGAACAGTGGTTGTTGTTAGACGAGTGTTTATTGTGAATGTTTTACAGGAGGGTGCGTGGATATAAACTCAGTTGAACACTTGTCATGACAATAGCGCTAGAGTAGAAATAGTCTCGTAACGTCTTTTCTGTGCGAAAGAGATTCATCATTCTTAACATGCATTTTAAATTAATCGTCTGGTAGTGTCTACTTCGGCATCTTTCGGCTGTTTGCGTAATCTCCCGGAAGGTGCAGAGTCGAAGTTGGCGGAGATTAGATCGTAAATTGCGTGCACTCATTTCTGTATCCTATACATCTATAAACGTGAGGTGTGTGTGCGAGGACAACTGTCAACCTATATTCTCAACGAATATTTGATCTGCAGACTTGAAATTTTATATATTGGTTATTCAGACATGTGGTAAACCTTTTAATCGGTTTTCATACGGAAAAAGGCTGCTAAAGGGTCAAAATGGAAAAATTGGTACTTAAAGGTCATCGGATTTTTATTTGCTTGTCAACTGTTTCACGACTGCGTTGGCGCGAATCGTTCACATGACAGCTTCCTTATGTTAATAATAGGTAGGTTTGAAAACGCTTGTTAAAGGCTGTGGCCAGCTGACCTAATGGTTATCGTACTTGACTCATTTTCGTTATGTTTTAGATATCAGCTCGAGTATTATTTTTTTTTTTTACTTACAAAAAGTGATCTGTTTAAAAAAAAAAAAACAAGCATAATACTCGCATACACGTGTCTCAGTTCCTTTCCGGTCTTTCAATTTTTTTTTTCTTAATTCTTTTTTATTAGAAAGAAATATACGTTACGTTTAATACCGGGCAACGCCGGCTACATCTGCTAATATCTCTACAATCCTGATGATCTTCTTCGAAATACCTGGGTGGAGAGCTATCATGTGTGTGGGGGCGATGAAAGACGGAGAAGGTACCAGCCTCCTGATGTTTGATGAATGACTAGTTAAATTTACATGAGTGCAATCGTATATGATTAATTCAGCCTGCCGAGTTATTCAAGCGTAACGAATCCAGGATGGAGGTTAACATCATGGGTAGCACAGCGGCGAAATGGGCTTCTTTTTTTTTCTTGTGTGTGTGTGTGTGTGTGTGTGTGTGTTTTATTTTTAGTTTTGTTCTTCCCTCCACACTCACCCGATGCATACTTTAATTTCACACGGTGACACACATACACACACACACACACACACACACACATACACACACCTTCTACTACTACTACTCCTCCTCCTCCATCTATCTTTGCCGTTTTGCCACTATCTCATTTTCTCCTCGTCTCCCCAATTTTCTCTTTCTGCCTCTATCAATTAATCTATCGACTTTCTTTATATATTTCATCTAATTCTCTATTCTCTTGTATATTTGAACGCACTCACAATTTCACTCCTAACACTACTTCTCTCTCTCTCTCTCCTCCTCTCTTTTCCTTTCTCTATATATCTATCTATCTCTCTGTCTTCTTTGTTCTTTTCCCTTTTTCCTAATCTCTTTCTCGCTCTGCCCCACTCTCTTTCTCTCTCACTCTTTCTCTCTTTCTCCTTTAGTATCTCTTCCAAGTAATCAATCCTTCCTCGCCTCATTATGTACCTCTTTACTTCTCTATTCCCCTTTTATATTGTAACACACTAGTTCTCCCGTCGTACTGTCTACCCTCATTCCCTCTTTTCCTCTTTTTTATTCTTTATCTTTTCCACGATCCCTTTTTCTCTATTTCTGAAGCCATCTCTCTCTCTCTCTCTCTCTCTCTCTCTCTCTCTCTCTCTCTCTCTCTCTCTCTCTCTGCATATGTCTGTCTATCAATCCTTATATGTAGCTCATCTTATTACGCGGGGCGTTACAAGACTATTTTTCCGCCCAATTGAATCAGAGGGGATTTTTCCGCCCGAATGTATCAGACGGGATTGCAAATTGCATTGATATGATAACTGAACTTATGCATTCTGTACCTAAAACTTCCATCTCTCTGTTGCAGATATTGACGGTGTGAGACTCTAAGAAAGCAACGCATGAACGTGCGTCAGAAGCAGAAATACGTCATGGAATTCCTGGCAAAAGTGTATTGATAATGGTAGTGAATATGTAGGAAAATAGATTCAGGAGCAGAAAAAGTTGCTCGGATTTATTGTACCACTCCCGTCTTCGTAGATCTGTAACATTTTTAGTTAAAAAAAAAAAAAGATTCTTTTGAACCGACCCTCGCATGTCAAAGAGCGGTTCGGACGCCCGAGCACAGATATCGTTCATCGCTGGCAAAAGTGCTTTGAGAATGGTGGTGATAATGTAGAAAATTAAATTCTAACACAAACTAACGCTAATTATAATGGTACCACTCCCGTCCTTGTAGCTCTTCAACAGTTTGAATTTGAAAAAAAATAGGAGGCTTTACTTTTAAAAAGACTCTCGTCTATCCCTCTTCGCTCTCCTATCTCTCTTGTATATTTACATACATACATTTAACTTCTCTACGTAGACAATTTCTGACTCACTCTATCTTTCACTCTATTGTTTCTACTGCTTTCCCTCTCTTTCTTTCCCTCATTTCTCCCTCTCTCTCTCTCTCTCTCTCTCTCTCTCACTCACTCGGTCTCTCTCTCAAGCAATCAATTTATCTGCTCACATTTAGATCCATCTTTACTTCTCTATATCTCTTTTATATTTTAACACACACACAATTTCTCTGCCTGCACTCTCCCCCCCTCTCTCTCTCTCTCGCTTTCCCTCGCCCTCTCTTTTTTCCGTTTATACCTTCTCCCTCCCTCTCTGTCTCTCTCTGTCTATCAATCTATATATCAATCTATCTACCCCTGTTGTACAAACCATAATTATCTATCTCTCATGATTTGATTCGATTTTTTATTCCTTTTTTTTAATTCCATCTTTCTATCTCTCTCTCTTTCGTTTATTTAAAGTAATGTACGCTGTCTACTTAATCCACTCTCTCGCATTCGCTTCCTCATTCTCTCTCTCTCTCTCTTTCTCTCTCTCTCTCTCTCTCTCTCTCTCTTTGTTCTGTATTGCCTCTGTGAGGTTTTATTTCGTAATCTGTAACTACCTTTGCCTCTTCAAGTGCATGGGTCTTAATAAACCTCAGACATGTTTCTTTCATCCTCATAACGATTTGTACCACACTTTCCATTTTATTTAATCTCACGCTTTCCCCTTCGACTGTTTTTCTCCACACACACGCGCACGCGCGCACACACACACAAGAGGTTTAAATTATACAGAAATTGGAAATTAAAAGAGGTTTTAATTATACCAATCATCATAGGAGCAACTTGGCTTATGAAAAATAACTTTAAAAAGTACTTACCAAGTATACCCAGTAAACCAAGTGCAAGTGAAATACAAGCTAGAATCCTGAAAATGTCTCTTGGTTGAACTCACTAAAATAGGGGTAAATGTTAGACATCTGGTAGAAGAAAAAGATGAAGAAAAATGAAACACACACACACACACACACACGTACACATAAATATGTCGATTTTTGTTGAGTTTTGAACGATAATTAATTATGGTCATTAGCGTCTCCAACCTTGATGATCTGGAAAACAGAAACCTTAGAAAAATCGCTCATATTTTTTAGACTTAACCAAATAGCAAAATACTTTTTTTTATTTATTTATTATTTTATTTATAATCTAATATATAAACGACTATATGTCTCTCTGTCTGTCTGTCTGCCTTCATATTTTCAAACTCTATCTCCTCAGAAACTAAAAGTCGCAGAGCAGCGCTAGGGGATTCAAATGATTGGATTATTATTTTTTTTTTTTTTTTTACGGGCCGTTCTTTTATGCGTCTTTAGCCGGTTAAAATTGTTTCTAAGAGATAAAAAATTGAAGAAAAAATCGTTAAACATCTGGTACATTCAGGTTAGTTCATTTTTAATTTTTTAACCGTTTATCTGCGCATCACATTGGAACTGTGATAACGTCACCAGCTTTGAATGCTACACCGATTCGTTTCGATTCTAGCTTATGGCCCCTAAATAATTTTTTTTTTTTACTTTTAAAATCACGACTCATATATACGAAATCTGCACAAATTAAAGTATATTTAAGCGTATTTTACGCTCGGCCAAAGCCGTCCTCGCGCTAGTTTATTATAAACGTGTTCGTATTATTTTTAAAACAGTATTCTACGTACATGCATGTTTCAAGGTAACTACCTCTCGTCAGCGTTGCTTGACTATATTCGGACCCGACATTGTGCACGAAATTTTCGCAAAGAAGCAAAAGAAAAACTTTCGCGTCGAATTTTTTTTTTCAGCATTTATTAAAGGCAGTTTAATCATAAAAGCACTGACACACATTTTCCAATCCAGCGATAATATCGTTGCATTCTTGCTTTTCCTCTCTCTATCTTAATTAACAGTTTTCCAGTCCGCATCTACAACCAGCTGTTATATCTACAGCTCGCCCAACGAGACACAGTCGTCTGACAATTTTTTTCCGTTAAAAGTTTGGATTGCGTCTTATTTAAAAGTTTCTGTTGCACCGACACGTGCTTAAATGTCCCTTCATGAAGCCACATAGTAAACAGGCTCTTTTGCGCTGGTAGGTGGTTAAAAAAAAACTATTGTGCAGGCACGTGCTTTTTTTCATCTCGTCTTTTCTTTCTTCCCTTTTTCTTCCGCTGTGCCGTCACTTCGCTCCACGGCTTGGTCATTTGCATACGTTAGATATCGCTGCTGGTACATAGGTGCTTATGGATATCTTACACACACACATACACATGTATACACACATACACACAGGTATATATATGTATATATATATATATATATATATATATATATATATATATATATATATATATATATATATATACTGGTTTCGTTCTGGTTTTACGACATATGAAGCGTTTAATTCTAAATCAAATATTTGTTTACGATGTTCACTCTAACTGAATATACGAAGGTTGTTCAAAACATAATGCATCTCATTTTTTCACACAAAAAAGGTTGAAGAGCCGCGAAGGCGGGCGTAGTACAATTAAAACGAACGACATTTCATACTCCAGAATTTATTTTACTACATAATCATCACCATTCTCAATGCACTTTTGCCAGCAATGGCGTGGTGGCTGTGAATGGGAGTTTAGAACTCGCTTCGTCATTCACATCTTTGTCGCCATTCTGAAATAGACGAACTTCTCTCTTAACTCTGTTGACATCAACTGCATCGGCTTCGTAAACCTTCCACGGGCACTGAGGTTATTGATCGGTTCATTTTTTTCTGCGTGTATCAATTAAATGACGTATCTCTGCTTCTGGCGCACGGGATGTTTTTTAGAGTTCGACATCGACAATATCTACAACAGATAGATGAAACTTTCAGGTCAAGAATGCATAAGTTCAGTCACCATATCAATGCAATTCGCAATCCCCTTTTGATCAATTTAGTCCGAATACAAATATCTGTCCTTCAGATGCTGCACTTCCATTTCTTGTTCTCTTTCGGTGGAGGAGAAATCCTTCACGACTGAGACAATTTTTATTTTTGTACCTCTTCTCCACGTTAAAAAAACGACCCTGGTGTCTAACTCTGACCAGTGGGGAGGCATAGTAAATAGGTACAAATATAGGAAGCATTACTTTTGGAGAACTCCTTCGTAGAATGGTTACGGATTAACTGTTTTGTAGGCGTATATGTTGTAATTCTCACCTGGAAGCGTGGAGATTCAACATCTCTATTCACTGCGCCAATTGTCTGAAAATAGCGGTTTCAATCCTACGCAAAGTCGGCCAGAGGCTTACGTAGTGAGATGACAACAACTGTGGATGTCAGTAATTGCTGAGAATGCAGTTAGGAGATTCGGAGTTCCTATCCCGTCGCGGTTTCCACCTGACGAAGGCCAGAGGAATAGTTGGCTGAAACGTCATGAAACATCAACTAAAAAAGATGAGGATAATAGTCCGCAATAAATAAACTTATTGTTAATACAAAGAAAAAGAAAATAATACTTGAGCTGCGAGCAAAACCAAAAACAAGAAAAAAAGACAGTGAAGCAAGTACGATACCAATTATACCAGCGTGACACGATCTTTAAGGCGTGTTTTCCAACTACTTATTCTTAACATAAGTAATTTGTAATTTGAGGTATTCACGCATGCGCATTTGGGAAACATTTAGCAAGCAAATAAAAATCCGTTGACTTCTACGTATCAATTTTTCAGTTGTGACTCCTTAGCAAAAGATGAAAACGGATTAAAAAGTTTTCCACATCTCTGAATATCCTCTATACTAAATTTGAAGTTTTTAAATAAAAAAATCGTTGAGTATATAGAGTGAGAAATGTCATCACACGCATTCTCATTTTTATAGATATATGAACGTCATGTTCTGTATAAAAATTCAATTATTAAACAACAAACGAAAGACAATTTTCCAGCGATTATTACGCAAGTCTTAAAATGTTTGTCTCTCATTTAACTAGTCATGTGTCCCTCTCACACTGGCCCACTCAACCTATCCCTCCCTCTCTCTCTCTCTCTCTCTCTCTCTCTCTCTCTCTCTCTCTCTCTCTCTCTGATCAGGCTGTCTGAGGATACTGGTTTTCTGACCTAAAATGCACCAAACGATTACGCTATGTTGTTTTTTTTTCATTTTCCTTTTCAAAACTATTATGTTCTAAAATGTAAAAAAAAAGAACCCCCCAAAAATGTCTACCTACAAAACACTCAAACCAAGTACCATAATTAAATATTTGAAAATATAAAGGACTTTAAACACGAAACACTTTTTCCCCCAAAATTATTGGATTCCGTATTAAGCCATAAAGTCTTGATACGTCATAAAACAAAGCAACCAAATCAAGTTCTCTCGCACACACACATATATTATCTCTTCTCTCTCTTTATCTCTAGGACTCCTTCTTTCTCTCTCTCTCTCTCTCTCTCTTTCTTTCTCTGTTCTCTTAATTTCTCGCTCGCTTTCATTTTCTAGTAATACATTCTGTATATTTATAATACTATCACTACTTCCCCTTCTCTCTCTCCTCCACTCTCTTTCCCTCTTTCTTCACCTCTCTATTCTCCTTCTCATATATTTTTTTGTTTCTGTACCCCTCCTATGAAACTTATTTAGCTATCCCTCCCCTGTCTTCTTTTAATTCTCTTCCAACTTTTTATGCATTTCTTTCTATTTATAACGCATCTCTCTCTCTCTCTCTCTCTCTCTCTCTCTCTCTCTCTCATTTTCTGTTGTATCTCTATCCATCTATATTTCTATCTGTCTATCTATCTTTTCTTCTGTTTTTCTCTCCATTTTTCTCTCTATATTTATCTTTAGCATTCTTTCATTATATTGTTCTCCTACAAATCGATACTTTCTGCATATTTATAATATCTTTGTATCCTTTTTCTTTCTCTTACTTACTGTGTCTATTTCTTTCTTTCCTGTTTTTATTTCTATGAAATTCTTATTTTTCACTCGTTCCTTACTCTCTTTCTAGTTCACGCTCTTTGCATCTCTCTCTCTTTCTCTCTACCTCTATTTCTCTCACCCCCCTCCCAACCTCTCCCAATCCCTCTCTCTCTCTCTCTCTCTCTCTCTCTCTCTCTCTCTCTCTCTCTCTCTCTCTCTCTCTCTAAACACTAAATGCCGCTTTTTATCCCCCTGTGTCAGGCCACCCTACTAATTAAACGTTCGTCGTCACTTAATTCTCCCATTTTATATAAAACTGTGAAGCTTTTACGCATCGTTGATTATTTCGTTAAACGCAACGACCTTACTTTGAGGGTCGTAAAGTGTTTAAATATTCTTTCTAGAACATCGATTTTTAGTATTTTTCTGTGTAAGTCGGTATTTATTTGACAACAGTTTTGTTAAAGAGATAAATTTTTTGTTGTTAACAGCGGATGGTCTCCGCCAAAGAATCTCTCTCTCTCTCTCTCTCTCTCTCTCTCTCTCTCTCTCTCTCTCTCTCTTTCTCTCTCTCTCTCTCTCTATCTATCTATCTATCTCTTGCTATCTATCGATCTGTCTCTCTCTCTTTCTCTCTCTTTAACAAAACCGTAATACTGTCAAGAAAGCATGTGATTTGAGCTATCTGCACCAATTCGACTCTTGATTCCTATAATTCATTCGTCGAATGGCAAAATCGACGTCGTCTAAAGGCGTTTGCTTCATGTATAGCTTCGAATACCGTACAAATATCCATTTTCTTTTTGTGAATTTATAAAAACAAGATGTGTTACATATTAAGGACCTAATTAACTAAGTAACGATTAAGTTAGCTAGTGTGGATTTTGATGAGAGTCACCTTTAGAGCATGTCACGATAAACTATCTGCAAAAGGAATTCTGACAAAAACATTGTACCCATGGTCGAGTGACGTGCGTAAAACCCCATATACAAAACATTTCGAGTGAAAGAAAGTAAGGTTTTCTAGTCAGTTCTCTCTTGGAGGACTTACGAACGAGTCATGGGGAAATAATGTAGAAACGATCTTAGCTAAATGTTACCGGTGCCTCTGTCCGTGTGCGTCAATCAATTCTTAAGTTGGGGAGTAAACTTTAAGAAGGACATAGTTAGTCACTATTCTTAGCCTCATTATCTCATGTAAAAATATTTGTTTAAAAACTCATGAAAAGTATCCTAGTGCCTTTCATGCATTAGAAGTTTTATTCGTCTTAATAGGCGATACGAACGAAAACCACTAAATGATGTTTCCACATATTGAAACGGTGAAGAAAAACAGTGTCAGAAAACTCCATAAAAACGGGTACATATAAACACCTGCGCATTTATGTATAAAAACTAGGAACATTACAAATGCATTTCTATATGATTGAGATTGTCGGACTGACTTCCTCATCTTGGTTGTTATTCTCACAACATTTCGGCCGTTTTGCCCTCTGGCCTTCGTCAGGTGTTTTGTATCGAACTGGGGAACCGTTTGTTAGGAGTCTCGAACCCAACCCTTTATTATTATTACGGGGGTACCGTGTTCGGACTCCAGCTAGGCTTTGGGACATAGTTGCTGATTCTCTGTTTTGAATGTTACTTGTTCACTGCCTTCGTTCAGGATTGAACTCAGCACCTTTTGGGTAACTGTAAACTTTGATACAACGTCTAGGACTACTCGGCCATATGTCACTAGGACAATTCTTAGTTGGTTTTTGTTAATGTTACTTAAAGTAAGGGTGGAAGAACACCGAAAAGCGGTAACTAAAGGGGAGACGGAAAAATCGAGTATTATGCCTACTATGGAGTTTTTGTCTTCAGCCTTGATTTAATTATAAACATTAATACGAGTACTCACAAAAAAAGCGTTACATATAACACACAAAACTTCACACACAGGATGATATCAGAAACAACGTGGTTCAATTGAAAACCAAAACCTATATGGTTTCCAATTAACAAAAGATTCCTTTGTTCCTAATGTACTTTCTATCACATTCCTATGTATTATATCTTCAGGGGCCTATGTCAATCGAGATTAAGTTAACTAGTGTGAATTTTGACAAAAGTCGTATTGAGGTGATTATAATTCAGATTTATAAAACAGAATCGTTTCCAAAGTTAGATAAAAGACACGGCGTTGAAGTTAGTCTGGACAAAGGGCAACCACCGTAGGCAAAACAGAAGGGATAACAAAGAATAAAATCACGTTTTCGAGCAGAGATAAAACTAACGTTTTCAATTGAGGCTCTGTGGAAAACTGTGCAAACGAGACAAGGTCAATAATGTAGGAAACCTGTCATCTAAGGCGAATGTTACTTCGATGTCTGTCCGTGTGCTTCACTCATTTCGTGAAGTAAGAAAATTAAATTTAAGAAGTAGATAACTAGCTACGATAACATTAGTCTCTATTTTCTGAGTAAATTATTCCAAATAAAAACACGAATGCAAAGTCTTAGCGAACGTCTCCTTGTGTTATTTTCTCTGTGAAAATAGTTTTGTTCTTTTCAGTTAAGCAGACGCTCGACAGCCAGTTATGAAATGCGACGAAGAGAAACAAGAGGATTTAAGACCCAAGTATAAACACCTAGCATACGTATGTATAAAATTCGTCGATTTGTATGCATTAAAGATTCGTTTATTTTTTTCATTTAGCATGTTACAATCATCATACATATGATTTATCAGGATGCCCTTTATACCTGTCCTTGTACCTCTCTTGGAATTATTTAGTTCTTCTTTGATTATCCATTTTAGGCACAGTTAATAAGCGAAAAGTACTGTAACGGAGCGGCATTCAACTTAGGTGGGTTGAACCGGCTTCCTGCAAAGGAGGAAGTTTCTATGGGATTATGAAATTCAAAAGCAGTCCCCAGTCGCATGTATACTCACGTTAGAGGAGACAACGACGCATATTTTTTTTTGAAAATCTTGCAGAGAGGCGCTGACGTCTTCCTACATACAGCGCCTGATATTTCCAAATATTTGCCCATGTGGTATTGGCCAGGCTCAACGTTGCTTAACTTAGGTGATCTAATAAGAAATAATGCAAGATGATCTAATATAAGAAATAATTTATGATGAAGTTTTACAATGAGTAAATGTGTATCAATTTATAAGTTATAATTAAAAGCGTTGAACAATGCAACGTACAAGTTTGGGTAATTATTTTAATATTCGGGGGGGGGCTCTTTTGTTGAATATTGTTTAATCTATTACGTTAAATAAGTTTGTAACTATTTAGTTTGAATTTCTCGTGATTAGGATTCGTTCGTCTTTTGTAATTTTCATAATGCTTTGGTCGATTGAACCTCCGACTTTCTTCAATTGAATTCTGTCGAATCTTTCTGGCGAACTCGAGAATCTCCACGGAATTTCGAATGGAACCCCTCATTAAATGCGCGTTTATATTGAAATTAGAAAAAAAATGTTAATTTGATTTTAATACACAACATGTAATAAAATATTTACTCCTCACGAATTCTGCATACGTGTTATGGGTTTTTCAGTCCTTAACCTTACCCTGTTTTTATTTATTTATTTTTAGTTGTTTTATATTTTTTAAAGTTTGTAATTCATTCTTTAACAGTTTTACTACTGCACAAGTATGGTAGCCATTATGAGTTTCTAATGCGTCTTCGTTTCCCCGTGAGAAGCTTTGTCTGCCAGTGCGTCGGTGCACAATGTTTAAGCTGTTTAATAAGTTTCATCGCTGAACGCGTAAATAGAATGGACGCAACTGATAGAGATGCATCAGAGCAATTTTACTAGAGACTTTATACGACGATCAATCTAGCCAATATAAAATTGTAATCAAATTTTCATCAATTGTATCGCATTTTCTTTGGCTGCCATGCTTAAATTTGAAACAGCATTTCCTTTGGCTGTCACGCTTAAGTTTTGAATTGCATTTTTTGCTTTTGAAATCGTATTTTCCTGTTCTGCCATGCTTAAGTTTGAAATCGCATTTTGGTTTTTGAAATTGTATTTTCCTCTTTTCTCCTTAATATTGAAATTGCATTTTTGATCGTCTGTCAAACTTACTGTTGAAACAGGATTTTTCTCAATCTGTTAAATTTAATTACTAAATAATATTTTCGTTTATCCGTTACACTTCAGTTTGAAATGATTTTTTGTTGTTTTTTTTTTATTGTTTTCTATTGCTTAAATGTGAAATAACATTTTTCTTCCATCTGTATGGCTTAATTTTAAAACAGCATTTCCTTTGGTTTTTTTTGGGGGGGGGGGTTTCAAGCTTAAGTTTGAAATAACATTTTCGTTAATATGTTATGCTTATATTTATAAATAGCATTTTTGTAAAAAAGTGTAAAATCGCATTATCGTCACTAAACAGGCAGATTAAATGGACGTATTTTATGAGTATGGGTTCTTGTGGAGAATTCTGTCGACACAACAGATGCAATTTAGGTCAATGTCCGAACTATTAAAACGTCTAAATAGAACAAGCAACAGTCGGTCTCATATATTATTTTCGAACAGCTGTCATTGGAAGCCATCTTGGCTTAGTATTCCGGTGCAGAGAGTCGTACCGGAAATGAATGGGTGACTTTGACCGATTGTGCTGATGAATTCGTTGGAAAAAAAAGTGTGATAAGTCGGTGAATGGTTGGGGAGACGGGACACATTGCGTATTGTTGTACGAATTTTGCTGGATGGATTTAAGGTCTGTCTCGTTTTTTTTTGTTTTTTTTCGTAATGGAGTCGGGTTGTCAAAATGGCCGATGTTTTCTAGGGTCATTACGTCTGCCTTTAATAGACGTAAGTAATAAGTTAACACTTTCACCTTTATATTTATCCAACCCTATCCCCATCCTGTCTCTCTGTGCATCTCCCTTTCTTTTCCGCTCTTTCTCCCCCCCCCCCTTTCTCTCTCTTTGTTTCTCCTCTTCCTTTCACTCTTCCTATCTCTTTGTTGCCCCTTCTGCTCTTTGGCTCTTTCCCACATTCTCTCTTTCTCTTTCTCGGTGTCGCTATCTCTCCCTCACTTTCTCTGTTTTAATCTCTGTCTCTCTTATCCTGTCCTGTGTCCCTATCTTTCTCTCCGACTGTATATCCCTGTTTCTGTCCCTCTCCTTTCCCCTCATCTCTCCTTCTCGCTTAATTTCCTGTCTCTCTCACCCTATCTCTCTCTCTCTCTCTCTCTCGAATTTACTGGGTTTTCACGAGGTAATTTTCACCCATGTGCACTCTTGCTGCCCTTATGTAATTTCAATTTTAAGTATTTTAATTAAAATTTCTATAAGTTTAAGTTATGAATAAAAAAAAATAGGACAGCATATTTCTTTTTTTTTCTTCACGTCATGCATAAACGCACTACTCACGATAATAGATTTATACAATTGTCCGAATTATGTGGCTTCAAAACATCTACAGATATAGTAGAATTATCTTCAAAACTCTAAGAGAAATGTCTTAAAACGTGGTAACTTCAATATTACAGTAATGCCAAGCTTTTCACCAGCTATCCAAAACGTGTGATTGATACTAAACAAAACAATATTAATGTCAGCTATGAGAATTATCAACGAATATGTATTTGTTGATTAATTTTAGTCGATTTTTTATAGTTTTTAATTATTCTATGGCAAACAGCCAATAGATTTTATTTTACAATTTGGATTTTTATATAAATAGCGACACACACACATACACACATATGTATATATATATATATATATATATATATATATATATATATATATATATATATATATATATATATATATATATGTCGACATATTTTCGTTGTTGTCTCCCATAAAGAGAATCAGGGAAGTTATGTTCCCTTAGAATGATTGCCCGTATTTTGGGGACGTAAACAGATCTATCTATCTATCTATCTATCAATCTATCTATCTATCTATCTATCTATCTAATACATATATATATGTATATATGCATATATATATGTGTGTGTGTGTGTGTGTGTGTGTATTATATATGTAAGAGAAATAAAATTAAAACTGTCAGTTTGACTTTACAAACAAAATGTATTGTTCGACTGAATACTCTAAAAAACAATTTACAAAGTCCTTATTCCGCGGAGTTTCAAAGAATTCAATTCTTATTATTCTTCTCCTCACAGGGCATAAAGAAATCAGCAAATTATATTTGTATCAATGCTAGAATTAGCTAGGTAAGGCATTAAGTGAAACCGCTATTTATTGTAGTTATAAATTGCCAAATAAAAAAAATGAAAAAATATTGCATATGTAAATAATTATTATAAAAACAAACCGCGCATAATATTTCAGCTTAAATGAAAGTCCTCTAGAGTTGATACAAAATGCAAAACAGTTCTTTAGCTAGAATGTATTCCAAAATAAGTCCAGCGTGACGATGCATATAATCCGATTGAAAAGTTTTCAAAAATCCGATTGGAAATTTTACAAAACAGCTGAAATAATGAAAATTGTTGCTTTTTTTCCGGGCAGTGCAGTAGTCCAAAGAGAAGTCTGTCCCTAGTCAAATGGGACCTAATAGTAAGAAGAGAGAAATCCAAAATAAGAACCTTCATCATCGGCTTAAAAAGAAAAAGTGATTGCAAGCGGGAGAAGAAATTTTTTACAAATTTTTTAATTCGGTTGGGATTATATTTTCTATATATATAAATACTGTTATTTATATTAGTTTGAAGTTTACCATTGCGTATATCAGGTGAACACTACATCCCTTTGTTTTCATTAATATATATATATATATGTATATTATTTTTGTTTTACTTATGAAAGAGTATTTTACGTACACGTTTTTGTGTGTGTGTGTGTGTGTGTGTGTGTTCTACAGGTTTGGGCCTTAGAACAGTCAAGCTATGCCGATCAGCTGTAGGACAGCGAAACACGTGTATGTAGATTACAGTTTATATATATATATATATATATATATATATATATATATATATATATATATATATATATAAATGCCAAAATTAAAAACAAAATGAGAAACAAGTAAACACAGGGAAAAAATCAAGAAAATGAACGATTAACGTGTTTTATCGGGTTTAACAGACGTCTTCATGTGATGATTTTTTCTTATGTTGTAATATTTTTGTTTTATCCATATATCCTATCTTGACAGCATTTCATTTATGTGATATACTATAGTGTATTTTATCACCTCGCACACACACATAAACACATACACACGCACACACACATATATATGCGCGTGTGCACAAGTGTGTGTATACGTGTATGTGTATGACAGTGTGTGTGTCATAATCTAAAAATTGAAATCGATAAAATATATCAAATGTAAATGCTTACATTTATAATTCGAGAACAGAGAGTTGATTGATTTTTTAAAAATATTTTCTCATCAGTTTATCTTAGTTAACCTTGAAGTGATTTTTAGGTTTTTTCCCCCTTAAATCATTTTTCTGTTTTAAATGTTTTTTTTTTTTTTGTATGCCAAATAAACTGCCAGATTTGGAGGAGGGAGTGTAATTGTTTGGGACTGCATGGCTTCTTCAGGCACTGGACTGTTTTACACATGTAAGGGCAAAAGGAACTCCCCAATTCATACTAACATGCCGGACCAGGTTTACCAAACTTCTTTGACTAAAATATCCAATAATAACATTCCAAGTAATCTAATATTCCAACAAGACAATGCTGAATGCCATACGTCAAAACTTTCAATGGGTTGGTTTGAGAAGAAGGGATTACAGTGATAAAGTGGCCCCTTCAATCCCCAGACCTTAATCCCATTGTAACTTTATGGTTTCATCTAGGGAAACGTGTAAGAATGCACAAATGTTCCTAAAATATTTGAGGTTAAACCTCATAAACAGTGGCTAAAAATAGACCTTACCCATTGCAAACAATTTAGCCAATAAAATGAATAAAATTTCTTACAAAGGGAAAAAGGAGGACATGCAAAAAAAAAATTATTGTTTTTAAAATAGATTTATTAATTTTTACTTCATATTCTTAACCTTTTTTCATTGATACTCCATAATTTTTACCATAGCTGTATATATATATATATATATATATATATATATATATATATATATAATATAATACAATCCTTTAAGATTTATTTTTCTTAAATGTTGACTTACAAACTGTTAATCGTCATTAAATAATGTTAATACATTTCTAAATGTTTAAATTCACTGGAATATTGTTTCGATTGACGCTAGTACTTCGGGTATGTTCCTTGCAAAAGTTAATAAAAACGATTATATATTTTATTATATATATACATAAATGTTGTTAGTTATTTGTTTACTAGTAGGCAACTGTGTTTCTAGTTCTATAGATCGATTTTTTGATGATTATTTAACCAATTTAATATTTTTGATAATTCTTTAACCAATTTATTTCATTTTTTTAAATCGATATTGAATTTAAATTGCAATATAAGAATTCATTCTTGTGTCCGCATTTAACTATAAATACTTACTTTTCGTTTAATAAGTCAATATGTGTTTTCTTTAATAAATTTATCTTTGTTCTATAAACGTCATTTATACTTTCTCGTAGTTACATTGCATGGTAAAACAGCTTAAAGAGTTCTCAATTGAAATTATTATTTTTATTTATCCGTATGTGATGATTAGACTTACGTTTGAAGTTATTTTCTTTGTACTCTATTTTTATGCTTACTTGTTTATGTCATTTTATATTTTGTTGCCATTAACTCGGCTATATTTCAGCTACATTTTGAGTTAATTTATGCATTAAGACCTCTGCAAAATATGACCAAATATTCCACCCCAAACTTTGTGTTCATAAGCAAGTTTATGTATGTTAATTAATCGTATTATTTCGAATAATTAATACTCTTCTACATTAAATAACCCCAAAATAGGTGATATGTTTGATAGACTGACATGATTATAGGTAACTAAGTCTTTCACTAACTGAAAATGTAAGCTAAGTTGCCGACAATAGTCGAGGACGACCCGAAAGCTCCCTTGTTCATTAGTTGCTACATTGAAGTATAGGTGAGTGAGCCTCTTAATCCTCAGGATTTCTCCACTTGCCATTGACCTTCCCTTTATAATAATGAGTGCTTAGGAAAAGAGGGATCAAGCATCACTTTTTAAGTTTTTAGTATTAGATCAGAATCCTATTTTTGCGAGCACTACAAATGAGTTGGTCACTAAACAAGTATCGAAAATTTTACGATTTTTTCGTGCCATCTATTTTAAAATTAAGCATGATCCACTGTCCGAGAGACATTCAAATTTATATCGACGCATGTAACATTTCCGTTTTCTAGAAATGTATAATCTATATATATTAATACGATAGCGTGTATGTTATTTTGTGTATCACGCTTACATCTTTTTCTTCCGAGTGACTTAAATGTTATGACCTTTCATTTCCTGTAAAAAATATTTTTACCAAGAATTTTTCAAAAATTTACGTTTCGGTTTCGATTATAGCTGAATGAATAAATAAATATATATATGTGTGTGTGTGTGTGTATGTGTGTGTGTGTGTGTGTATATTTCGTCCCAAGTTTTGGCGTAAGTTTCGATTCAAGCTGATGCACCCAAGTTATATGGATATATTTTTGAAATCACAAACCGAACGGTCTTGCTAGCTTAGATAAATACTTTTGCAGTTTTAACAAAAGAGCTACAATAATATCAAGGTCTCTCTATATACGCTGAACATCCACAGAATACCAACATTAATATATTGCGCATGAAAGAATCCACTGTGGAATTTTCACCGGTCCCGCTTGTTCTACATTATAATAAACTACATAATAGCATATAAACATGCATTGTCTTTATCTGCAGAAAATGTCTTAGATGGTGAAAGAGAAGGCTAGTTGCACCTATTTACAATGCCTCCCCACAGGACAGAGTTAGACACCAGGGTCGTTTTTTAACGTGGAGAAAACGTACAAAAATTTTAAAAAAAATTGTAGAAGTCGTGAAGGACTGTTCCTCCACTTAAAGAGAACACGAAATGGAAGTGCAACATCTGAAGAACAGATACTACACTCTTATTTATATATTTTATTATTTTCAAAAATTTGGACATACAATTTTGCAATTGCAACACATGGTGATCATTTGAGCAGCCGCTATATGTAGAAAGTTTGTACCTCCCTGCGAGAACAGTAAAAACATAATCACTGTGATATGCATGCGACTGATAATCGCTTCTGCATTTTATATTCCCTAGAAATTTCATCTGAAGGAGAAAGTCGATTAAATCTGCCTTAAGTAGATGCTTCTCCGTCTTTTTGATAGGTAGAAAAAATATGTACTGAATTTGACTAGTGCTACGACTTTACTAGGGAACTTTGAAACTTACTTCGTGATTTGTCACATGAAAAAAGTCGAATTTGGAAATCTAGCTATCTATAAAGAGGAAATGTGTATAATGACACTTCTCAACCTACATACTCAATGAATTTTTTATCTACAGACTTGAAATTTTATATATAAAGTATTCAGCCACGTGAAATACTTTTATTCGGTTTTCATCCAGCAACTAAGGGGTCAGAACTGAAAAATTGGCATTTGGATGCCATCGGATTTTATCTCTTTGTCAACTTTTTCACAAATGAGCATGCGCGGTCGTGAACCATGACATTTTCTTTATATATAGAGTAAGTAGATTTGAAAACACTTTGTAAAGATCGTATCAAGCTAATCTAATCTTTCGATTTTGGTTTCGATCTCAGCTCGAGTATTTTTTTCTACTTACAAGAAAAGAACTGTTTAGAAAAAAAAAACATTTTACTCTCATGCACATGTCTCCGTTTCTGTATTAATTAAAAAATATGCATATTATATGACTGGACAACGCCGGAGGAAGGGGCTGCTAGTAATATATATATATATATATATATATATATATATATATATATATATATATATATATATATATATATTATAAGCTCCATTTCCTATTTGGTTTTATCGAGCTTTTACATCTGGCTGAGATAATTTTATAAATATTAATTCTTTAATATTTATAACTAGCGGGGGTACCCGGCGTTGCCCGAGTGTTTGTTTCCGGGACGGGGGGGTGAAAAATGTTATGGTAGGTAAGTAGGAAGGATCAAACCCGGAGTCATGAGTAAAAGTAGTAAAATAAAGTGTGAAAAAAAAAACATCTGCAACGTTAACAGTTCGGCCACCAAGAAAAGTCCATTCCAGTTGTTTAGGAAAAAAAAAAAACGACTACGGTAGGTCGGCGCGAACGTGAAAATATAATGTGAATTGTCCAGCACGCTGACCACTACGTCACAGAGCACTGCGGCTTAGTTTAGTGATTTTAAATAACTTCACATGAAAGAACTACGAAGCCAAACCGGTGTTCTCTTCTCAACTGTTCCTTGTGAACGATCCCCAAACGGTGTTAAGTGGTGGCAGGGGGAGGAGGAATTTATTAGAGAGAAAATATTTTACCACTTCCATTGATCTTAACCGATTTTGGCCGTGACTTTTCAGCAGAAAAGTATAGAAATCTAAGATTATCGAGGAATTTGAGAAATAATAAGCCTATAACACACCTCAGATATTGTTCTGCCGTTTGTGCATATTATATTTGCATTAAATATCTTGATTTTTAATCCTATTAATGTCAAAATCAGACGGGAAAAATGAGTTCATTTTATTTATATAGAGATATACTTTAATTTTACCATCTTGGATCATTTTGGTAAATTTAATTGTAATTTTTATATATATATATATATATATATATATATATATATATATTCGTATTCCTGTCTGTTTGTTTGTTTGTTAACAATTTGTTTAATATATACAAAACGTGTCTTACTTTAATCTTTTTAGCGAGAGAATTAATTAAATTATTCTATTTTAAATTGTTATTTAATAAATTTTAAACAACAATTATATTGATAATATATTTAATTTATTTTGGAATTAATATTTCCAACAGCGCCCTTATTTTAAAACCGTTTTTAGAGTTATTTGCCCCTAGATGCTATCCATAAACAAAAACGTTATAAATAAATAAATAAATATAACGTTCAACGAGACATATCATTTGGTAATTTCATCAGTTTCTAGCTGAAAAAATAATTTCGCGTAGATAAAAAAATATTTGGCTTTTATTGTTTTGTTTAAATATTTAAAAAAAAAAACACTTACGAAAAAAACTGAAAATAGTTCATTTGTTTATTTTATTTTATTCCTCACGGCAATACAGAAATCGGTAAATTTTTACCACGTAAGATCTACTGCTCCCCTCCAAATTCCAGAATTTACACTTATTTTCTTCGCGTTAATTTCATCGATTACAAACGTTATTTTCTTATAAAAAAGGTAAGTTTATACGACGTGACCCAGCGGCATTTTAGCTCTAAAAAAATGGAGATCTACTTTTTTTCAGCCTAATAGATTTTAACAGCCTTTATAAATACGAGAAAATAAATTTTGAAAAAAAAAATGTCATGCTAGAGTGGGTGGATCACTTAAATTTAACGTAAAATGAGCAACCATTTTTTGGCCACCAAGCGTTCAACGAGACATATCACCTCTAGCATTTTTTTAAAGTTTGGCGATTGAGGAGGAGAGAAAAAATGGGTGTGGGGGTAATAACATTGGAAACATAAAATAACGATGAATTTAATTATTTTTATGAGACCATTCTCTTCTTTCACCTAATAATTGAATAAACAGAACAAAACCCAAAATATGACAAATTCAATTTTTTGAGGTGGGGGGATTACATTAGAAACATACAACGACAAATAAAAAGTAAATCGAAAAGCCCCCCCTAAAAAAGCAAATAAAAAATAGCCTTTATTTACAAAGAAAGCCAGTAAACAAAGTGCCATTACAAAAAATAATGGTAAATGTGTAGTTTAGCGGCGTAAATTATTTGACAGACACAAAAATTATAAACACTATTTATTTTTATATAAAGCATTATTAGACCCAAAGGCTGAAATAAAACAAAAAAAATAATTAATTCTTATATTTTTTATCATTTTTTTTATTACACGTATAAAATTTGGCCTCTTTTTAGGCTTGGCAGATTGGCTTTTAAAGGCCAAATTTGACCTTTTTACGCTCTTTCATTACAAAAAAAAAATATGGCGGCCAAAAACATAGTTCATGAAAGAGCTTAAAAAGGCCAATCTACCAATCATAGAAAGGCCAAATTTTAAAAGCAATATAGCGGCCTCGATTAATAAATATAAATGATAAAAAAAATAATAAAATTATTTTTTTTTCTGGTTTTGGGTCTAACAATAGGTTATATATAAAAATAAGTAGTTTTTATATTTATTTTGTCTGGCAAATAATTTACGCCGCTAAACTACACATTTACCAAGATAAAAAATAAATGCACACATTAATTTTTATAACCTTTTTATTATGGGTTCACATAATCGTGAGTTTTATTAGGACAGTGATCCCTTCTGCCGAAATATCTGGTGGAGAGGGTATCAGATACTTCTTTTTGGGGGCGATTACATTTACATGTTTTTATCCGTTCTTTTTCTAAATTGTTATGGGGGTATCCATGTTACCCATGATGAAAATGTTTAGTATAGCAGGCGTGTTTCAAACTGAACTTCATGTCAACCTAGGCAACGCGGGGTACCCATGCTAGTATATATATATATATATATATATATATATATATATATATATATATATATATATATATATATATTGTGCAAAATTTTGTTGAAAATTCAATGACTCGCGTTGCGTTTTCATTTTTATAACCTTCGTTTATTTCCTGGAGTTTTTCCATTACAGCTGTTTAATTGATGAGTTGGCAATTTTACGATTTATGTTTCCATAAAAATATACTGTCTCCACCAACTTCTTCAGATGTTTATCCATTAGATTTTTACAACAAAAGGTATATTTTTAACATGCTGAACATCGTATTCGGATAAAAGGATTTCCACATCCATGCTTCTTCACTTCTTCCATCTTTTAGTGCTATGTAAAGATAGTTTTCCGTTTTAACCCGTACTTTCGTATTTTTATTTTTATTTATTATTTACTTATTTTTGTTTCAATTTTCTCTACCCCCCCATTTGTTTTTCCCCAATTATCATATAATTTTATATAATTTTATTCCTATATTTATGCGTGTTTATTTTAATATTGTTTTTTTTTTGCTTGGTTTTTGAATACGTATTATATTACCCGATGCAGGGGAGGTCACTCTCGTGATATCATTTTTTATATCTAGGATTACCTCCCTTGCATTTTTCTTTTCCTAATCTTCTCTAGTGCGTGAAATTAAATATATTTTCTCTGTGCGAACACCCGTGGATTACATCTAGTCTTTTGTTTAATAATTTTTCTTTTGATATTAGTATATGGTAAGATTCTAATATCCATATATATATAAAATTTATTCCTGGCCCGTTCGGTATCCGACTTAATGATCTCTCCTTAAGTTTATGTGCCTATATCTCGGATTAACTATCTGTTTTTTATACTTATTTCTCCTCAGTGCAAAAAGTTGCACAAAAAGTCGGTTTTATTGCGGAGAAAGAGCCAGACTCCTTAAAAAAGACTAATCTGGATCGGGACAAAAAATAAAAGCTGTCTCAACCAGTTTAACTTGTTTAGCATAAATGCAGTTTCGTTGTGTTATTATAGTAGATAAGAGATTGGCCGTCTGTAGCGGTTGAGCACTTTCGACATTTAATAATAAAGGTTTTTAGTGGGATGAATATTGCCTCGTTCGTTAGTTCCTGAGCTGACCTGATTAGTTGATCTATTTTTCATGAAGGTCTGTCTCCATTACAAGTTTTAAATACTGTAAAATAGAGAGGACAAACTATTCACGTCTCGACTGTGAAAGTAAAACTAAATAAAATTATCTTCTTGCCAGATTTTTATTCAACGAACCCCTACTTGGCGTTCACGCTTGTTCTGTTTGTTTCTTTTCTACCGTTTTAAAGCTAAACACTTTTGTTATTGCAAGGTAATATAGTGCAACCTTTCTAGTTAGAATTCCCCCCCCCAATAATTAATGTTGTCTTTGTTTCCGTCCTCTTCGTTTCTATTTATTGATTAGACCATTAGAAACTGATCATGTTTCAAAGGGCGAAACCTATCCCTTCTTTCAGCATTGTTCAAGCCGTCCAGTTAATGGCGGACGCCATGGGGTGCAACGAGATAAATGCGGACCTACAAACACGCACGCGTAATAAGTATCTAGTATCGACGGATATGCAAGCACGACACTTTAAACACAGAAACCAGAGATATGGGTACGCACGTGGCAGCACTGGCAATAAAACTTTGACAGGTGATTTATGGCGCATTGTACTCTGCTTGTCGTCGATCGCAGCCTTAGTTGGCCACTTGTGAATACGGAGGAGCCGCCATTACGTTATCAAATGGAGAAGGAGCAGGAAACCATGGAAATACACAAGCCGGTTTAATAAATCTCTCAGTTGTTCGTCGGCTTCAGCTCCTATTCATGTTCTTCCGCTATTTCCAGTCAGACTTTTTCTCTGCTTTAATCTATTCTATGAAGGGCAATTGTTTTTGTCTATGTGTGTTTGTTGGTCCAGATAAAAGTTTTTAAAAATTCAGAACAAAAATTTTTTTAAAAAAACACATAGTCGGTATATTTATATGGATAAATAAGATCTACAATTTACAAAGAATTATTTATTATTTCACCGTAAAGTAGCACAGATTTTGTTCACAAAAGTGGTGGGGCGGTTTCTTGCCATTCGATGCACCAGTTCGTATCTTACAACTAGGCAACGCTGGGTGTCCTGTTATTGTTTTTTTTTTTTTATAATTTTGGTTTCACTAAGTTATTTTAAATGTTTTAATGTGAAACCTTATATAAAGATTACATCCATTTGAAAATTGGAATATTTCAGATTTACATTTTATTTATTTTTTACATAAATTCGCAAACAGTTTCGAATTTAGTTTTAATTCTTAAACTTTAGAAATTTTCTAGAATCAAAAGCATGCAATGCCTTTTGATTAAAATTGGAATAAAAATTCACAACGCAAGGATTTCTTGCATTATATTATTATTATGTCTATGACAAGAATATTCTTTTCATTATTTTGTAATCTCGAGCATATACCAGTTAATATATTATATGTTTTTAGGTAGAGAGATGTGGTTCTCAATTAATTAACGGTGTCTAACTGCATCGGATATATACGCAAGAGTCAAAACAATTATATGAACATTCTCATGTCATAGACTTAATTATTATTTTAATCTTCATAAAGGGGCATAAAATTAATGTAAACGTTTCTGACAGTTCTATCAGGTATTCTAGACGTTTGCGCATGAAGATACACGCACACGCACGTATATATATATACAAAGTGCGGGCAATAAGTAACACCCCTGACCCACTTCCAGTTGTCTGATCTAGCTGAAATTTTGCATGTGCAATGATTTATATCTCTAAGGGTTATGTGGCAAATTACAGCTCTGAACTAATTGTGGTTTCTGTTTTACAGGTATTTGAACTGAGTCAGGTGTGAAATGGAGGCTGTTGAATGTCGAGCAGTGGTCCGGATTTTGTATTTGAAAGGACGCAAACCACAGGAAACTTTTGAGGAAATGAAAGAAACTTATGGTGATAATGCCCCATCATATGACCTTGTAAAATGTTGGCATCGTGAATTCAAACATGGTCGGAAGTCTGTAGAAACAGCTCCCAGACCTGGACGCCCCACCCCCTTCTGCCATTGATGAGGCATCTGTCCGTCAAGTTGAGGCTGCCATTTTGGAAGATCGGCGCATTACTAATCGTCAAATAGCCCAGCTTGTCAAGATTAGTACAGGGTCTGTGGAAACTATCGTTCATGACCATTTGCATATGCATAAGGTGTCTGCCAGATGGATTCCCAGGTTGCTCACACCATTCCAGAAGCGAGAACGCGTCGAGTGCTCGAGGATGAATTTGGAGTTGTGCCAAGAAAATAAGTCAAAGTTTTTGAAAGACTGATTACAGAGGATGAAACCTGGGCCCATCACTATGATCCAGAGACCAAAACGCAGTCAATGCAGCGGAAGCACTTGGACTCACCACCTCCAAAGAAGGCAAGAGTGCAGCCCTCCGCTGGCAAGTTCATGGTCACAGTCTTCTGGGACCAGGACGGAGTAGTGATGATAGATTTCCTGGCAAAGGGTTCCACAATTATAGGAGCCTATTATGCTTTACTTTTGAGGAAATTAAGGGAAGCTATCAAAATCAAGAGGCGGGGCAAGATCAGCAAAGGTACCCTCCTCCTGCAGGACAACGCTCCGGTCCACAACTCGCATGTCGCCAGATCAGAAGCACGGGCGTGTGGTTATGAAATTTTCCCTATCCTCCCTATTCTCCTTATCTTGCACCCTCAGACTTTCATCTCTTACCAGATGATGCAACCTTGATTTCTGAAGTCACGTCGTGATTGGAGGACCAACCTGGGGTGTTCTACAAAAACGGTCTTCAGAGCTGCATCAAACGATGGGAGAAATGCATAACTCTGGGTGGTTTCTATGTAGATAAAGACTAATAACTGTGCCAAGTTTCGTTGCTCTACTCCTATGAGAAGTGGGTCACAGTCATTACTTATTGCACGCCCCTCGTACATATTCACACACACACACACACACACACACACACACACACACACATATATATATATATATATATATATATATATATATATAAGTGAAAATGTCTGTGTGTATGTCTGTGTACATTTACCTACAAAATAACTCAAATGTCAATTTTTGGTCTAGAGACTCAAGATTTGACATAAGGGGTACTGAGATTTGAGAAAAAAAAATTTAATCCGTTTTCAGCCAGAAATTTGACTGTCAAGGGGTAAAATTCAATGATTTGACCTTTGAAATCTCTACTAAACTCCTCCATCAATTTTGGGTCTAACCACTTGAAATTTTAAATGTAGATAACTTGGACATGGATAAAACTTTTTTTAATTTAATTTGAGGCCCAAAATACAAATGTTAAGAGGTCAAAATTGGAGTCAAATTTTTTTTAAAAATCGACATCTGCGAACTCTCCTAAATTACTCAGCAAATTTCTGGTCTAAACATCTGAAATTTTACATAAAGGGTATTCAAAGAACGGGTAAGTTTTTAAATCGGTTTGGGTCGAAAATTTTTGCTACGAAGGGGTCAAAGTTCAGAAGATTCGACCTGTACGTTGTGTAGCTACTTAGCCAATTTTTGTCTAAACCTTTGCAATTTATGCATAACGGGTATTCAGACATGTGGCAAGCATTTTAATCGGTTTTGGGGCGAAAATCTGGCTGCCAAAAAGTCAAAATCGAAAGAGTTGACTTTTGCAGATTCTACCAAATCCCTTCGCCAATATTGGGTCTAAATGCTTGAAATTTTAGATGTATGTAACTTGGACATGGATAAAACCTTGTATTTTGATTTGAGAATAAAATAATAAATGTTAAGGGGTCAAAATTGTGGTCAAAGTTTTAAAAAATTGACTTCTGCGGTCTCTACGAAATTAATCAGACACATTTTGGTCTAAACATTTGACATCTTACATAAAATGTATTCACACGTAGCGAAAGTTATGAATAGTACATAGGGTCAGAGCAAAGCCGTGTTGGGCTGCTAGTATATATATATATATATATATATATATATATATATATATATATATATACTAGCATGGGTTATCGGCGTTGCCCGTGTGTTTTGAGGTGTAATTGGAGATGTACGCTGAGCAATAAAAAACGGTCAATTTTTTAAACTTTGACCCCTATTATGACCCCTTAATCCTTATAGTTTATGGCTCAAATCAAGTAATTAAGTTAGATCCATGGCCAACACAAACCTATATCTAAAATTTCAAGTGTTTAGACCCATAATTGTAGAAGGAGTTTGGTAGAATTTTCAAAGGTCAAATCATGGAACTTTGACCCCGTAATCGCAAAATTTCTGGCGGAAAACCGATCACATCGATTTTCCACAATCTCAGTACCCTGTATATCAAATTTCGAGTCTGTGGGCTAAATATTGACAGAGGTATTGCGTAGGGAGACGTACACACACAGACACATACACAGACAGACATGGGTGCCAGGCGTACCCGGATATTTGGAGGTGTATGTTGAGCAAAAAAAGAAAAAAAAGAAGCGGTAGATTTTTTTATCTTTGATCCCTATTATGACCCCTTAAATTTATTGTTTTGGGCTCAACTCAAGTTATTTAGTTAGATCCATTTCCAACAAACCTATATCTAAAATTTCAAGTGTGTAGACCCAAAATTGTCGGAGGAGTTTGGTAGAGTTCTCAAAGTTAAAATCGTTGAACTTTGACCCCTTGATCGCCAAATTTCTCGTCAAAAACCGATCACATCGATTTTCCCAAATCTCAGTACCCTGTTATCAAATTTCGAGTCTGTAGACTAAAAATTGACAGAGTTATTGCGTAGGGGAATGTACACACACACACACACATGCGCGCGTGCGAGAGCGCGTTCACTTTTATAAATAGATAGATAGATAGATAGATAGATAGATAGTATACTTCTAAAAAACAACGTTCAAGGAAAGGGGAGGAAGTGTAAGCGGCTGTTACGATAACGGATATTCATTTGAAAATGCTATTGAAAGAAGTGAAGAATAATGGAAATTTACAGGAATTGTTGTCACGCAGACTCTAGGGAACATCAATTATTGTCAGTGAGTACTATCTAACTTTTTTTCCTGGGTTTAATAACTAGTAGAATGTTTCGGTCAGTCTGTCTGGATTACTTGTAAATATATCCCATCCGATGACAAAAAATACCTTTAATGTACACGACCATACGCACACATCGAACTTGAATGCCTACTGGTGAGAACTTGAACGCCTACTAGACACTATCATAGAGTGTCTACAGTCTCTCTGTACAGTGGTTTGTCAGGATAGCATGGCATGAGGATACTTTTCCCTTGAAGTGAACCCTGACCAAATATTCAAAATCACGTAGTATTCGCAGCCCAAATAAGATCCTTCTATGACTAACCCACATTAGCTCTTACGAGGAATGGTGCACTTTATCCAAGTGATGTTACCTCAAGTAATAGCATGGAGCTGAATATTCCACACGACTAGATAGATTTTTGTTCTGGGTCCAGTAAGACCAAGAGACCAAAACGAAAGATTTACTACAACATATGAAAATGCTTAATTGGGAAGTTCCAATATCTTTAATAATCCAGTGTTTAAGAGATAAAGAACTTCCTACATTCGAATATCTATGTATCTCATATAGAGTTCAAGGGTTAGCCCCAGGTAGTGGGCCCCTTGACATCTGAAAACTTTAACTGAAGTAAAATAAAAAAAATATAATCATTAACACACACACACACACACATACACACATACATACATATATATATATATATATATATATATATATATATATATATATTCCAGTTAGAAAGCTATTTAAAAATATATCCAAAAATTAAGAATAATTGAATTTCAACAAAGGCCGTTGATAGTGCTCAATCAAAGCGAACAAATTATAAATTTTTTTTTATTATTTTTTATGTAAATACAGCCATATCTTGCTACGACGTGCGTGCAGACCGTTTCAATTATATTTCATCTCATCAGGCAAGAAGAATTAAAATACAAAAATTAAAAAGATTCAAGACTATTTTCAAATTTTAAGGAGAGAAAATATGCCATGACTAGCGTGAGGCAAGGTTAAAGTTCATATGGATTTAAATTAATTACAAAAATCAAATTTCCGTTAAAGAAGAGGGGGTTAAAAAGGATAGTTTTAGGGAAGAGTTTGAGAGATTTATAAGAAGGGAGAGGTAATATAAAAATATAGAGAGGGGGTATGAATATGCTAAGAGGAAGAAAAAGAGAAATAATTTTAATAAGTTAGAATATATAAGCTTATCAAATGGAAACTAGTTTCGCTTTTATTTTGTTTATATGTATACACATACATATATATTCATGGACACACATGTAAACACACACACAAATACACATTTATGCAGATATTCCGGCACAGACACACGCACATAAGCATATTGTGTTTTATTTTTTTATTAATTTATATAAGTATTAATGTATTTATTATTATTATTATTATTATTATTATTATTATTATTATCATTATTATTATTATTATTATTATTATTATTTTATATTTGTTTTTTATTATTTACTCATTTCATTTCTTTTAATGATTTTATTTCATTTTATTAAAACTTATTAATTTTTTATTTAAGTTTTGGTATTTAAACGGTGTATTTGAATCTAAATAATTTTCTAATGATTTTCCAAAGAATTTTTTAATTCACGTACGGTCACCTTTAATTTATTCATTTATATATATATATATATATATATATATATATATATATATATATATATATATATATATATATATATATATATATATATATATATATATACTGAACTCATTCTTGTTTCCTTGTACTCATTTGTTAATTATTTCACGAAATTATGTCTTTTGGATGACATCGAAATACCTTCCAGTAACGCGAGTCCTTTGGATTTTTACTTCTGGATACCGGACTTTTACCAACTTTTCTTGGATTTTCTCCCTATTGGATATTCTACTCTTCACCCGATCATTCATTCCCGTGAAATAATTTTTCTTTTTTATCTCATTCCCTCTGCTTCATTATTTTTTAAACTTTTACCAAGTAAACTCTATGGCTTACATGTAGTTTCATTAAATATTTTACAAGCAAAATCCTATTCCGCATTTTGCGAATTCCTACCTTCTGACGGGAGGAAAGGTATTTCTTTCGAAACTCCGCGGATTAAGGACAATCCACTTTATTTATGTCTCCATTCTGAAAATTAAATATGTTTTAAACTCTACTTAAAGTCTTTTTAACATGCGTTATTAATTATTATATATATAACTGTTGTGTCTGTATCAATAACAACACGAACGCAGAAAGTAAAGGTAAAACAAATACATTAAGACGAAAAGATAATACATATTTACAAAGATGCAGCTGTACTGCACTTGGAAGATTGTCCGGCAGAGGGCGTGTTAAAGTCTTTCATGGAGCAACCGGCACATGAGTCTTGCCTATCCGGCGTTCGAACACAGCTCCCCGGTCTTGCTGACTTGATACCTTTATCTATATCTTTTCCCCCACGTATGCCAATTGGTGGGCGTCTCCACAACAATAACATATATTAACATAAATTGACATAAATTTATATATATATATATATATATATATATATATATATATATATATATATATATGACAAAAGTCTATTTTCCAAATTTCAGGATGTTTACCACTTTACGATTTATTGGTTTATATATATATATATATATATATATATATATATATATATATATATATAAATATATATATATATATATATATGACAGAGGTCTATTTTCCAAATTTCAGGATATTGACCACTTTACAATTTATTGGTTTAAGTACGTTAATATGTGCAATGCTTGACAGCACCTGTTTCGTAGCACAAAATTATTCATTTAATAATAAGAAATAAAATAAATTTGATTAAAAATATAAATAAACTTTTTTAGATATACAAAATTCAGGTTTAAACAACAAATACTATTACTGGAAACAAAAATCAATATATTAACTAATTAGTTTCGTATAAAAATTTAATAAATATATAGACATATGTTATATATTTTTCAGTTATTCATATTATATTAGTAAATGTGCATTGCATAATTATAAATAATAAATTAATAAAATATTCCAAAAAATACTTTTATTAGTGTATATTAAAATGAATACATTTTTATCATACTGGAATTTTAATTTAAATGACTTTATTTGAAAATTCAAACATGGCATGATTAAATAAAAATGTAATTGCAATTTGTCTCTCGATTTTCGAATTTTGTAATCATGCCCATACGCATTTATTTTCTAGTGATAGATTGATAGGTTCTTTTCCTTCTGATAAGATTAGGACAATAAATTCATTGATTGAGATAATAATTCAATAAATTGTTTTGCGCAACGGAACAGGTCCTGCCAATAATAGTGAATGGCAACATACTTAATTGTAAGATGGCCAACATCCTGAAATTTGGAATATGGACTTTTGTCATTTATTTGTTATATGGTTTGTAATTACATTGAGCTTCATAAATTAAAAGATTAGTGTGAATAAAGATGAAATATAATTGGAAACACATAAGCACAAACACACACACATACACACACACACGCACACACACACATATATATATATATATATATATATATATATATATATATATATATACGTTTTAAATTTATTACCGTTTTATCTGTTCAGTTACATATGTTTCGGATGCCGGACCATATTTACGATCCAGCAGCCTCGTCAGACCTTACACAAATGGGTATTATTATTTAGAAGAACGATTTTAAAAGAAATACGAGAGAAAAAAGAGGAAAAAAAGAAAGAAAGGAAGAGAAAACAAGGGGGTGGATATCGACAATAATTAAGGTTTAATGTTTAAAATACATTAGATTGGCATGTGTGTAGGGGGGGTAGTAAATTCAGCTAGGCGTGGGTGAAGATATAGTAATATAGGGAGGGGGAGATGGGGAGATAAAGGGAGGGGTAAGGGGAGGAGGGGGAGGAATTTCAATTTTGGGTTTTAAGATTTGGCTGTTTTTATTAAGATTGTTTAGCTATACACTGGAGTATATGAATTGATGGGAGGGAGACAGAGAGAGGGAGAGAGAAAGGGTTTGTGTACGTGTCACATGCGTTTGGCAAGAGTTCATTCTCGAACGTTCGCAGTGGCCACGGTAAGTCCAAACGTACATTCGACAATGAATTGTTTTAGGCACTTAAAAGTGAATAAACATGCTAATATACGCGCATATACGCACACATACAAACACATATAATTATATACACATATATATATACATATATATAAATAAATACACATGTATATATATAAATATATCAACATACATACACACAACCACATATGCACACACAAATATATACACAATGTATGTGGAAGTATATTTCCATGTACATTGTGTATATATTTGTGTGTGCATATATACGAGCGACATTCCAAAATAATACCTACTATATTTTATTATGCTTATAAAATAAAATTAAATTAAACGAAAATTAGTATCTTTCGTTTTATTTCATTTATGCAGCATACCTATTTCCCGTTGGATTATCCTGCAAGAATTTGAGTTGTTTTATACATTATTTTTTTCTTTTTTATACCTTTTCTCACTCTTACTATTACGTCATTTTTTTCCATAGTTTCCATTGTTCTATTTTATTTATATATAAGATTTTCGCTCATGGTTTAAAAAAACAGTTTTGAATTTATTATAAAATAATAATTTTTTTAAAATTCTAAACTTTTACACTTTATTTTGAACTTATATTTGGATAATGCTGGCATTTTCCCCTCGTGTTATGAGAAGCATTTGGCTTTGAAATGCCATGGCCTAAGAGGTTTCTTACCTAATCCCTTTTCTGTAACTCTATTGACTTCATAATGTCATAAAGTTATTATGTAATTTTACTCTTTATCCATTTAACTTAATCTTAATGTTGTTCCTCTTAGTTGAGTAGATCACCTTTTTTCCTGATAGGTTTGTCTTATTGTAAATTTAATTTTCAGCATAATTTTATTACTATATATATATATATATATATATATATATATATATATATATATATATATATATATATATAGTGCAAAATTTTTATGAAAATTCAAAGACTCACGTTTTCTTTTTTATAACCTTCGTTTATTTCCTGGATTTTTTCCTTTACAGCTGTTTCATTGATGAGTTGGCAATATATATATATATATGTATATATATTCAAAATGCGAGAGATTATATAATTATTTCCAGAGCCAAACAACGTAGCAACTTAAAAGAGCTATGATAGCCAATAAACTGACAGTCCAAGACGAGTTTCGCTCTCATTTGGGCTCATCAGTTAGACATATACGAACTCGGGATTCGAAACCGAGCTTCATTTACGTATATATATATATATATATATATATATATATATATATATATATATATATATATATATGTGTGCGTGTGTGTGCGTGTGTGTGTGTGTGTATTCTCCATCGTATTTGTCGCTATTTCTTATAAAATACGTCTCTTGCATGGTCTCAAATAAGCGAACATATATCAATAGTTTCTTCCCTCAACGTTTGGTCTGGACAGCCAAGTCGAGATCGAGCTGAATGAACTATAATTAGTGTAGCGGGAACTGTCACTTATATTGCAGAATTGTAAATGTCTTGTCCGTAGGTGAAGGGCGTTCGGAGCTTTGTCTCTTAAATAAAATACAGTTCTAGAATAGCGGCACGGGGTTGGGAAACAATCATCCTTCACCCACCCACTCCCACACACAACAAACCTCACCCCTGATAAAACGGGAAAGAAGGAATCGTGTACATGACGAATTCTGAGTTGGTCAAACGGTCACTGATTCGCGCCATGACCCCAATTTGATCAGTAGAATTACCTCCGCTCCCTGTAAAACCGATCTCATATAATTCGATACTAATAGCAAACACATGCTATAGAGGCCCAAAAATCGATGTAGGTGTAGTGTTCGTGTTCTTCGACAATATTCTCTCGATGAATTTACCTTTCAATCGATAGGAGCTATAAGTAAGTAATAAATTGCAAACCCTTGATTAGGTTAAAGCACAACAGCAGCGTTGATCCTTTTCTTTTGGCCTCTTAATTCACGGTTTTAAATCGACCTTGGCCGTCGGATTTCTTACACCCGATTAACCCATTAGGTCTCGCTGTCCTATAAATATGACAGCAAATATTTTTTTATCTATAACATCTTATAGAACTGCTTATTACATAATTACTCTGAATACTCATTATTAGTGAGGATGGTCTCCTTGTTGCTTCGGCGGCTTGGAGGCTGGTAGAAAGTACTCGTCAAGGATCCGTTCTTGACACTCAGCCCGACAGGTGCGGGGTCGGGAACCGGCTCTGTACCTTTCGGACTGAGGTACGCCGCTTGGGTATCACCCTCCCAGGCCTTGCTGCCCGGCTTTCGTATGGGACAAGTTCATTGCTTGTCGCCTGTGAGCGCCCCGACCGGGGAATGCCGATGGAGATTCCCAGGCATTTTTTGTTGAGGAAAGAGTGCCCCCCTTTTGGGGAGCTTTCCTGTTCTCCACTTTCCGACCTTGTGTCACACTTTGCTGCGGTGGACAGCAGACAAATATCTACTCTGAAGAAAGGATAAAAGTTATCTATATTCAAGAGTTGTTCGATCCCTCTTAAAGAGTCTTGTTAAATTTGCTATTGTATTCGTTCGATTATACATAAACTTATGTATATAAGTCTTGACGTTAGAAAATGATTAATATATATGATAGGCTTTTTGACTTTTTCTGTGAACTGCTTTGCTCGTTACGACAATCTGTAAATTTAATATTGAACGTATTGCCTCTTGATTTCTAAAATATATCATATGTATCCACAGTATTTTGCTTTCGAAAATATATCATATGCAGCCACAATACTTTGGGCAAAACAGATATTTCACTTTGATCATAGAAAAATAATTTAGTTCAGCTTTTACGTTCGTTAAAAAAAAAATCCAAGTTTTTCGTTCTCATCTGGGCTTCCATAATACCGAACGGTATATTATTTTATTATTGGAATCCTTTGACAACAACAACTACAGAGATGAGGATAACGATCCACAAATAAACACATAAATATACAAATTACTTATCTCATAAAATCCCATAAATAAAATAATATACCAGATAAGAACGAAAAACTTGGGTTTATAAGACCAGAAAATCCATCCTTATCGCTCCTCAGGGCTTGTGGCACAGTGAATAGAAGCGTTGAATCTCTACGTTGAATCAGAGCATTGTCTGAAGATAGCGATTTTAATTCTACCCAAAGACGTAGTGAGACAACAACAACTATGGAAGGCAGTCATTACTGAGGAGACTCAGCATTCCACTCCCGATGCTGTTAACTACCTGACGAAGGCCAGAGGTATAGTTTCTGAATTTTCGAGATGACGATTCATTATTCGTATTATTTGGATTCATCGGACAACTGTTATCATCTTAAGTGTGATTTTCACAACGTTTCGATCGATGTATCCACCGACCTTCCTCAGGTGTATCTTGTCGAACTCGGGAATGTTTCTGTCAAACTCAGTAATTTGGACGGAATTTCGAGCGGAACCCTTTATTTACTTCACGGCGGTATTGTGTGTTCTTGTTCCGTCAGCCATGACTTGATAGAGGTCCTAAGTAATTCGCAATTGTATTTTTCGGTCGCCCACACTGAGGATTGAAACTTTCAACCTTCAGGAATTATCACTTTTTACAATTGAATTTTCCAAATCCTCTAACAACTGCGCCACCGGTCCTTTTCCGATGAATCCAAAAATATGACCACTAATAAATATAAGGATCACAGTCTGCAAATAAATAAATAAATTCCGCATACTTTCCCCCTTTTTTGGTCTCTTTGGTCCTCACCCTGTTACCTGTTAGGACGGCAAAATCTACAATTTGACAGTTTCTTTCTCTCTTGTTAATTATTATGACGTCCGGTCTTCTTGCTTAAATGAGTTTGTTTCTATTTCTGCGTCCTTAAAAATGTTCGTTTTCCTGCATTTCTTATATCAATGTTTTCTTTCATGTTTCCTATATCAATATGGCGGTTTAAACTTTCGGTTCAAACGTAATTTTTCATAAAAACCTCTCAAATTTACAGATAAAATACTGAGTTCTAATTTTTATGTTCGTGATAACGTTAATTTATATAAACTTTATTTTAGGCTTTATATTTTATGTAAAATTTAACAAATAAATTTCTTTATACACCCTCTAAATATAAATAGACTATTCTTGCTGATTAAGATTTAACTTGTTGATGTTATCATCATCATCATAATCATCATCATCATCATCATTATTATTATTATTATTATTATTAGCAGCAGCAGCAGCAGCAGCTGACAAGGAGCTTTCACACAGGTCATCAAAGATTTCATTGAATACAGCCTGCGGTGTTCCCTGGCAGCTAAGTGACAACAAGCCGCCTTCAGAGCTTCCCTACGCAGTCGTACCTGCCTTTATATTTCTTTTAGGCTCATTTGCTGCATTCGCCTATGGAGTTCATTGTTTCGTATCTTTGTCCACCTTTTAGTAAATATTTATTGTTTTCTAGTGTTTTATCTGTTTTAGCTTTAATGTGGTCTTGTCATCTTTTCCGATCCTTCCCGAGTATTTTGCGTGATGACAATCGATATCAATAGTAAATTTTTCAGGGGATGGGAGGGCTAATTAACTTATTGGCGGTTTAAGTTTCCTTGGTACCATGTGGTGGTTCTGTATATTTATTATTATTTACTCACTAGAAGTAGTCATACAAACCATCATCAAAGTTTTATCTTTGAGAACAACTTGTAGTGTTTTCTGGAATCTGAGTGGCAACAATTATTATTATTATTATTATTATTATTATTATTATTATTATTATTATTATTATTGACTTATGAGAAGCTTTCACACAGGACATAAAGGATTTCTCCTTGAGAACAACATGTGGTGTTCCCTGGAAGCTGAGTGACTACAAGTCTCCCCAGATATCCAGCACTCACCACCTATTTCGGTAACATTTGTAAATGAATTTGCATTATCTTAACAGCCGCTTACCATTGATTTCTCGCTAGCAGCGGTCATTGGCCTCCACTGCAGTTTGAGTGACAATAAGCCTCCCCAAGCTACCAGTTTTCTTGGCATCTGTCCATCGGAGGTCTGTTCAGCGTTCTCTCCTCGGTCTTTCCAACTTTCTTGATCCTTCTCCACTATTTGGCATCATTATGTTCGATTCGTACTTTTGCTAATATCACCTCCTCTTGGCCGTCTGTGTCCCAGTTGCCATTACAGTAAAACTTCGGTATATGTTGGCCCCTGGATACGTTTTTTTTTCGGGTTACGAGTGGAATACGATGTTTTCCCGGCCCCTGGTTAAGGTATTTGCCCCGCCTTTATTGTTATTTATAATATTGTTTGATTATATACATGTGTATTATATACTTACTGTATTTTGTTACTAATTTTTAATATGTAGGGTACAAAATTTGGCTTAGGTTTCGCCATACGGCCATTTCGCCAACACCGGGACGGATTGATACCGGGGTTCTACCGTATTTGATGATGACATGAAATATTAATGACTAGTCTGGGTGTCCGGCGTTGCATGGGTGTTTGGGTGTGTTGAGCAAAGAAAAGAAAGTGATAGTAAGCAGGTAGGGTCGAAGCCGTACGGGAAAGGAGGGGAAAAGGTGAATAAAAACGTGACGCCTTTGCTGTTGCGCCCATAGCCAAACCGGAAATGACGTAGATTTAAATTAAGGCTAGACTATCGAAAATATCGGAGAAAAAAGCGACCCCTCCCTGTAGAAAAGTGCCCAGTTGAGGGTGGAGGAATTAAGGTTTTAAGCCAATTTTTCGATATTCGTCGTCCGAAGGGTCGAGTTCAAAATACTATCGATCTCGTGAAAATTTGTCGCCTCTGTCGAAAGTTTTAGACAGACATACAAACATACATACATACATACATTTAAACAGACAGCTGTGATTTATATAATAGAAAATGAGATTAAACAAGATGTGTATTGCTCCATTTCTTATATTATCTGATGAAAATGTTCAAATAAACACGTCAAAAGAAATTCGCATTGGCTAAACTAAATGTCGCCCCTTTGAAAGCTTTTTGTCGTACATTACGTTTTCAATCCCTACACTAAAGCCAAAAGCGAGGCTTGAACTTGCGATTTTCGATTGATCATTTTCCCCTCAAGAAACTAGTGCAGCCTCCTACATCGACTATAATCATCAACATCTGGTGCCGTTTATTGTTGTCTTCATTGACTTATCATTGATTTAACTAATTTGATTACTCAATTGTTTTGCTTGAGTTTAGACCACTTTTTGTTTTCCTCGCGGTTGAATGGCCGGTTTATTCATGACAAAGAGAGTTAAGACGCCGAGAGACAGAACTGAGGATGGGGCGGCGACATCACATTTGGATCCCCGTCAAAAGATTTTTGAAAACAAATTAACAACACGGAGAGCTACGGTGTCCTAATAGGTATTAATAAGTCAGCAATGCGGAAAAAACACATCGCTAAACAGAGACACGAGGTTAATCGGGGGTCGTTGTGCTTAATTTAAGGAAGAATTGACAACAATGATGAAATTAACAGCGGGCAAAATCGATTCTTTGTTAATCTACTTATTTTCTCCGAAGTTTTTACTTAATTCCTAGTTTTCGGTCAGTAAGCAAATGGGATAAGTAAATTATATATATATATATATATATATGTATACATATATATATACATGCAAACATATATGCGCGTGTATATATATATATGTGTGTGTGTGTGTGTGTGTGTGTGTGTGTGTGTGTGTGTGTGTGTGTGTGTGTGTGTGTGTGTGTGTGTGAACTTTGGGGAGATAAATAAAAGTTTACCTTGATCGAGATTGCGGAGGAGAGAGAAAGGAAGCGTACTTATAAGTATTTCAATTAACAAGACAAACGAAGCTATTAAGGTATTTATTGGCTATTTAGCGCGAATTCAATTTGAACAATCGGGCGGCATTTTATTTGTTTAAACAGTTTTCTGTATCTGTTTTTAGTAATCGATCTTGTCTTTACCTCGTCTTAATTTTATCCACTTTTTATTTGCTTAGAGGACAGCGTCATGAACTATGAAGTATACTATGCTGCGTTTAAATCCAGTATATATAATAATTATTGCTGTAATATTTTTTAATACCTACACACTAGTGTTTCATCCTTTCGAGAATCATCAGTTTAGGGTGGCATATGCCGAAAAACAAGTAAAAGGAAACGCAACTGATGATATGGGATATTAAGACCAATTAATACAAATTAAAAATGTATCGTTGTTATTACTTTAAAAATGAACCCAAAATTTCCATAAATAAATGTCAACTTTGACACAAACTAAAGAAAAATTTATTTATTTCATCCGGTTTCACACGCAATTTGTTGACACATATTTACAAAATAAATTCATCATTCTTTAGCTTGGTTTTTGTTTTTTGTTTTTATTTTTTTCAAATTTCAAACCTTCAGGACTTAGGTACAATCTTTTGTTGTGTTGCCATAATTCTTCTCGAAGACCATCAGGTCGGCCGGCTCGCTTCCGGAATAGTGGGAGGAGTAGACATCCCGTGCTTGTCGAGCGAATGTTAGTCCTTCGTTTTCTTTATTTTCCTTCCTTTTCTTTATTCTCCTTCCTTTTCTTTCGGTCTGGATGCCTACATATGCATTTCATTCTGTCGCGTCACATTCACAGCTTAAATTCTGACGCTGTATTAACTCGGCACCTGAGTCGTCAATATGCGTACCAACTTAAATGACGAAGCGCGTGACTAAGTTACAAAGAGATTGTGCTTAGTAGGTAGATAACAAACAAATTAAATAAACGAATGGAAGCAAAAATAAATCTGGTGTGTTAGAAGGGATAGCTTTCCTCGCCCTTATTGACGCCCCAACGTTGATCTTCATGTAATGGGATAAGATAAAATGTTTGTGAAAAATAAAAACCAGGTTTATGCATCATTACTGCCATTGAAGTATAAAGGATGACTACTACAATAGGAGCCTAGATTTATAAAGGGCAATCCGGGTAGAGTGTTTGTCAGCAAGGTGTTTATTCACATTACATTTAAATTATTACATGTTCGTACAGTTGGGAAACAGAGAGCAGTAAAGGAAATTTCAAATGCAGAAGGTCCGTAAAAATGTAAATTGAGTAGGAATTCTTCCAACTTTTAGCAAATTCTACTATAATGGGGTGGAACTTTGCTGTCTGTTGAAGAGTTTGGGGGTATTTATCTTTAGGAAATACAAGTACTATGAGTGTGTATGACAGACAGAGAAAGAAATGTGGGGTTTGTATAAATATACACATAGATTCGAAAAAGTTGTCAAAAAAACAAATATATAACAAATAAGTGTTATCAAAGGCAAGATAAGTTACTTTTCTACGTAACTGGATAATTTTTTGTGTTTTTATTTAATGTAACATATTTATTCAGCTTGTAAAACATACAGTGTTTACCGATGTATTGGAAAATTTTAAATGGCGCCCCGTTCTCTCTTTAAAGTTTGGAAAAAAGAAGTTAAAATTAATATTTTGTATAGTTTCTTATTTTAACTCATTTTTCCAAACTTACCGTCTTCCAATACATCGGTAAACGCTGTATGTGTTTCGAGATGAATAAACATGTTATATTAAATAAAAAATACTAAAAAAAAAGTGGCCAGTTAAGTAGAAAAGTAACTTATCTTGCCTTTGATAACATTTAATTGTTATATAATTGTTTTTTGACACCTTTTTCGAATCTATGTGTATAGGAATACACACCCGAAATGTGCATTTTTTTGTTTGTATAACTACAAAAAAAAGGTTGATATGCCGTAAAACACAATGCAGATGTGAACATATGTTATTTAAGGTCATCTAAAGAGATTGTATGTTAATAAGTAGATAACAAATACATTAGATAAACTCTAATAGCATCATTAACCACCGGCGGCGAAAAATGCATCTCATTATTCATCGTTGCACAATGATGCATCTTAAAATGTGCATCCTTCTTTTCTGCAACGTGCTTTGCATAAGTAAACAGCTTATACTGCATCGACTTATGGTTTTCTTTTGAAGGATTTGCGCAATTTTCCACAGCCTCAGCTAACAAAGAAGGTCACTATTGTTTTCTACCATCCTCTCAAATTACGCACCGCAGATGTGCTGCACAACATATGTGCAATGGAAAAAAAAAAAAACAAAGGGCAGCTGCACAAGATTTTACACTCCAACGCTTATATTACGCTCAGACAGCTTAATGTTTGCGAGGATATATAATGGGTTATCTTATAAACAGCTTAGGCTTATGCAGACTCCCACGCCTTACTGATGCATCTTGCACTCTCACCTCCTTTGGTGCATCTGGCACTTTCATGCATCTCATGGTTGCACTGTAATTACTAGCGTCATAAATCCTGCAAAGTTGTTGGTTGCTATGCGCACATTTACAGTTAATTAAACTACGCATATGTCTAAATAACTAGAACTGCGTTTTTTTTGTTTGTTTTAGTTTTTTTTACACAATGATCACCACTTATCAAGGCCCGGAAGCCACTCAGGGATAAGGGTTATTGCAAGTACATTACGTTAGTGTGGAGATTTGATGAAGTGTTTACTTAAGGGGGCGGTTCATTAGGAATTTGTTAACGTTGGACTTGAAGACATCCAAGTTGTAGTCCGGTGGGAAGCAGGCAGACGGAACAGAGTTCTACAGGCGTGCAGTTCTAAGAAAGAAGCTTTGTTCATGGAATCCGCGTTTTGATTTAGGCACAGATATAGAGTGGGGGAAATTTTTCACAGTGGATTCAGCTAGACGGGTGTTTTTCGTGAAAGATTGGCGAGGGGGGGACCAGAGATTGGAGTTCAGACGAGCACCTGCCATCGAAATAAGGATAAAACACGGATAGGCTCGCAACGTCTCTTCTGTGGGAGAGAGGTTGCAGGGTAGAGAAAAGGGCATCCCCCACTAAGCCACGAAGTCTATTTTGTACTCTGTCAAGACAGGATAGGTTGTTTTTAGCAGTTCCTGCCCAGATATGGCAACAGTATTCCATCCTTGGACGTACTTGGCTTTTATATAGATCGAGAATAGCATCAATAGTGAGATATCTTCTGGAGCGGTAGAAGGATCCCGACATCTTTCCAGCGACCTTGGCAACAGACTTGATGTACGTGTTCCATTTCAGATCAGGAGTAAAGGTCAACCCCAGAAGCTTGTCAAAACGCGGGCCTCACCCAGCCGAGAGCCATCCATCACAATTGATGCCAGATGGGGATCAGAGCGTTGATGATGTAAAGATAGGAGTTTGATTTTGGATGCATCAAAGGTAACCAGCCACATCTTCCCCCACTAAACCACGCGCTCGAGATCAGAGGAGAGAGAATCAGAGAGAGCTTTGTCATTTACAGCCTTTGATGTGTTGCCGTAAATAGTCGTGTCATCAGCATAGATGTCAACGAATGATTTAAGTATGTGTTTAGGGAGGTCATTGATGTAGATCAGGAAGAGAGTTGGGACCAGGTTTATAAATATTAAGGCTTATTAGAACATGATTATACACTGACACGTGTTTCGTCGTCTACGCTTCATCAGGGTGGCTGAATCTAGCGAGATTCGAAATCGGTCCCCATAGTTAGAAGCCCAAACCTATACACCTAGGCTATCTCGCGCTACTTGTGGATGTGTCGCGTTTTGTGTAGATGTTATTTATTTGTTTTTGTTTCCAATACTTTTGAATGATTTTAATTATTTCAACAATTATTTATGCATTCAAAATTATCGCAAACAAAAAACAAATAAATAACATCTACATAAAAGGCGATACACCCACCAGTAGCGCGAGATAACCCAGGGGTAGAGGTTTAGGCTTACAACCATGGGGTACTGATTTTGAAACACGTGTCAGTGTATAATTATGTTTTAAACAATATATACTAGATTTGTTTTAAATAAAATAATAGAAATGTTTTAAATAATAATAATAGAATAACAACAACAAAGTCTTTCGCTAGCGAGGACTACTATTGAGCGTAACCAGTTATACACTCCTTTTCAAATTTTCATCTCTATTGTTTTCGTTATCTACTGAATATGTTGATGAAACCTATATGAAATAGGTGCCTTATTAAATTGTAAAGATTTTCTATTCTGAAAGAAGTTTTTAAAAAATTAATCTAAAAAAGTTATTTTAAAGTTTTTGTAAAAAAAATTCAGATTTTCTTATTATTCAGACATGTATGACAAAGAGAGAATTGCAAAAAAGAGTTGTGGAGTGAGGAGAATTACAAACTGAAACAGAGAGAATATTCAGACCTGTAATAATACAAAGAGGGGGCTGCAAAAATGAGCTGTGGTGTGAGGAGAAATACAATCTGAAATAGAGAGTAGTAGAGTTTTTATAAATACATACAAAATCACATTCATCTTTTTTTAAATCCAAATTAATAAATTAAATAAAATATAATCTTAAAAAGATAGGATACAAGTTAGAAAAGTATTTCATCCAAGGCATGAAAATTGTTAAACAAAATGTGTTTACTATAGGCTTTAAAAATAAAGGTACAAGATTCAATTTGAAATTTATTTATCTTCAAAGTGCACTTTTATACATTTTATAAAGTAAGGTATTAAATTTGCATACCTTACTTTGTAAAATTTATAAAAGTTCACTTTGAAGATAAATAAATTTCAAATTGAATCTTGTACCTTTATTTTTAAAGCCTATAGTAAAAACATTTTGTTTAACAATTTTCATGCCTTGGATGAAATGCTTTTCTAATTTATATATATATATATATATATATATATATTTATATATATATATATATATATATATATATATATATATATATATATATATATATATATACATGGCGCTCCTCATTTGGGAGTGCCCAGTTGGCAAAAGGGAAAATTATTCACAACTCGCATTAAGGTAAAAATGCACTTTCGGATAAATAATTGAATGCATTTAAAAGTATCGCAAACCAAAACAAATAAATAACACAAGGCTTATTGAATGTATTTTAGTAAATTTGCTTTTTTTATAGTGAATTTCGTAAAGAATATGACTGAATTAAAAAGTGCCTATTTACAAACATATTACCTTACATAGTATTATACCTTTATAATTAAAATTATATACGAGAGTAGTTTCAAAAGTAAAGCCTCCTATTTTTCTAACTGATCTTCGAAGGTGTAAGTGGTACGATTAAAACGCTCGACCTTTTGTGCTCCGGATTTTTTGTTTTACAATTCTCAATACATTTTCGCCAGAATATCAATGACGCATCTTTGCTTCTTACGCACGTCAAGAGTCTCACTCCGTCAATATCTGCAACAGAAAGATGAAAATTTTAGGTGATGAGTGAATGAGTTCAGTCATAGTAACAATGCAATTCGCAACCATCTTTGCTCCATGCGGGAGAATAAAAAATAGGAGGCATTACCTATGGAACGCCTTTCGTAACAATTTGGCATTGGATTTCATCTAGATATATATATATATAGGGATCTTGAGTGAATGCACGAGGCATTGCTGTTTTTTTTCTGTTTGAAAACTCAATCATGCTCTGCAAGGTCAAAAACAATTTTTTCTCTTCAAAATTACTAAATATAATGATTAAGTGTTTAAAGATATAAAGAACTTGAAGCATGAAATTCCGTTTTTTTGTTGTTGTTTGTTTGTTTGTTTGTTTTTTGCTGTATTCGACATTAAACAGCCAAATAAGAAAATCATTAACAATAGACAACAATTAAGCAAGATTTCCGAAGATTAAATTTCAAACTTTTTGTAAAATAAAAATCGTGGAATTACTTTTGATCAAATTCTGAAGAAGATTCTCGACATAAGTTTTACAACGATTATTATATCTTGATTTCATGCGAGTATAAGGTTACACACGTTTACGTGTTAACTTGTAGACAGCCAGGTCCCATGTGCTTAGAGTTATATCTAATAAGATTAGCGAATCTCTCAACGGAGGCAACCTTTCTAGGGCAATTGCGCTTGACATATAAAAGTCCTTTGATAGGATATGGCATAAAGGTTTACTTTACAAGATCTCCAGCTATGGTATAGCTAGAAATGTCTTTTCAATTATTAAATCATTTCTCTCTGATAGGTTCATAAGAGTAGTAGTTGATGGGCAGAAACCAGAAGCTCACAGTATTAATGCTGGAGTCTCTCAGGGTTCCATCCTGGACCCAACTCTCTTCCTGATCTATATTAATGTTCTTCCAAATAACATCCTTACATCATTCGTAGACATTTATGCTGATGACACTACCATTTATGGTAGCACATCTAAGACAGTAAACGACCAAGTTCTCTCCGATTCTCTCTCCTCTGATCTTGGGCACGTGGTACAATGGGGAAAGAAGTGGGTGGTTACTTTTAATGCATCTAAAACTAAGCTTTTATCTTTACATGATCAACGCTCTAATCCCCATCTGGCATCAATTGAAATGAATGGCTCTCGTCTTGAGGGGGGGGGCTCAAGTTTTGACAAGCTTCTGGGCTTGACATTTACTCCTGATTTTATTTGGAACACATACATCAAATCCGTTGTCGACGTCCCTGGAAAAATGATGGGATCCTTCTATCGATCAACTTGATATCTCACTGCTGATGCAATTCTCTATCTATTTAAGAGCCAGGTACGTCTAAGAATTGAGTACTGTTGCCACATCTGGGCAAGAACTGCTAGAAAGGACTTACCCTGCCTTGATAGAGTTCAAAATAGACTTCGTAGCCTCGTAGGATATGTCCTTTTCTCTTCCTTGCAACCTCTTACTCAGAGAAGAGATGTTGCGAGTTTGTCTTTGATGTATCGTTATTTTCATTGTAAGTGCTCGACTGAGCTTCAATCTACAGTTCCCCTCGCCAAACTTTCCCAAGAAACACTCGTCTAACTGAAAACACTATCAATAATTCCCCCACTCTTTATCTGTGCCTAAACCGAAACGTAGATTCCATGAAAAAAGCATCTTTCTTAGAACTGCATGCCTGTGGAATTGTCTTCCGTTTTCCTGCTTTCCGGCTGACTACAATATGGTTGTCTTCAAGTTCAACGTAAACAAGTTTTAGATGAGCCTTTCCACTTAAGTTAACAAATTTACCGAATTTTCATTACTATCGATTACTATATTGTCCAATTGTCTACTGTACACTATTTAACCCTTATCCTCGAGTGGCCTCTGGGTCTTGATAAGTGGTGATGCCTATGTAGAAAAAAAAGCCGTAGGATAGTTGACCAGCGAAAATATTAGCAGGATAGTTTACTCGCGAAAATATTAGCAGGATAGTTTACCAACGAAAATATTAGCATGTATGAAAATTAAGCAAGTGTGCGCGCGCTGACATTACGAGAAGAAGAAGAGAGAGAAAAGAAAGGGAAAAATGGCAGCATATGGTCGAGCGTGAGAAGTAAGTTGCAAACCTGAATAAGATAGACGTGTGATGTCGAAGACGAGAAAGTGTTTGATAGGGCCGCATGAAGGTGTGGGGAGAGAGGAAACACGTGTTATATGGTAAAGCTTTGTATGTGACATGTGTAGGAAGAAAGACTTTTGAAAGATAATGAGATGCGTTGTTTTGGATGAACCACGAATAAATGCTCTTAAAAACTGCCTAATCGGAGTTTTATTTCTTTCCTTTTTTAGTTGTGTGTTTCTTTACGACGAAGTCTTAGACAACGTGTTGGTCGGAGTGGTTGAAACGTAACAACAATGTTAAAGTGTAAGAGCTATGTTACAGTTACTACCAGACTAAGAAACGGCTAACAATGGCTTCATCGTGTCAAACTTATTCAACACAAGATCCGAAATCTTTAATGACCTCAAACTCAAAACACTGATAATGTTGACTCGGGAAAGATTAGCCGTGTATATTACATCGTGATGTTTGATTGGAGAAGTCTTTAAATTGATTATTGCTTTGCATTGTGGTTTTAGGTTGTATTTGTTTAGTTTCTTAATCTTCCGGTAATTCAATGTGTATCCTTATAATTAATCTAATTGTTAATCCATTGACAGGGAATTTAATCTAAAGTTTATTCATTGAAAAATGCTAACTTCTAACAACAGCGTCATAGATTAAACGCTCACATCGCCTCGTCCTGGATTACAATTAAAGGTTGTCTTTAATCCGTACTTTTAAAACATTTTTAAAACCCGACATCGATTATAAGAAGGCATGTTGTCGAAAGTTATATTTGGCTGCATTTTTTATTTTTTATTATTTTTCTTACTTTTATTCAATCCAAGGCATATTGTCACTGAAACGTCAAGGGCTATTTTGATAGAAGTCAGATTTGATGGGGACCTTTAGGCAGCAAGATGTTTGTTAGTGTACATTTTAATTTCTGTATGTTTCTAGAGTCGAGAAAACATGGAGCAGGTAGGGGATCACATAGTTAGGCTTTCCGAGGAAAGAAGCTATCAAATTAGAAGATGTCGTGACATCTAGTGACCTCTATATAGTGAAGGGGGAAGTTTATTTGTTAGACGTGTATTACCGCTGAGTTGGGGTATAGATGCAGTGGATTGATCTGAGCATATCCTCTGGAATTACTTGCAAAACAAGTATAAGCATGTAACTCTGCAGCGATGCGACAGAGGCTACAGATTTGCAGACGGCATGAGACCTATTAGATTTTAAAAAGTCGTGGTGTACCCTGTGGCAACTCTACTTCACTCAAACGATTGATTTATAAGAGTATATAACATAATGACAGAGAAAAGAAAATCTAGAGATTAAGATCTTGAAGCAGACTTGGCAAGATCTATGTAGTTATTTCATCACAAGATCACTGAAAATACCTGTCTAAGAAAGTTGAACGTTGGATCTTCGAGAATAGGTGTGATAGCTCTATTCGATGTATTTAATAGTGAATCGAGTCCCATACGGTATAACGTTTCGCTGACTTCTTTCTCTTGTGAAAACCCGCTGCACGTTGATATTACGAGTTTATTTTCACGCCATTACAAAAATGATTATGTATTATTATTATTATTATTATTATTATTATTATCTTCGAAAACGCGGCTACATTAAATGGTATGTCACTATCATATTCTTGACCAATGAAATGGAGCCTTTTGTAAGCCAGATTTCGTAAATTTAGCTTTTTATTTACATTTATTTGTTCATTTATTTTTTTATTTGTTTTTCAATACAATTTATTTATTTATTCTATTTTTTATATAGTTAATTTTATTTTATTTTCAATACAATTATTATTATTATTATTATTATTATTATTATTATTATTATTATTATTATGTGATTATGTGAAACATATGGATAGAGAAAGGGCAGAGGAACTGGCTAGGAAGAAAATGCATGTTCTTCCAGGATATAGCAGAAGTGGCTGATGAAAGATTATGGCAATGGCTTAGAGCTGGGTATCTGGCTAAGAGTACTGGAGCTTTTGTTTGTGCAGCACAAGAGCAGGCATTAGGAACACGATTGTTCAAAAAAGTGGTTCTAGGAAAGGAAGTTGCTGCAGAATGCCGGATTTTTGGTAATACCTCAGAGTTAATTACTCACCTTGCAGCAGGCTGTAGTGGACTGGCCCAAAGAGAGTACCGCAAAAGACACGATCGCATGGGACTCCGGATATTGGGAGGTGTGTAAGAGGGTTTGGGTGAAGTGTGCTGGAAAATGGTTTGAGGAGAAGCCTGATGAAGTGAGAACAAGTGAGAATGGCAAGTTAGAGGTATGGTGGGACAAAAGTGACATAACGACCAAGCAATTGGAACGGATTTGGTCGTCATTGACAAGGTCTCAAAACACTGGCAGATTGTAGACTTCTCAGTACCCTGTGAATGTGAGAGAGAATGAGAATGAGAAGTGGAGCAATTATGCTCCATTGGCCTTAGAGATAAAGCGTATACACGGGGTTAAAACACAAATAATCCCAGTCATAGTTGGTACACTAGGACTGGTATCAAGTCGTCTGGAAAGACAATTGAAAAAACTACAAATCCCCGGTGTTTTAGGCGGCCTTCAGACCTCTGCAATTGTAGGTACAACCAACATCCTTAGGAAAACCCTTGATCTTTGAAGCTCCTGGTTTGAAGCCGGGATTAAGGGAAATCCTTTAGAAATGAATCCCATCCCTTTCCAGAGAGACGTACATAAACGAAATCAGAATTATTATTATTGGCTCACATGGAGCTTTCACACAAGTCAACAAACCATCTGATTGGAAACCTGTGGTGTTCTCTGTAGGCTGAGTGACAACAAGCCTCCCCAAACGTCCAGTTCTCTTCACCTCCTTCGATAGCATTTGCAAATGAATTTGCATCATCGCAACAGCCTCTTACCATTGATTTCTCGCCGGCAGTGGCCATTGGTTTGTACTGGAATTTGAGTGGCACTAAGCCTCCCCAAAGTCCCAGTTCTCTTTGCGCTTGTCCAACCGAGGTCTGGCTGGCGCTCTCTCCTCGGTCTTTCAGTCCTTCTTGACCCTTCTCAGCTCTTTGGTATCACTTTTTTATTGGGAGGAGCGGTGGTGAAATTATGGGGGGATGCACGATGGGGGTGTAGAACTTGTAGATATGCAGCTTCGGTGTTCTTCATTCCCTGTAACGCTCATTTGTTATATTGTCTTCTTGTATTATTCTCCGCATTCAAGGGTTTCCCTTATTATTATTATTATTATTATTATTATTATTATTATTATTATTATTATTATTATCATTATTATCATTATTATTATTATTATTATTATTGAAATCTAAGCTGTTTAAAAAACAGTTTAGGTTTCAATAATTGTATTTGGCCTAAAGTCTGGATTAACTAAGAAAGAAACAAGCAGAATATATCATAGATGGTGCCAGCATTCAGTGTTCAAACCACGTCATGAGTGATGCTTTTGTCGACTTTTTTGTCGAGTTTTTCGAAACTTGTGACCTTGTTTAACCTTCCCGAATCAGTCGTCGACTTGAAGCAAAAAGAATTTCCGAGTTGCTCGTCGACCCACTAAACTGCCAGTGGTACATCATAAACGTAAACTGTTCATTTAAAGCGTTATACACATTTTCTCTTCTCCTTTCCTCCTTCCTATCACTCTTCCTCCTCTCTCTATCTCTCTTACACTATTACATAAACACACACACACACACACACATATATATATATATATATATATATATATATATATATATATATATATATATATATATATATACTATCGATTTAATTATGCGTTCTTAAATCCTACCTTTTCGTTCCGTTAATGTATCTTAAAGTTAATTTCGACTCTCGAAACAATCAACATTTGAAGCATTTTTTTTTCCATTTAAAAGTTTCACAAAGAGTCTTCCTCATTCTGATTTGTTCATAGCGAATCATCTTATTAATTCGTTTAATGGCAAGAGAGATATTAATGATCTTTTGGTGCGCCTTTTTTGATTTATTTGTATTTATTTTTACATGGAGAATGTCACTCTATTTCATTTTAAAAGTTATTAACACGTTTTTTGTTGGTCTTCCGACAAAAAATGGTGGACCTGAAAATCCCCCCCCCCTTGTCCGTGTGTCCGTCGTCTGTCCGAACATTTTCCAATGACTATGCCTTGGAATTTTTGGAAATTTTGCAAAAAAGTAACAGAACGCATTTTCCAGGAAAACTCCGGTTGCCCCCCCCTCCCAAGTGTGCATTTCGGGTTAAAATGGCTAAAATTGACACTTTTCTGATTATTAAAAAAGTGATGCCTTTGATTTTTATAAAACTTTCTGAAAAGTTGTAACTAACTTATTGCTATGTAATTTTGTTTGTCTAATACTTCGCGATAACTCTTGAGTGTGCCGCCAGGGGCCATTTTAGGGCTAATAAAAACACTCCATTTTTGGAACGCTTTTACCGTATTAATTCAAAATTTTCTGTGTATATTTTACATGGTGCTGAACTCAAATTTAAATATGTTAAGACATTGGGAACTTTTGGGGGGGAGCAAATGATGGATTTAGTTATTTATTTTATTTTTTTTTATTTTATTTTATTTTTTTTTGCATGGTGCAGAACTCAGATTTACATATGTTAAGGCCTAAAACCGCACCGTTTGCCCATTTGCGCTAGGATTTGACGTCCCTTGGATACTTTTGGATCTAAATATGCCTCTTCACTGTGCACTCACGGTGGACCATGCATGCTTCACTTGTTAACCTATTAATATTCCTCATATACTTTGCTTTACTTGATTGCATACATTAGGTTGGCAACTAAGTTCTTGCCGTTTTTTTAATATATTTTTAATATAAAATAAGAACTAACACTGCATTCTCCATTCGTGTCCACAATTTTTCCACAACGATCAAGGAGATTTTCAATACCTTTTCGGTATAAAATATTTGATTATAACTCGAAAAATAAAATATAACAAATAAATTTTCAAAACAATATATTTAAAAAAGCGGCAAGAACTTAGAAATATATATATATATATATATATATATATATATATATATATATTAGGTTTCTAACTAAGTTCTTGCCGCTTTTTAAATATACTTTTTTGAAATTTTATTTGTTATATTTATATATTATTAATATATATGTATATATATACATATATATATATATATATATATATATATATATATATATATATATATATGAGTGTCCCTTCCGTCGAGTTCGACTTATGAGCTCTGTCACAACAACTTAAGTTGTTCGAAAATGCATTCAGATCATTTGTTTATACTGCTGCAGCTTTGTGTAGAACCCGCTCTACTTTTTTGGTACAGCTGCTAATCATTCTCGGTGCAAGTAAGAACGGACAGTAGACTTCAGGTTTTACATCAGAGTTTATCCTTCTCCTAGATGTATGTCTTTTAAGAAGACTGGGGTGCATCTCTCGTAGTAAATTAAACGCGCTTGAGTTACCAACTTGGGAATTTCTATGTCTCGGCGGGGTACATACAGCGCCTAGCTCTCCTAAATGTTCATCCATCTGGTACTGGGTAGTGTCATTGGTGCGTAACTTCGGTGATCTGGCGAGAACCGGTGTGTCAGCGTGATTATGCTGTGTATATATACATACATATATATGTGCCTGTGTGTATGTATGTATTATGTATGTATGCATGCATGTATGTATGTATGTATTTACACACATATTGTATATATATATAATGAATTAATTAATAAAGATTAATTCGTTGTATATATATATATATATATATATATATATATATATATATATATATATATATAGTAATTTATAAAATATATATGGCGATTAAGCTACACTGAATATTCGGCGTTTCATCCACTCTAGGATGGTTCAGGCTTATGCGCGAATTCTGTGGTTGTTTATTGTTGTTATATGGTCCTCTTCTGTTGAGGGTTTTAGTTAGCCAATCAGCTTTCTAGTATCCACCGCGCCCCTTCTTATCAGCCAATGGGCATGCGTTTTATCGAACAAAGGATCTGTTTTAAAACTAGTTTAGTGGTTTAAGGCAGACATTTCTTTCTTTTTTTATATATATATATATAAATATCCATATGTATACATACATATATGCATATATATATATATATATACATACACATATGGGTGATCGTTTATGTATATTCATGTTTATTTAATTTATTTGTTGATTTTTATTGTTTTTGTTAGTTTTAAAACTATTTTGTATCGCTATCCTAGAGTAAATTTTATTTTGTGAACACAGTTATTTGCTATTTCTCTTCTACAGTTTAATAGATTTTTGGGTTCTTTAAAGTACAGGATAGCAAATTGTTCATGAAGGCATAATTTACATGGGTCGTCTAAATGCCTACACGTGGTAGCTTGTCTTATTATTTTCCATTCGACTACCGGCGAATGGCCGCTTTCTTTGAGTTCCCAGTATTATTCGCTAGTGTTGTTCTTATACGGTGTTTTTTATTGTTGAATGTACTTTTGTTGTCATAGTATCGGGTTTTGAAATCTAAGGAAGTCATGCCTACGTGATATTTCTTGTTATTCGGGTTTTCTTTCGCAAATATTGTTGTGAACCTCCAAATCTATTAAACTGTAGAAGAGAAAGAACAAATAACTGTGTTCTCAAAATAAAATTTACTCAAGGATAGCGATACAAAATAGTTTTAAAACTAACAAAAACAATAGAAAATAAACAAATAAATAAATTAAATAAACATGAATATACATAAACGATCACACATATATGTATGTATATATTATATGTGCATATATGTATGTACACATATGAATATTTATATATATAAAAAAAGAAAGAAATGTCTGCCTTAAACCACTAAACTAGTTTTAAAACAGATCCTTTGTTCGATAAAATGCATGCCCATTTGACTGATAGGAAGGGGCGCGGTGGATACTAGAAAGCTGATTGGCTAACTAAAATCCTCAACAGAAGAGGACCATATAAAAACAATAAACAACCACAGAATTCGCGCATAAGCCTGACGAATCCTAGAGTGGATGAAACGCCGAATATTCAGTGTAACTTAATCGCCATATATATTTTATAAATTACTAACTAGCTCTACCTACGTATTGCGCACTTTTGAAGTAAATACTTAAAGTTTAAGCATAAATCTATACTGTCGTATATTAATTTTATGTGAGTAAATGAAGTAGTTATATATATATATATATATATATATATATATATATATATATATATGTATATATACATATATATATATGTAACGAATTTTAAGTAAAATATATTTATTATTTTATTTTATATTTTATTAATCTTTTTACACGAGAGTTGTAATCTGGGCTAAAAGGTCACTCGAGGATACGTGTTAATACGTGCCAGGTGGTCGGTGAGACAGTATTGTAATGATCAGTAGTGGTGGAAATTGTGTAGAATTTGATTATTTTAGATGATAACTGAACATGAACTTGTTTACATTGAACTTTAAAACATCATCAGCTGAAAGAGAGTCCCCCGGTATATAGTTCTACAAGCAGACAGTTTAAGGAAAGAACCCCTGTTCATGAAAATTATGTTTTTTTTTAAGTACAGATAGAGTGTATAGGAAATTGTTGATAGTGGTTCTTTGATGTTAATTTTTTGCAGAAAGAAACCATAGATTAAAGTTCAGTTAAGCACTTGCAATGAAAATAACAATAGAGCAGGGAAAGCCTAGAAACGTCTTTTCTGTGCGAAAGAAGTTGCAAGGAGTTAAAAAGGCATCGCCTATTGATATTATCGCAAAGCAGGGCACATTTACACTGCGGCATAAGGGACAAATTGTTAGAAAGTGTCCGAGCAGAAGCAGTAAATTATCCTTTTATCTATCTATCTATATATCTATCTATCTATCTATCTAGTGATCAGTGGATAACAGAGATTTGAAGACATGTTTTGACAACATGTCAAACTGTGACCGGTCAAGTTTGCATCGGAAGTTGCAAATGGAAACTGGAGGTGACGTGTCATATGTCACGTGTTCCAGTTTGCGCAAGCTTAGTTGGCAGTCAGATTTGAAACATCTATAAAGACAGATGGGCCAGAAATGGATCTCTCCATAAGAGGAAAGAAGTCTCAGAATGGAGGCATAGAACTCCCTCCACCAAGCCAAAGATCGTTGGTTACTTCATCTCTGCTATTATAACAAATATCTGGGAGTGAATAAAATATACAAAAACACATACCGTCTTGATCTGTCTTGTGAAGTGTCTCCCTTAAAGCAGCTCCGACTCTCCAAGAAACTCCCAGAAGAAACAATAGCAGAGCAGGTATGTTATTATGTATCTGTTATGTTATATGTTCTAACACGCGCGCGTAAACATCACTAGATGAAAGGAATACGGGCCCCAAGATACATAATAAGAATACAAGGACTACAGTCCGTTACACAACGTACATAGAGACATATACGTGATCCGTTTATGATACGAACAGAAAAGATATTGGAAGTGCGACGTATAGAACTCTCCTCGATGCAAATATGTAGCACCTCGAACCTCGAAAATGGAATGGTTCGAGGTGCTACATAGAGCGGACTCCAGAAACCATTTAAAGATTTTGAAGTCTGTCTCTATTGCGGTGCGTAAGCCTTCTTTGTGCCGGCAAAAGGAAACAGTAAACGCATTGTTTCTCTTTGGGGAACTTTGAATCTTTTCTCCCGTTTTTTTTTTCTCCCTCGTTGTGCCAATATTTTAATCGTTTTTAAACGTTAATAAACTTAATTTTAGTTGTCCCCGTACTTTTGGCACATTCAATAGTTCCCCATTAGAACTCTTTAAAGTTTCGACATAATATTATTTTGTACGCTATCGATTTTCTCCTGAGGAGATGATAGCCGAAAGAGCTCTTGAGAAACTTCCGCCTATTTTATGTATAACTGTATATATATATATATATATATATATATATATATATATATATATATTTATATAAAGAGAAAGAGAGACCTATGCCATATAGATAGATAGATAGACAGAAATACAGACAGATAGATAGATAGATAGATCGATCGATCGATAGATAGATAGATAGATAGATAGATAGATAGATAGATAGATATCAAGCAAAATGAAAATAAAGAAGACAGATAAATTGTTTTGGCATAAATCGCTGAACTTTTACAGTAACTAGCGAATATCCTCCCACTCTTCCTATTCTATTGAACACGCATCAAATCAATAATCTGGTTTGGTAGTCGATTTGAATTAAGTTTAACTCCTCTTCGATTACGCTCTTAAGTTTGTTTCTCTAGTAATGAATTTATTACTTTTCAAAAATTAAACTTTTTCCACTTCTTGGACACACACAAATAATTAGAACCATTGAAGCATTTGGAATCAGCTTATTAATCAATATTACATTTTCTTTTTTACTTTACGTTAACGTGAATCTTGAGTTAATTCGTATTCATTTCAATCTCCCTATATCTATTCAACTCTGATTTATACATGTTAATCTCTTCATATCCCGTCTCAGATATATATATATATATATATATATATATATATAAAGAGAGAGAGAGAGAGAGAGACAGAAAGACGAACAGACAAAAATAAAAATGAAGAATAACCGAGTTATGTGTTCATCAACGTCTCGTCTTTATTTCGAAACTTCCTCTGGAAATAAAGACGAAACGTTGATGGACACATAACTCGGTTTGTTCTTTTTTATTTTTATTTCTCTTTTTTGTCGGAATACTATTTCATTATTCTCATATATATATATATATATATATATATATATATATATATATATATATATATATATATATATATATATATGAACGTATATACCATTCACTGGACAAAGCGGGGGAGGGAAGAGCGGTAGCTCTAGATATATCTAAGGCTTTTGACAGGGTATGGCATGAGGGTCTCCTCAGTAAAATCAGATCATACGGTATCACTGGTAGAATACTTAACATAATTAAATCCTTCTTAGATAAGAGAAAAATCCAGGTTGTCCTCGACGGTCGTACATCTAAACAATATGATATAAATGCGGGGGTGCCCCAGGGTTCTATCCTTGGACCTCTATTGTTCCTGATATTCATAAATGACCTCCCCGACAACATTGCCTCTGAGATGGGTATGTATGCTGATTACACTACACTCTATGGCAGGCACGACAGGAAGACGAATGAACACATTTCTAAAGAAATGGCAGAAACACTAGAGGAAGACCTCCAATCTGTAGTGGAATGGGGACAAAAGTGGTTGGTCGCGTTCAATGCTGCCAAGACTAAACTAGTTTCATTCAATAATTACAAGAAACCCTCTCTACCACCCATAGCAATGGCCAACGACTCTTTATCTGAGAGTCCATCTTTCAAACTCCTTGGCCTAACGTTCACAGGAAACATGAGTTGGAACAATTACATTGAAGGCATTGCCAGGGCCGCTGCAAGAAAGGTGGGCTCTCTCTACCGTGCTAGAAAACTACTAACACCCGAAAGTATCCTGTACTTCTATAAGGCCACCATTCGCCCATGTATGGAGTATTGCTGCCACATCTGAGCTGGTGCCTCTGCTACTAGTCTCTCGCTCCTTGACAAGGTTCAAAAGAGAGTCGCAAACCTGATAGGCCCTGAACTGGCATCTAAGCTTCAGCCTCTGTCCCATCGACGAAATGTTGCATCCCTCTGCCTTTTCTACAAGTATTTTAGTGGTGAATGCTCTGACGAACTGCAATCACTTGTGCCCCCACGACGTGAGCACCCTCGACAAACCCGACAGGCTGCTAAATCCCACCCCCACACTGTAGAGATCCCTAGATGTAAAAAATCTTTTTACTCCAATACTTTCTTCCCCAGAACCGCTAGACTCTGGAATTCCATTCCAGGTCCCTGCTTCCCCAACAGTACTGACGTGCAGAAGTTCAAGTGTAACGTGAACCGACACCTTGCTGCCCAAATCCCTACATAGTACCCCAGTAGTGTTGCCCCTGATAGTAGCCCCCTACACCAAAGTGGCAATTTGCCTTGTTTGGGGTGAAAATGTAATTAAAATATATATATATATATATATATATATATATATATATATATATATATATATATATATATATATATATATATATATATAAATCCAGGCTTCAGATGTTTAAATGTAGGGACTATTTAACTACACGAAGTTGTTAGATTGTGCTCGACCAAATGTAGTGACTGAATGTAACTTTTACATTTGAATAAATAATAATAATAATAATTATTATTATTATTATTATTATTATTATTATATATAAACATATATATATATATATATATATATATATATATATAATTTTTAGTCATTCAATGAATTAAACAATTTATGACGTGAAATGTTTGAGTTTCAGATCAACGGTGGAATAATACTTATAGAATATTACTGACAGTAATTTCTTGTAAATCTCATAATCACAGGTTTTCATACCAGCTGATTGTTGGATAATTATATTCGGAAATATATATATATATATATATATATATATATATATATATATATATATATATATATATATTACAGCTGTTAAAAAAGGAAAACATGTAATGAATGTCTAAAAAATATTAAATAAATAAGGGGGTAGAGGCAGCTGACCGGGTTTCGCCTCACTTTTCAAAGCTGAATCGAGGGTTTTTCTTTTTTGTTTTTTTTTTTTTGTTATATATGATTGTGCATTTCGTCAGCATATATATGTATATATTGTGCATTCAGACAGCATGTTTTCATTTCGACTTAACAGACATTGTTCAACAGCACGAAGCGTTTCTGCTTAATCGTCTATTTTAGGTAATTTCTCCATTTTTCGTATGGTCGTTCTAATATCTCTGTCGAATGTATGTAAGAAAATTCCATAGTCGTTTTTGTCCATCTGTTTTTTTTTTGTTTTGTTATTTTTTTGCAAGAAATTTCAACTGATGTTCTTCAGTCGTCTCAAGCAGTATTTGATCACCGTTCCGTTTAAAATTTGGATACCTTTATGTACTTCAGTTTAAATTACAATTAAATTACTTAAAATAGTTAGCGTTTCGTGTGTAAGAAGAAATATGTTTTACGTGTTCAAAACGTGGCTTAAATAAAATGAACAATGGTTTAAAAGTGTGATTTACAAAATGGTATGGAAGTTACACTTTCTTTATTTAATTAAATCATAAATTTACATTACAACATATATATATATATATATATATATATATAGATACATGTGTAACTATATGTGCACATATACACACAGACACATATATATATGTGTGTGTGTGTGTGTGTGTGTGTGTGTGTGTGTGTGTGTGTGTGTGTGTGTTGGATGGTTACGTACTCAGGCACTTTAAAATGTTATTACTATTTCCAAATTTATATTGCAAAATTTTCTGCTGTTTAGCTCTTATATACAGTGCGTCCATTATTTTAGCCTTTTTATGTTTGCATCCCTACCGCTCATATAGGATTTTCGTGTTTTCAACTAGAATTTTCTAAATCGGGAATGTGGGCAGCCATGTTGTTTTAGGTGTTGGAAAATCGAGCTTGTATCTGAAAAGTGTAGGGTTAACCGTCTGGAAAATGTGTTGGCCGTATCTAATGTACCTATTAGTGTTTCTATTGTTTGGGATGCATTCTTGCAATGCGCATTAGTAGCCGACATTAGTTTCATCGACTGATTTTGTTGTCCGGGAAGTGCTGTTTTTAATTATAAGGTTAGCAGTTGTGATTGTAGTAGAGTATAAATCTGATCTTATTATTATTGACTGAGGATATAGATAGATGTATTAAATTCCTTAGTACCTTTTTATCTGATTTAAAGTTGAGGTGTAGCTGGTTGCGATAGAATAAATTAATGGGGTGGCGATTGTTAGCTTGGTTATTATTAGTTATGTCTAGGTTTCTAATGGCTGTTTAATTTGTTTATCGACTAAGAAATTAGGGAAATTGGTTATTGATTAAAACTCGTTTTACTTTTTTGATTCGCTGTCGAATACTTGTGATTTCCTCCATCTTTTTCTTTTCAATAATTATATATATATATATATATATATATATATATATATATATATGATTTTCAGAATGTGAGAGAGTGTATATAATAAATTCCACAGCCAAACAACGTCGCAGCCCACAAGAGCCATGACAGTCAAAGAACCGGAAGTCCAAGACTATATATATATCTATATAAATATATATATATATAAATATATATATATATATAAAAAAGTCTGCCGTAGATTGCTTAAAGCATCGTTTATCAGATAAAAAGGTGCGCGTGAAAGCTTGTCAATGCAGGAATTATTCCGCCGTTGAAAACAGATAAATAAATAAATAATGATAAATAACTCAAAGGGTTTAATAATATTCAGTAAGTATTTATTCAACGTGGGCAAACGGAAAACTACAGCATAGAGAGTTGATCTACATTTCTTGAAAATGAGGGATGCCCCGGAAAATATTTGAGGAAATATACCATTTACAGTCAAGTAAATAAATACTTACTGAAAATTATTAAACCCTTTGAATTATTTTTCATTTTTTTTATTCATACGTTCCCAACGGCTGAATAAGCCCTGCACTGATAAGGCTTCAAACACACCTTTTTTTATATATATATATATATATATATATATATATATATATATATATATAGACAGACAGATAGATAGATAGATAGATAGATAGATAGATAGACGACACCACACTTTATATCAGGCACGAGGGGAAAATGTATGAACACATATCCAAGGCAATGGCGGAAACTTCAGAGGAAGACCTCCATTCTGGGGATAAAAATGTGTGGTAAAGTTCAATGCGTCCAAGACTAAGTTTGTTTCCTTTAATAATTACAAAAAACTTTCTCAACCACTAATAGCCATGGCTAAAGATCATTATCTGAAAGTATTTTGTTCAAACTCATTGGCTTAATCTTCACAGGAACATGAGTGGAAAAAGGTACGTCGAGGGCATTTCCAAGACTGCTGTGAGAAAGGTGGACTCTCTTCTACCGTGCTTGATGATTACTGACGCCTGAAAGTATCCTGTACCTTTACAAGGCCACCATTCGCTCATTCATTCATGAGTATTGTTGTTACATTTGGGTTTCTGCTACCACTCTCTTATATTTAGACAGGGTTAAAAAAAAGTCGCCATTTTAATAAGTCATCTAAGCTACAATCTCTGTTCCATCGACGATATGTTGCATCTGTCTGGCTATTCTACAAGTATTGTAATGGCGGATGATCCGATGACCTACAAGCTTTTGTTCCGCCCTCGATATAAATACACCGACAGACTCAACAAGCAGAAAGATCCCACCCCTACATAGTATGGATTCCCATATGTCAGAAAGCTCTTTACTCTAATTGTTTCTTTGTCAGAGCTGCTAGACTTTGGAAATCCCTTCCAGGTTCCTGCTTCTCTGACTGTACTGACATGTTGAAGTTCAAGTGTACTCTAAACAGACATATTGCTGCTCAACTCCCTATATAGTATACCTGCAACTTATGTCCCTAATAGGCAAATTCTAGGGCAATGTTAAAAAGTTCTTTGGGTATCGAGGGATAAAAGTCTATGATATCGAACTGTATAAACGTACATTTCTTTTGTTTTCTATATTTTTGAACCAAGTTATTGCTTCGGTAGTATTTGCCCACTGGTTTATTTCTAGGTCTTGTTTGATTTGTTTGTTTACTCTAGAAAGTATTGCTTTGCTAATTATACCTATTTCTGGTTTAGTTGGGTTTATCAAGCGGGTGCTGGGATTATTATTGAAGTCCCATTTGTGGTCTTTGAGCAGAATGTATGCTTCTCTGGGGTTCAATTTGCCAACTTTATCGCTAGTTTTTAATTTATCGGTAATTTGTTTCCTGTCAGTATTTATTATATCTATGTAGTAGCCTTCATTTGTATCTAGTTTTTTGTAGTTTTTTGTAATGTTTTCTGTGATTAGTTTGTTATATTCTTGCTTATCTATTTTATAAAAGTTTCTGGTTTTATCTGCTTTTAAAAAGATTTTATTAGAGTTGTTTATGTTTCTAACGATTTTGTGTAGTTTCCGTTGGAAATTGTTAGGTTGATTGTGGAATTCTAAGTTTTTAATTACGTTTAAAAGGTCATTTTGAAAGTTTAACAAAAGGTCTACTGTTTTCGCACTTTTAAGGGTTTTAAAACCATAGGATTCTTTTTTGTTTACGTTTTCATTTTTAAGGAAGAAATTTGCACGCCATCGCATTCGGCGTATTAGTTCATCTGTTTTTTTTAATTAATTTAATAATATAGCTATGCTTATTAGGTGTGGGGATGTTTTTTAGCGATGTTTCGAAATAACTCTTTCCATATCTATTTTTAATGTGATGAAATAAATTCTTTTGAGGGTGCTCAACTGTTTCAGGAGGTAAATATAACTACTTCATTTACTCACAAAATTAATATACAAAAGTATAAATGTATGCGTAAACTTTAAGTATTTACTTCAAAAGCGCTCATTACGTAGGTACATCATGGAACCAGTATGAAAGAAAGATGCCATATAATATTAGTATAGAAGTCAGATACGACACAATACCTAATAAAAGTTTTAAAAAGCCAGATACGACATGAAACTTGTATAAAAGTGAAATGCACACTAAAACTTGTATATTAGTCAGATACGCCATGAAACCTGTATGAAGTCAGAAAAATATTTAAACATGTATAAAAATTCAGAAAAGTAATGAAGCCTGTATGAAGTCAGAAAAGTCATTAAGCATGTATAAAAGTCAGATACGCCATGTAATCTGTATAAAATTCAGATGCCGTACATAAAAGGGTGGCATGTATGCAACACTATTTCCTGCCTTGAAGGAGAACAAAATCGACTTTCTAATCTATTGGGAGTCTCACTACTGTATCGTCATGTTCCTAGTATGTTATTTATTAAACTCCTCTATCTCTGGCACTTACTATAAAAAAATCACTGCATGAATTACGTCTAGCTACAACAACATCAATGGGGTTTCTTTTTCTTTTATTTACTCACAATCAGACAAAATAGTTTGCTTCCTAACGGACTGCAACATGGTTGTTCTCAAGTCTAATAGGAAAAAATATTTATTGAGCTATCTATTTCGATAAACAATTTCTCTAAAATAATAAACACACCCATTTGTTTTGATCAACCTTGTGGAGGTATGTAGAAACAATTGTGATCTAACTCAACATCTCTTATACCCATTGTGGAGGTATGTAGAAACAATTGTGATCAAACTTAACATATCTTATATCCATTGTGGAGGTATGTAGAAACAATTGGCATCTAACTCAACATCTCTTATATCCATTGTGGAGGTATGTAGAAACAATTGTGATCTAACTCAACATCTTTATACCCATTGTGGAGGTATGTAGAAATCATTGTGATCTAATTCAACATATCTTATACCCATTGTGGAGGTATGTAGAAACAATTGTGATCTAATTCAACATCTCTTATACCCATTGTGGAGGTATGTAGAAACAATTGTGATCTAACTCACAATCTCTTATATCCATTGTGGAGGTATATAGAAACAATTGTGATCTAATTAAACATCTCTTATACCCATTGTGGAGGTATGTAGAAACAATTGTGATCTAACTCAACATCTCTTATATCCATTGTGGAGGTATATAGAAACAATTGTGATCTAACTCAACATCTCTTATATCCATTGTGGAGGTATGTAGAAACAATTGTGATCTAACTACACATCTCTTATATCCATTGTGGAGGTATATAGAAACAATTGTGATCTAATTAAACATCTCTTATATCCATTGTGGAGGTATGTAGAAACAATTGTGATCTAACTACACATCCCTTATACCCATTGTGGAGGTATATAGAAACAATTGTGATCTAACTCAACATCTCTTATACCTATTGTGGAGGTATATAGATACAATTGTGATCTAACTCAACATCTCTTATATCCATTGTGGAGGTATGTAGAAACAATTGTGATCTAATTCAACATCTCTTATATCAATTGTGGAGGTATGTAGAAACAATTGTGATCTAACTCAACATCTCTTATATCCATTGTGGAGGTATGTAGAAACAATTGTGATCTAACTCAACATCTCTTATACCCATTGTGGAGGTATGTAGAAACAATTGTGATCAAATTCAACATCTCTTATACTCATTGTGGAGGTATTTAGAAACAATTGTGATCTAACTCAACATCTCTTATATCCATTGTGGAGGTATATAGGAACAATTGTGATCTAACTCAACATCTCTTATATCCATTGTGGAGGTATGTAGAAACAATTGTCATCTAACTCAACATCTCTTATATCCATTGTGGAGGTATGTAGAAACAATTGGCATCTAACTCAACATCTCTTATACCCATTGTAGAGGTATGTAGAAACAATTGTGATCAAACTCAACATCTCTTATACCCATTGTGGAGGTATATAGAAACAATTGTGATCTAACTCAACATCTCTTATACCCATTGTGGAGGTATGTAGAAACAATTGTGATCTAATTTAACATCTCTTATATCCATTGTGGAGGTATGTAGAAACAATTGTGATCTAACTCAACATCTCTTATACCCATTGTGGAGGTATGTAGAAACAATTGTGATCTAACTCAACATCTCTTATATCAATTGTGGAGGTATGTAGAAACAATTGGAATCTAACTCAACATGTCTTATATCCATTGTGGAGGTATGTAGAAACAATTGTGATCTAACTCAACATCTCTTATACTCATTGTGGAGGTATATAGAAACAATTGTGATCTAACTCAACATCTCTTATATCCATTGTGGAGGTATGTAGAAACAATTGGCATCTAACTCAACTTCTCTTATATCCATTGTGGAGGAATGTAGAACCAATTGTGATCTAACTCAACATCTCTTATACCCATTGTGGAGGTATGTAGACACAATTGTGATCTAACTCAACATCTCTTATACCCATTGTGGAGGTATATAGAAACAATTGTGATCTAACTCAACATCTCTTATATCCATTGTGGAGGTATGTAGAAACAATTGTGATCTAATTCAACATCTCTTATACCCATTGTGGACGTATGTAGAAACAATTGTGATCTAACTCAACATCTCTTATATCCATTGTGGAGGTATATAGAAACAATTGTGATCTAATTAAACATCTCCTATACCCATTGTGGAGGTATGTAGAAACAATTGGGATCTAACTCAACATCTCTTATATCCATTGTGGAGGTATATAGAAACAATTGTGATCTAACTCAACATCTCTTATATCCATTGTGGAGGTATGTAGAAACAATTGTGATCCAACTCAACATCTCTTATATCCATTGTGGAGGTATGTAGAAACAATTGTGATCTAATTCAACATCTCTTATACCCATTGTGGAGGTATGTAGAAACAATTGTGATCTAATTAAACATCTTGTATACCCATTGTGGAGGTATGTAGAAACAATTGTGATCTAACTAAACATCTCTTATATCCATTGTGGAGGTATATAGGAACAATTGTGATCTAACTCAACATCTCTTATATCCATTGTGGAGGTATGTAGAAACAATTGGCATCTAACTCAATATCTCTTATACCCATTGTAGAGGTATGTAGAAACAATTGTGATCAAACTCAACATCTCTTATACCCATTGTGGAGGTATATAGAAACAATTGTGATCTAACTCAACATCTCTTATACCCATTGTGGACGTATGTAGAAACAATTGTGATCTAATTTAACATCTCTTATATCCATTGTGGAGGTATGTAGAAACAATTGTGATCTAATTAAACATCTCTTATACCCATTGTGGAGGTATGTAGAAACAATTGTGATCTAACTCAACATCTCTTGTATCAATTGTGGAGGTATGTAGAAACAATTGGCATCTAACTCAACATGTCTTATATCCATTGTGGAGGTATGTAGAAACAATTGTGATCTAACTAAACATCTCTTATACTCATTGTGGAGGTATATAGAAACAATTGTGATCTAACTCAACATCTCTTATATCCATTGTGGAGGTATGTAGAAACAATTGGCATCTAACTCAACTTCTCTTATATCCATTGTGGAGGTATGTAGAAACAATTGTGATCTAACTCAACATCTCTTATACCCATTGTGGAGGTATGTAGAAACAATTGTGATCTAACTCAACATCTCTTATACCCATTGTAGAGGAATATAGAAACAATTGTGATCTAACTCAACATCTCTTATATCAATTGTGGAGGTATGTAGAAACAATTGGAATCTAACTCAACATGTCTTATATCCATTGTGGAGGTATGTAGAAACAATTGTGATCTAACTAAACATCTCTCATACCCATTGTGGAGGTATGTAGAAACAATTGTGATCTAATTTAACATCTCTTATATCCATTGTGGAGGTATGTAGAAACAATTGTGATCTAACTCAACATCTCTTATACCCATTGTGGAGGTATGTAGAAACAATTGTGATCTAACTCAACATCTCTTATATCAATTGTGGAGGTATGTAGAAACAATTGGAATCTAACTCAACATGTCTTATATCCATTGTGGAGGTATGTAGAAACAATTGTGATCTAACTAAACATCTCTTATACTCATTGTGGAGGTATATAGAAACAATTGTGATCTAACTCAACATCTCTTATATCCATTGTGGAGGTATGTAGAAACAATTGGCATCTAACTCAACTTCTCTTATATCCATTGTGGAGGTATGTAGAAACAATTGTGATCTAACTCAACATCTCTTATACCCATTGTGGAGGTATGTAGACACAATTGTGATCTAACTCAACATCTCTTATACCCATTGTGGAGGTATATAGAAACAATTGTGATCTAACTCAACATCTCTTATATCCATTGTGGAGGTATGTAGAAACAATTGTGATCTAATTCAACATCTCTTATACCCATTGTGGACGTATGTAGAAACAATTGTGATCTAACTCAACATCTCTTATATCCATTGTGGAGGTATGTAGAAACAATTGTGATCTAATTAAACATCTCCTATACCCATTGTGGAGGTATGTAGAAACAATTGGGATCTAACTCAACATCTCTTATATCCATTGTGGAGGTATATAGAAACAATTGTGATCTAACTCAACATCTCTTATATCCATTGTGGAGGTATGTAGAAACAATTGTGATCTAACTACACATCTCTTATATCCATTGTGGAGGTATATAGAAACAATTGTGATCTAATTAAACATCTCTTATATCCATTGTGGAGGTATGTAGAAACAATTGTGATCTAACTCAACATCTCTTATATCCATTGTGGAGGTATGTAGAAACAATTGTGATCCAACTCAACATCTCTTATATCCATTGTGGAGGTATGTAGAAACAATTGTGATCTAATTCAACATCTCTTATACCCATTGTGGAGGTATGTAGAAACAATTGTGATCTAATTAAACATCTTTTAAAGCCATTGTGGAGGTATGTAGAAACAATTGTGATCTAACTCAACATCTCTTATATCCATTGTGGAGGTATATAGGAACAATTGTGATCTAACTCAACATCTCTTATATCCATTGTGGAGGTATGTAGAAACAATTGGCATCTAACTCAACATCTCTTATACCCATTGTAGAGGTATGTAGAAACAATTGTGATCTAACTCAACATGTCTTATACCCATTGTGGAGGTATATAGAAACAATTGTGATCTAACTCAACATCTCTTATACCCATTGTGGACGTATGTAGAAACAATTGTGATCTAATTTAACATCTCTTATATCCATTGTGGAGGTATGTAGAAACAATTGTGATCTAAGTAAACATCTCTTATACCCATTGTGGAGGTATGTAGAAACAATTGTGATCTAACTCAACATCTCTTATATCAATTGTGGAGGTATGTAGAAACAATTGGAATCTAACTCAACATGTCTTATATCCATTGTGGAGGTATGTAGAAACAATTGTGATCTAACTCAACATCTCTTATACTCATTGTGGAGGTATATAGAAACAATTGTGATCTAACTCAACATCTCTTATATCCATTGTGGAGGTATGTAGAAACAATTGGCATCTAACTCAACTTCTCTTATATCCATTGTGGAGGAATGTAGAACCAATTGTGATCTAACTCAACATCTCTTATACCCATTGTGGAGGTATGTAGACACAATTGTGATCTAACTCAACATCTCTTATACCCATTGTGGAGGTATATAGAAACAATTGTGATCTAACTCAACATCTCTTATATCCATTGTGGAGGTATGTAGAAACAATTGTGATCTAATTCAACATCTCTTATACCCATTGTGGACGTATGTAGAAACAATTGTGATCTAACTCAACATCTCTTATATCCATTGTGGAGGTATATAGAAACAATTGTGATCTAATTAAACATCTCTTATACCCATTGTGGAGGTATGTAGAAACAATTGGGATCTAACTCAACATCTCTTATATCCATTGTGGAGGTATATAGAAACAATTGTGATCTAACTCAACATCTCTTATATCCATTGTGGAGGTATGTAGAAACAATTGTGATCCAACTCAACATCTCTTATATCCATTGTGGAGGTATGTAGAAACAATTGTGATCTAATTCAACATCTCTTATACCCATTGTGGAGGTATGTAGAAACAATTGTGATCTAATTAAACATCTTGTATACCCATTGTGGAGGTATGTAGAAACAATTGTGATCTAACTAAACATCTCTTATATCCATTGTGGAGGTATATAGGAACAATTGTGATCTAACTCAACATCTCTTATATCCATTGTGGAGGTATGTAGAAACAATTGGCATCTAACTCAACATCTCTTATACCCATTGTAGAGGTATGTAGAAACAATTGTGATCAAACTCAACATCTCTTATACCCATTGTGGAGGTATATAGAAACAATTGTGATCTAACTCAACATCTCTTATACCCATTGTGGACGTATGTAGAAACAATTGTGATCTAATTTAACATCTCTTATATCCATTGTGGAGGTATGTAGAAACAATTGTGATCTAATTAAACATCTCTTATACCCATTGTGGAGGTATGTAGAAACAATTGTGATCTAACTCAACATCTCTTGTATCAATTGTGGAGGTATGTAGAAACAATTGGCATCTAACTCAACATGTCTTATATCCATTGTGGAGGTATGTAGAAACAATTGTGATCTAACTAAACATCTCTTATACTCATTGTGGAGGTATATAGAAACAATTGTGATCTAACTCAACATCTCTTATATCCATTGTGGAGGTATGTAGAAACAATTGGCATCTAACTCAACTTCTCTTATATCCATTGTGGAGGTATGTAGAAACAATTGTGATCTAACTCAACATCTCTTATACCCATTGTGGAGGTATGTAGAAACAATTGTGATCTAACTCAACATCTCTTATACCCATTGTAGAGGAATATAGAAACAATTGTGATCTAACTCAACATCTCTTATATCAATTGTGGAGGTATGTAGAAACAATTGGAATCTAACTCAACATGTCTTATATCCATTGTGGAGGTATGTAGAAACAATTGTGATCTAACTAAACATCTCTCATACCCATTGTGGAGGTATGTAGAAACAATTGTGATCTAATTTAACATCTCTTATATCCATTGTGGAGGTATGTAGAAACAATTGTGATCTAACTCAACATCTCTTATACCCATTGTGGAGGTATGTAGAAACAATTGTGATCTAACTCAACATCTCTTATATCAATTGTGGAGGTATGTAGAAACAATTGGAATCTAACTCAACATGTCTTATATCCATTGTGGAGGTATGTAGAAACAATTGTGATCTAACTAAACATCTCTTATACTCATTGTGGAGGTATATAGAAACAATTGTGATCTAACTCAACATCTCTTATATCCATTGTGGAGGTATGTAGAAACAATTGGCATCTAACTCAACTTCTCTTATATCCATTGTGGAGGTATGTAGAAACAATTGTGATCTAACTCAACATCTCTTATACCCATTGTGGAGGTATGTAGACACAATTGTGATCTAACTCAACATCTCTTATACCCATTGTGGAGGTATATAGAAACAATTGTGATCTAACTCAACAACTTCTTATATCCATTGTGGAGGTATGTAGAAACAATTGTGATCTAATTCAACATCTCTTATACCCATTGTGGACGTATGTAGAAACAATTGTGATCTAACTCAACATCTCTTATATCCATTGTGGAGGTATGTAGAAACAATTGTGATCTAATTAAACATCTCCTATACCCATTGTGGAGGTATGTAGAAACAATTGGGATCTAACTCAACATCTCTTATATCCATTGTGGAGGTATATAGAAACAATTGTGATCTAACTCAACATCTCTTATATCCATTGTGGAGGTATGTAGAAACAATTGTGATCTAACTACACATCTCTTATATCCATTGTGGAGGTATATAGAAACAATTGTGATCTAATTAAACATCTCTTATATCCATTGTGGAGGTATGTAGAAACAATTGTGATCTAACTCAACATCTCTTATATCCATTGTGGAGGTATGTAGAAACAATTGTGATCCAACTCAACATCTCTTATATCCATTGTGGACGTATGTAGAAACAATTGTGATCTAATTCAACATCTCTTATACCCATTGTGGAGGTATGTAGAAACAATTGTGATCTAATTAAACATCTTTTAAAGCCATTGTGGAGGTATGTAGAAACAATTGTGATCTAACTCAACATCTCTTATATCCATTGTGGAGGTATATAGGAACAATTGTGATCTAACTAAACATCTCTTATATCCATTGTGGAGGTATGTAGAAACAATTGGCATCTAACTCAACATCTCTTATACCCATTGTAGAGGTATGTAGAAACAATTGTGATCTAACTCAACATGTCTTATACCCATTGTGGAGGTATATAGAAACAATTGTGATCTAACTCAACATCTCTTATACCCATTGTGGACGTATGTAGAAACAATTGTGATCTAATTTAACATCTCTTATATCCATTGTGGAGGTATGTAGAAACAATTGTGATCTAAGTAAACATCTCTTATACCCATTGTGGAGGTATGTAGAAACAATTGTGATCTAACTACACATCTCTTATATCAATTGTGGAGGTATGTAGAAACAATTGGAATCTAACTCAACATGTCTTATATCCATTGTGGAGGTATGTAGAAACAATTGTGATCTAACTAAACATCTCTTATACTCATTGTGGAGGTATATAGAAACAATTGTGATCTAACTCAACATCTCTTATATCCATTGTGGAGGTATGTAGAAACAATTGGCATTTAACTCAACTTCTCTTATATCCATTGTGGAGGTATGTAGAAACAATTGTGATCTAACTCAACATCTCTTATACCAATTGTGGAGGTATGTAGAAACAATTGTGATCTAACTCAACATCTCTTATACCCATTGTGGAGGTATATAGAAACAATTGTGATCTAACTCAACATCTCTTATATCAATTGTGGAGGTATGTAGAAACAATTGGAATCTAACTAAACATGTCTTATATCCATTGTGGAGGTATGTAGAAACAATTGTGATCTAACTAAACATCTCTCATACCTATTGTGGAGGTATGTAGAAACAATTGTGATCTAATTTAACATCTCTTATATCCATTGTGGAGGTATGTAGAAACAATTGTGATCTAACTCAACATCTCTTATACCCATTGTGGAGGTATGTAGAAACAATTGTGATTTAACTCAACATCTCTTATATCAATTGTGGAGGTATGTAGAAACAATTGGAATCTAACTCAACATGTCTTATATCCATTGTGGAGGTATGTAGAAACAATTGTGATCTAACTAAACATCTCTTATACTCATTGTGGAGGTATATAGAAACAATTGTGATCTAACTCAACATCTCTTATATCCATTGTGGAGGTATGTAGAAACAATTGGCATCTAACTCTACTTCTCTTATATCCATTGTGGAGGTATGTAGAAACAATTGTGATCTAACTCAACATCTCTTATACCCATTGTGGAGGTATGTAGACACAATTGTGATCTAACTCAACATCTCTTATACCCATTGTGGAGGTATATAGAAACAATTGTGATCTAACTCAACATCTCTTATATCCATTGTGGAGGTATGTAGAAACAATTGTGATCTAATTCAACATCTCTTATACCCATTGTGGACGTATGTAGAAACAAATGTGATCTAACTCAACATCTCTTATATCCATTGTGGAGGTATATAGGAACAATCGTGATCTAATTAAACATCTCCTATACCCATTGTGGAGGTATGTAGAAACAATTGGGATCTAACTCAACATCTCTTATATCCATTGTGGAGGTATATAGAAACAATTGTGATCTAACTCAACATCTCTTATATCCATTGTGGAGGTATGTAGAAACAATTGTGATCTAACTACACATCTCTTATATCCATTGTGGAGGTATATAGAAACAATTGTGATCTAATTCAACATCTCTTATATCCATTGTGGAGGTATGTAGAAACAATTGTGATCTAACTCAACATCTCTTATATCCATTGTGGAGGTATGTAGAAACAATTGTGATCCAACTCAACATCTCTTATATCCATTGTGGAGGTATGTAGAAACAATTGTGATCTAATTCAACATCTCTTATACCCATTGTGGAGGTATGTAGAAACAATTGTGATCTAATTAAACATCTTTTATACCCATTGTGGAGGTATGTAGAAACAATTGTGATCTTACTCAACATCTCTTATATCCATTGTGGAGGTATATAGGAACAATTGTGATCTAACTCAACATCTCTTATATCCATTGTGGAGGTATGTAGAAACAATTGGACTCTAACTCAACATCTCTTATACCCATTGTAGAGGTATGTAGAAACAATTGTGATCAAACTCAACATCTCTTATACCCATTGTGGAGGTATATAGAAACAATTGTGATCTAACTCAACATCTCTTATACCCATTGTGGACGTATGTAGAAACAATTGTGATCTAATTTAACATCTCTTATATCCATTGTGGAGGTATGTAGAAACAATTGTGATCTAATTAAACATCTCTTATACCCATTGTGGAGGTATGTAGAAACAATTGTGATCTAACTCAACATCTCCTATATCAATTGTGGAGGTATGTAGAAACAATTGGAATCTAACTCAACATGTCTTATATCCATTGTGGAGGTATATAGAAACAATTGTGATCTAATTAAACATCTCTTATACTCATTGTGGAGGTATATAGAAACAATTGTGATCTAACTCAACATCTCTTATATCCATTGTGGAGGTATGTAGAAACAATTGTGATCTAATTCAACATCTCTTATACCCATTGTGGACGTATGTAGAAACAATTGTGATCTAACTAAACATCTCTTATATCCATTGTGGAGGTATATAGAAACAATTGTGATCTAATTAAACATTTCCTATACCCATTGTGGAGGTATGTAGAAACAATTGGGATCCAACTCAACATCTCTTATATCCATTGTGGAGGTATATAGAAACAATTGTGATCTAACTCAACATCTCTTATATCCATTGTGGAGGTATGTAGAAACAATTGTGATCTAACTACACATCTCTTATATCTCTTGTGGAGGTATATAGAAACAATTGTGATCTAATTAAACATCTCTTATATCCATTGTGGAGGTATGTAGAAACAATTGTGATCTAACTCAACATCTCTTATATCCATTGTGGAGGTATGTAGAAACAATTGTGATCTAACTCAACATCTCTTATATCCATTGTGGAGGTATGTAAAAACAATTGTGATCTAATTCAACATCTCTTATACCCATTGTGTAGGTATGTAAAACAATTGTGATCTAATTAAACATCTCTTATACCCATTGTGGAGGTATGTAGAAACAATTGTGATCTAACTCAACATCTCTTATATCCATTGTGGAGGTATATAGGAACAATTGTGATCTAACTCAACATCTCTTATATCCATTGTGGAGGTATGTAGAAACAATTGTCATCTAACTCAACATCTCTTATATCCATTGTGGAGGTATGTAGAAACAATTGGCATCTAACTCAACATCTCTTATACCCATTGTAGAGGTATGTAGAAACAATTGTGATCTAACTCAACATCTCTTATACCCATTGTGGAGGTATATAGAAACAATTGTGATCGAACTCAACATCTCTTATACCCATTGTGGAGGTATGTAGAAACAATTGTGATCTAACTCAACATCTCTTATATCCATTGTGGAGGTATGTAGAAACAATTGTGATCTAATTAAACATCTCTTATACCCATTGTGGAGGTATGTAGAAACAATTGTGATCTAACTCAACATCTCTTATATCCATTGTGGAGGTATGTAGAAACAATTGGCATCTAACTCAACATCTCTTATACCCATTGTAGAGGTATGTAGAAACAATTGTGATCCAACTCAACATCTCTTATACCCATTGTGGAGGTATATAAAACAATTGTGATCTAACTCAACATCTCTTATACCCATTGTGGAGGTATGTAGAAACAATTGTGATCTAATTTAACATCTCTTATATCCATTGTGGAGGTATGTAGAAACAATTGTGATCTAATTCAACATCTCTTATACCCATTGTGGAGGTATGTAGAAACAATTGTGATCTAACTCAACATCTCCTATATCAATTGTGGAGGTATGTAGAAACAAATGTGATCTAACTCAACATGTCTTATATCCATTGTGGAGGTATGTAGAAACAATTGTGATCTAACTAAACATCTCTTATACTCATTGTGGAGGTATATAGAAACAATTGTGATCTAACTCAACATCTCTTATATCCATTGTGGAGGTATGTAGAAACAATTGTGATCTAATTCAACATCTCTTATACCCATTGTGGACGTATGTAGAAACAATTGTGATCTAACTAAACATCTCTTATATCCATTGTGGAGGTATATAGAAACAATTGTGATCTAATTAAACATTTCCTATACCCATTGTGGAGGTATGTAGCAACAATTGGGATCCAACTCAACATCTCTTATATCCATTGTGGAGGTATATAGAAACAATTGTGATCTAACTCAACATCTCTTATATCCATTGTGGAGGTATGTAGAAACAATTGTGATCTAACTACACATCTCTTATATCCATTGTGGAGGTATATAGAAACAATTGTGATCTAATTAAACATCTCTTATATCCATTGTGGAGGTATGTAGAAACAATTGTGATCTAACTCAACATCTCTTATATCCATTGTGGAGGTATGTAGAAACAATTGTGATCTAACTCAACATCTCTTATATCCATTGTGGAGGTATGTAAAAACAATTGTGATCTAATTCAACATCTCTTATACCCATTGTGTAGGTATGTAGAAACAATTGTGATCTAATTAAACATCTCTTATACCCATTGTGGAGGTATGTAGAAACAATTGTGATCTAACTCAACATCTCTTATATCCATTGTAGAGGTATATAGGAACAATTGTGATCTAACTCAACATCTCTTATATCCATTGTGGAGGTATGTAGAAACAATTGTCATCTAACTCAACATCTCTTATATCCATTGTGGAGGTATGTAGAAACAATTGGCATCTAACTCAACATCTCTTATACCCATTGTAGAGGTATGTAGAAACAATTGTGATCTAACTCAACATCTCTTATACCCATTGTGGAGGTATATAGAAACAATTGTGATCGAACTCAACATCTCTTGTACCCATTGTGGAGGTATGTAGAAACAATTGTGATCTAACTCAACATCTCTTATATCCATTGTGGAGGTATGTAGAAACAATTGTGATCTAATTAAACATCTCTTATACCCATTGTGGAGGTATGTAGAAACAATTGTGATCTAACTCAACATCTCTTATATCAATTGTGGAGGTATGTAGAAACAATTGGAATCTAACTCAACATCTCTTATATCCATTGTGGAGGTATGTAGAAACAATTGTGATCTAACTAAACATCCCTTATACTCATTGTGGAGGTATATAGAAACAATTGTGATCTAACTACACCTCTCTTATATCCATTGTGGAGGTATGTAGAAACAATTGGCATGTAACTCAACATCTCTTATATCCATTGTGGAGGTATGTAGAAACAATTGTGATCTAACTCAACATCTCTTATACCCATTGTGGAGGTATGTAGAAACAATTGTGATCTAACTCAACATCTCTTATACCCATTGTGGAGGTATATAGAAACAATTGTGATCGAACTCAACATCTCTTATATCCATTGTGGAGGTATGTACAAACAATTGTGATCTAATTAAACATCTCTTATATCCATTGTGGAGGTATATAGAAACAATTGTGATCTAATTAAACATCTCTTATACCCATTGTAGAGGTATGTAGAAACAATTGTGATCTAACTCAACATCTCTTATATCCATTGTGGAGGTATGTAGAAACAATTGGAATCTAACTCAACATCTCTTATATCCATTGTGGAGGTATGTAGAAACAATTGTGATCTAACTCAACATCTCTTATACCCATTGTGGAGGTATGTAGAAACAATTGGCATCTAACTCAACATATCTTATATCCATTGTGGAGGTATGTAGAAACAATTGTGATCTAACTCAACATCTCTTATATCCATTGTGGAGGAATGTAGAAACAATTGTGATCTAACTCAACATTTCTTATATCCATTGTGGAGGTATGTAGAAACAATTGTGATCTAATTCAACATCTCTTATATCCATTGTGGAGGTATGTAGAAACAATTGTGATCTAACTACACATCTCTTATATCCATTGTGGAGGTATATAGAAACAATTGTGATCTAATTAAACATCTCTTATATCCATTGTGGAGGTATGTAGAAACAATTGTGATCTAACTCAACATCTCTTATATCCATTGTGGAGGTATGCAGAAACAATTGTGATCTAACTCAACATCTCTTATATCCATTGTGGAGGTATGTAGAAACAATTGTGATCTAACTCAACATCTCTTACACCCATTGTGGAGGTATGTAGAAACAATTGTGATCTAATTAAACATCTCTTATACCCATTGTGGAGGTATGTAGAAACAATTGTGATCTAACTCAACATCTCTTATACCCATTGTGGAGGTATATAGAAACAATTGTGATCTAACTCAACATCTCTTATACCCATTGTGGAGGTATGTAGAAACAATTGTGATCTAATTTAACATCTCTTATATCCATTGTGGAGGTATGTAGAAACAATTGTGATCTAATTAAACATCTCTTATACCCATTGTGGAGGTATGTAGAAACAATTGTGATCTAACTCAACATCTCTTATATCAATTGTGGAGGTATGTAGAAACAATTGGAATCTAACTCAACATCTCTTATATCCATTGTGGAGGTATGTAGAAACAATTGTGATCAAACTAAACATCTCTTATACTCATTGTGGATGTATATAGAAACAATTGTGATCTAACTACACCTCTCTTATATCCATTGTGGAGGTATGTAGAAACAATTGGCATCTAACTCAACATCTCTTATATCCATTGTGGAGGTATGTAGAAACAATTGTGATCTAACTCAACATCTCTTATACCCATTGTGGAGGTATGTAGAAACAATTGTGATCTAACTCAACATCTGTTATACCAATTGTGGAGGTATATAGAAACAATTGTCATCTAACTCAACATCTCTTATATCCATTGTGGAGGTATGTACAAACAATTGTGATCTAATTAAACATCTATTATATCCATTGTTGAGGTATATAGAACCAATTGTGATCTAATTAAACATCTCTTTTACCCATTGTAGAGGTATGTAGAAACAATTGTGATCGCACTCAACATCTCTTATATCCATTGTGGAGGTATGTAGAAACAATTGGCATCTAACTCAACATCTCTTATATCCATTGTGGAGGTATGTAGAAACAATTGTGATCCAACTCAACATCTCTTATACCCATTGTGGAGGTATGTAGAAACAATTGGCATCTAACTCAACATCTCTTATATCCATTGTGGAGGTATGTAGAAACAATTGTGATCTAACTCAACATCTCTTATATCCATTGTGGAGGAATGTAGAAACAATTGTGATCTAACTCAACATTTCTTATATCCATTGTGGAGGTATGTAGAAACAATTGTGATCTAACTCAACATCTCTTATATCCATTGTGGAGGTATGTATAAACAATTGTGATCTAACTCAACATCTCTTATACCCATTGTGGAGATATATAGAAACAATTGTGATCTAACTCAACATCTCTTATATCAATTGTGAAGGTATGTAGAAACAATTGTGATCTAATTCAACATCTCTTATACCCAATGTGGACGTATGTAGAAACAATTGTGATCTAACTCAACATCTTTTATATCCATTGTGGAGGTATGTAGAAACAATTGTGATCTAACTCAACATCTCTTATATCCATTGTGGAGGTATGTAGAACAATTGTGATCTAATTCAACATCTCTTATACCCATTGTGGAGGTGTGTAGAAACAATTGTGATCTAACTCAACATCTCTTATACCCATTGTGGAGGTATATAGAAACAATTGTGATCTAACTCAACATCTCTTATATCCATTGTGGAGGTATGTAGAAACAATTGTGATCTAATTAAACATCTCTTATACCCATTGTGGAGGTATGTAGAAACAATTGTGATCTAACTCAACATCTCTTATATCCATTGTGGAGGTATATAGAAACAATTGTGATCTAACTCAACATCTCTTATATCCATTGTGGAGGTATGTAGAAACAATTGTGATCTAACTACACATCTCTTATATCCATTGTGGAGGTTTATAGAAACAATTGTGATCTAATTAAACATCTCTTATATCCATTGTGGAGGTATGTAGAAACAATTGTGATCTAACTCAACATCTCTTATATCCATTGTGGAGGTATGTAGAAACAATTGTGATCCAACTCAACATCTCTTATATCCATTGTGGAGGTATGTAGAAACAATTGTGATCTAATTCAACATCTCTTATACCCAATGTGGACGTATGTAGAAACAATTGTGATCTAACTCAACATCTTTTATATCCATTGTGGAGGTATGTAGAAACAATTGTGATCTAACTCAACATCTCTTATATCCATTGTGGAGGTATGTAGAACAATTGTGATCTAATTCAACATCTCTTATACCCATTGTGGAGGTGTGTAGAAACAATTGTGATCTAACTCAACATCTCTTATACCCATTGTGGAGGTATATAGAAACAATTGTGATCTAACTCAACATCTGTTATATCCATTGTGGAGGTATGTAGAAACAATTGTGATCTAATTAAACATCTCTTATACCCATTGTGGAGGTATGTAGAAACAATTGTGATCTAACTCAACATCTCTTATATCCATTGTGGAGGTATATAGAAACAATTGTGATCTAACTCAACATCTCTTATATCCATTGTGGAGGTATGTAGAAACAATTGTGATCTAACTACACATCTCTTATATCCATTGTGGAGGTATATAGAAACAATTGTGATCTAATTAAACATCTCTTATATCCATTGTGGAGGTATGTAGAAACAATTGTGATCTAACTCAACATCTCTTATATCCATTGTGGAGGTATGTAGAAACAATTGTGATCCAACTCAACATCTCTTATATCCATTGTGGAGGTATGTAGAAACAATTGTGATCTAATTCAACATCTCTTATACCCATTGTGGAGGTATGTAGAAACAATTGTGATCTAATTAAACATCTTTTGAAGCCATTGTGGAGGTATGTAGAAACAATTGTGATCTAACTCAACATCTCTTATATCCATTGTGGAGGTATATAGGAACAATTGTGATCTAACTCAACATCTCTTATATCCATTGTGGAGGTATGTAGAAACAATTGGCATCTAACTCAACATCTCTTATACCCATTGTAGAGGTATGTAGAAACAATTGTGATCTAACTCAACATGTCTTATACCCATTGTGGAGGTATATAGAAACAATTGTGATCTAACTCAACATCTCTTATACCCATTGTGGACGTATGTAGAAACAATTGTGATCTAATTTAACATCTCTTATATCCATTGTGGAGGTATGTAGAAACAATTGTGATCTAAGTAAACATCTCTTATACCCATTGTGGAGGTATGTAGAAACAATTGTGATCTAACTCAACATCTCTTATATCAATTGTGGAGGTATGTAGAAACAATTGGAATCTAACTCAACATGTCTTATATCCATTGTGGAGGTATGTAGAAACAATTGTGATCTAACTAAACATCTCTTATACTCATTGTGGAGGTATATAGAAACAATTGTGATCTAACTCAACATCTCTTATATCCATTGTGGAGGTATGTAGAAACAATTGGCATTTAACTCAACTTCTCTTATATCCATTGTGGAGGTATGTAGAAACAATTGTGATCTAAATTAACATCTCTTATACCAATTGTGGAGGTATGTAGAAACAATTGTGATCTAACTCAACATCTCTTATACCCATTGTGGAGGTATATAGAAACAATTGTGATCTAACTCAACATCTCTTATATCAATTGTGGAGGTATGTAGAAACAATTGGAATCTAACTAAACATGTCTTATATCCATTGTGGAGGTATGTAGAAACAATTGTGATCTAACTAAACATCTCTCATACCTATTGTGGAGGTATGTAGAAACAATTGTGATCTAATTTAACATCTCTTATATCAATTGTGGAGGTATGTAGAAACAATTGTGATCTAACTCAACATCTCTTATACCCATTGTGGAGGTATGTAGAAACAATTGTGATTTAACTCAACATCTCTTATATCAATTGTGGAGGTATGTAGAAACAATTGGAATCTAACTCAACATGTCTTATATCCATTGTGGAGGTATGTAGAAACAATTGTGATCTAACTAAACATCTCTTATACTCATTGTGGAGGTATATAGAAACAATTGTGATCTAACTCAACATCTCTTATATCCATTGTGGAGGTATGTAGAAACAATTGACATCTAACTCAACTTCTCTTATATCCATTGTGGAGGTATGTAGAAAATTTGTGATCTAACTCAACATCTCTTATACCCATTGTGGAGGTATGTAGACACAATTGTGATCTAACTCAACATCTCTTATACCCATTGTGGAGGTATATAGAAACAATTGTGATCTAACTCAACATCTCTTATATCCATTGTGGAGGTATGTAGAAACAATTGTGATCTAATTCAACATCTCTTATACCCATTGTGGACGTATGTAGATACAAATGTGATCTAACTCAACATCTCTTATATCCATTGTGGAGGTATATAGAAACAATCGTGATCTAATTCAACATCTCCTATACCCATTGTGGAGGTATGTAGAAACAATTGGGATCTAACTCAACATCTCTTATATCCATTGTGGAGGTATATAGAAACAATTGTGATCTAACTCAACATCTCTTATATCCATTGTGGAGGTATGTAGAAACAATTGTGATCTAACTACACATCTCTTATATCCATTGTGGAGGTATATAGAAACAATTGTGATCTAATTCAACATCTCTTATATCCATTGTGGAGGTATGTAGAAACAATTGTGATCTAACTCAACATCTCTTATATCCATTGTGGAGGTATGTAGAAACAATTGTGATCCAACTCAACATCTCTTATATCCATTGTGGAGGTATGTAGAAACAATTGTGATCTAATTCAACATCTCTTATACCCATTGTGGAGGTATGTAGAAACAATTGTGATCTAATTAAACATCTTTTATACCCATTGTGGAGGTATGTAGAAACAATTGTGATCTTACTCAACATCTCTTATATCCATTGTGGAGGTATATAGGAACAATTGTGATCTAACTCAACATCTCTTATATCCATTGTGGAGGTATGTAGAAACAATTGGCATCTAACTCAACATCTCTTATACCCATTGTAGAGGTATGTAGAAACAATTGTGATCCAACTCAACATCTCTTATACCCATTGTGGAGGTATATAGAAACAATTGTGATCTAACTCAACATCTCTTATACCCATTGTGGAGGTATGTAGAAACAATTGTGATCTAATTTAACATCTCTTATATCCATTGTGGAGGTATGTAGAAACAATTGTGATCTAATTAAACATCTCTTATACCCATTGTGGAGGTATGTAGAAACAATTGTGATCTAACTCAACATCTCCTATATCAATTGTGGAGGTATGTAGAAACAATTGGAATCTAACTCAACATGTCTTATATCCATTGTGGAGGTATGTAGAAACAATTGTGATCTAACTAAACATCTCTTATACTCATTGTGGAGGTATATAGAAACAATTGTGATCTAACTCAACATCTCTTATATCCATTGTGGAGGTATGTAGAAACAATTGTGATCTAATTCAACATCTCTTATACCCATTGTAGAGGTATGTAGAAACAATTGTGATCTAACTAAACATCTCTTATATCCATTGTGGAGGTATATAGAAACAATTGTGATCTAATTAAACATTTCCTATACCCATTGTGGAGGTATGTAGAAACAATTGGGATCCAACTCAACATCTCTTATATCCATTGTGGAGGTATATAGAAACAATTGTGATCTAACTCAACATCTCTTATATCCATTGTGGAGGTATGTAGAAACAATTGTGATCTAACTACACATCTCTTATATCCATTGTGGAGGTATATAGAAACAATTGTGATCTAATTAAACATCTCTTATATCCATTGTGGAGGTATGTAGAAACAATTGTGATCTAACTCAACATCTCTTATATCCATTGTGGAGGTATGTAGAAACAATTGTGATCTAACTCAACATCTCTTATATCCATTGTGGAGGTATGTAAAAACAATTGTGATCTAATTCAACATCTCTTATACCCATTGTGTAGGTATGTAGAAACAATTGTGATCTAATTAAACATCTCTTATACCCATTGTGGAGGTATGTAGAAACAATTGTGATCTAACTCAACATCTCTTATATCCATTGTGGAGGTATATAGGAACAATTGTGATCTAACTCAACATCTCTTATATCCATTGTGGAGGTATGTAGAAACAATTGTCATCTAACTCAACATCTCTTATATCCATTGTGGAGGTATGTAGAAACAATTGGCATCTAACTCAACATCTCTTATACCCATTGTAGAGGTATGTAGAAACAATTGTGATCTAACTCAACATCTCTTATACCCATTGTGGAGGTATATAGAAACAATTGTGATCGAACTCAACATCTCTTATACCCATTGTGGAGGTATGTAGAAACAATTGTGATCAAACTCAACATCTCTTATATCCATTGTGGAGGTATGTAGAAACAATTGTGATCTAATTAAACATCTCTTATACCCATTGTGGAGGTATGTAGAAACAATTGTGATCTAACTCAACATCTCTTATATCCATTGTGGAGGTATGTAGAAACAATTGGCATCTAACTCAACATCTCTTATACCCATTGTAGAGGTATGTAGAAACAATTGTGATCCAACTCAACATCTCTTATACCCATTGTGGAGGTATATAGAAACAATTGTGATCTAACTCAACATCTCTTATACCCATTGTGGAGGTATGTAGAAACAATTGTGATCTAATTTAACATCTCTTATATCCATTGTGGAGGTATGTAGAAACAATTGTGATCTAATTAAACATCTCTTATACCCATTGTGGAGGTATGTAGAAACAATTGTGATCTAACTCAACATCTCCTATATCAATTGTGGAGGTATGTAGAAACAATTGGAATCTAACTCAACATGTCTTATATCCATTGTGGAGGTATGTAGAAACCATTGTGATCTAACTAAACATCTCTTATACTCATTGTGGAGGTATATAGAAACAATTGTGATCTAACTCAACATCTCTTATATCCATTGTGGAGGTATGTAGAAACAATTGTGATCTAATTCAACATCTCTTATACCCATTGTGGACGTATGTAGAAACAATTGTGATCTAACTCAACATCTCTTATATCCATTGTGGAGGTATATAGAAACAATTGTGATCTAATATAACATTTCCTATACCCATTGTGGAGGTATGTAGAAACAATTGGGATCTAACTCAACATCTCTTATATCCATTGTGGAGGTATATAGAAACAATTGTGATCTAACTCAACATCTCTTATATCCATTTTGGAGGTATGTAGAAACAATTGTGATCTAACTACACATCTCTTATATCCATTGTGGAGGTATATAGAAACAATTGTGATCTAATTAAACATCTCTTATATCCATTGTGGAGGTATGTAGAAACAATTGTGATCTAACTCAACATCTCTTATATCCATTGTGGAGGTATGTAGAAACAATTGTGATCTAACTCAACATCTCTTATATCCATTGTGGAGGTATGTAAAAACAATTGTGATCTAATTCAACATCTCTTATACCCATTGTGTAGGTATGTAGAAACAATTGTGATCTAATTAAACATCTCTTATACCAATTGTGGAGGTATGTAGAAACAATTGTGATCTAACTCAACATCTCTTATATCCATTGTAGAGGTATATAGGAACAATTGTGATCTAACTCAACATCTCTTATATCCATTGTGGAGGTATGTAGAAACAATTGTCATCTAACTCAACATCTCTTATATCCATTGTGGAGGTATGTAGAAACAATTGGCATCTAACTCAACATCTCTTATACCCATTGTAGAGGTATGTAGAAACAATTGTGATCTAACTCAACATCTCTTATACCCATTGTGGAGGTATATAGAAACAATTGTGATCGAACTCAACATCTCTTATACCCATTGTGGAGGTATGTAGAAACAATTGTGATCTAACTCAACATCTCTTATATCCATTGTGGAGGTATGTAGAAACAATTGTGATCTAATTAAACATCTCTTATACCCATTGTGGAGGTATGTAGAAACAATTGTGATCTAACTCAACATCTCTTATATCAATTGTGGAGGTATGTAGAAACAATTGGAATCTAACTCAACATCTCTTATATCCATTGTGGAGGTATGTAGAAACAATTGTGATCTAACTAAACATCCCTTATACTCATTGTGGAGGTATATAGAAACAATTGTGATCTAACTACACCTCTCTTATATCCATTGTGGAGGTATGTAGAAACAATTGGCATCTAACTCAACATCTCTTATATCCATTGTGGAGGTATGTAGAAACAATTGTGATCTAACTCAACATCTCTTATACCCATTGTGGAGGTATGTAGAAACAATTGTGATCTAACTCAACATCTCTTATACCCATTGTGGAGGTATATAGAAACAATTGTGATCGAACTCAACATCTCTTATATCCATTGTGGAGGTATGTACAAACAATTGTGATCTAATGAAACATCTCTTATATCCATTGTGGAGGTATATAGAAACAATTGTGATCTAATTAAACATCTCTTATACCCATTGTAGAGGTATGTAGAAACAATTGTGATCTAACTCAACATCTCTTATATCCATTGTGGAGGTATGTAGAAACAATTGGCATCTAACTCAACATCTCTTATATTCATTGTGGAGGTATGTAGAAACAATTGTGATCTAACTCAACATCTCTTATACCCATTGTGGAGGTATGTAGAAACAATTGGCATCCAACTCAACATATCTTATATCCATTGTGGAGGTATGTAGAAACAATTGTGATCTAACTCAACATCTCTTATATCCATTGTGGAGGAATGTAGAAACAATTGTGATCTAACTCAACATTTCTTATATCCATTGTGGAGGTATGTAGAAACAATTGTGATCTAATTCAACATCTCTTATATCCATTGTGGAGGTATGTAGAAACAATTGTGATCTAACTACACATCTCTTATATCCATTGTGGAGGTATATAGAAACAATTGTGATCTAATTAAACATCTCTTATATCCATTGTGGAGGTATGTAGAAACAATTGTGATCTAACTCAACATCTCTTATATCCATTGTGGAGGTATTTAGAAACAATTGTGATCTAACTCAACATCTCTTATATCCATTGTGGAGGTATGTAGAAACAATTGTGATCTAACTCAACATCTCTTACACCCATTGTGGAGGTATGTAGAAACAATTGTGATCTAATTAAACATCTCTTATACCCATTGTGGAGGTATGTAGAAACAATTGTGATCTAACTTAACATCTCTTATACCCATTGTGGAGGTATATAGAAACAATTGTGATCTAACTCAACATCTCTTATACCCATTGTGGAGGTATGTAGAAACAATTGTGATCTAATTTAACATCTCTTATATCCATTGTGGAGGTATGTAGAAACAATTGTGATCTAATTAAACATCTCTTATACCCATTGTGGAGGTATGTAGAAACAATTGTGATCTAACTCAACATCTCTTATATCAATTGTGGAGGTATGTAGAAACAATTGGAATCTAACTCAACATCTCTTATATCCATTGTGGAGGTATGTAGAAACAATTGTGATCTAACTAAACATCTCTTATACTCATTGTGGATGTATATAGAAACAATTGTGATCTAACTACACCTCTCTTATATCCATTGTGGAGGTATGTAGAAACAATTGGCATCTAACTCAACATCTCTTATATCCATTGTGGAGGTATGTAGAAACAATTGTGATCTAACTCAACATCTCTTATACCCATTGTGGAGGTATGTAGAAACAATTGTGATCTAACTCAACATCTGTTATACCAATTGTGGAGGTATATAGAAACAATTGTCATCTAACTCAACATCTCTTATATCCATTGTGGAGGTATGTACAAACAATTGTGATCTAATTAAACATCTATTATATCCATTGTTGAGGTATATAGAACCAATTGTGATCTAATTAAACATCTCTTATACCCATTGTAGAGGTATGTAGAAACAATTGTGATCTAACTCAACATCTCTTATATCCATTGTGGAGGTATGTAGAAACAATTGGCATCTAACTTAACATCTCTTATATCCATTGTGGAGGTATGTAGAAACAATTGTGATCTAACTCAACATCTCTTATACCCATTGTGGAGGTATGTAGAAACAATTGGCATCTAACTCAACATCTCTTATATCCATTGTGGAGGTATGTAGAAACAATTGTGATCTAACTCAACATCTCTTATATCCATTGTGGAGGAATGTAGAAACAATTGTGATCTAACTCAACATTTCTTATATCCATTGTGGAGGTATGTAGAAACAATTGTGATCTAACTCAACATCTCTTATATCCATTGTGGAGGTATGTATAAACAATTGTGATCTAACTCAACATCTCTTATACCCATTGTGGAGATATATAGAAACAATTGTGATCTAACTCAACATCTCTTATATCAATTGTGAAGGTATGTAGAAACAATTGTGATCTAATTCAACATCTCTTATACCCAATGTGGACGTATGTAGAAACAATTGTGATCTAACTCAACATCTTTTATATCCATTGTGGAGGTATGTAGAAACAATTGTGATCTAACTCAACATCTCTTATATCCATTGTGGAGGTATGTAGAACAATTGTGATCTAATTCAACATCTCTTATACCCATTGTGGAGGTGTGTAGAAACAATTGTGATCTAACTCAACATCTCTTATACCCATTGTGGAGGTATATAGAAACAATTGTGATCTAACTCAACATCTCTTATATCCATTGTGGAGGTATGTAGAAACAATTGTGATCTAACTCAACATCTCTTATATCCATTGTGGAGGTATGTAGAAACAATTGTGATCTAATTAAACATATCTTATATCCATTGTGGAGGTATGTAGAAACAATTGTGATCTAACTAGACATCTCTTATACCCATTGTGGAGGTATATAGAAACAATTGTGATCTAACTCAACATCTCTTATACCTATTGTGGAGGTATATAGATACAATTGTGATCTAACTCAACATCTCTTATATCCATTGTGGAGGTATGTAGAAACAATTGTGATCTAATTCAACATCTCTTATATCCATTGTGGAGGTATGTAGAAACAATTGTGATCTAACTCAATATCTCTTATATCCATTGTGGAGGTATGTAGAAACAATTGTGATCTAACTCAACATCTCTTATACCCATTGTGGAGGTATGTAGAAACAATTGTGATCAAATTCAACATCTCTTATACCCATTGTGGAGGTATGTAGAAACAATTGTGATCTAACTCAACATCTCTTATATCCATTGTGGAGGTATATAGGAACAATTGTGATCTAACTCAACATCTCTTATATCCATTGTGGAGGTATGTAGAAACAATTGTGATCTAACTCAACATCTCTTATATCCATTGTGGAGGTATGTAGAAACAATTGGCATCTAACTCAACATCTCTTATACCCATTGTAGAGGTATGTAGAAACAATTGTGATCTAACTCAACATCTCTTATACCCATTGTAGAGGTATGTAGAAACAATGTTGATCTAACTCAACATCTCTTATACCCATTGTGGAGGTATGTAGAAACAATTGTGATCTAATTAAACATCTCTTATACCCATTGTGGAGGTATGTAGAAACAATTGTGATCTAACTCAACATCTCTTATATCAATTGTGGAGGTATGTAGAAACAATTGAAATCTAACTCAACATGTCTTATATACATTGTGGAGGTATGTAGAAACAATTGTTATCTAACTAAACATCTCTTATATCCAGTGTGGAGGTATGTAGAAACAATTGGCATCTAACTCAACATATCTTATATCCATTGTGGAGGTATGTAGAAAAAATTGTGATCTAACTCAACATCTCTTATATCCATTGTGGAGGTATATAGAAACAATTGTGATCAAACTCAACATCTCTTATATCCATTGTGGAGGTATGAAGAAACATTTGTGATCTAACTCAACATCTCTTATATCCATTGTGGAGGTATGTAGAAACAATTGTGATCTAATTAAACATCTCTTATATCCATTGTGGAGGTATGTAGAAACAATTGTGATCTAACTACACATCTCTTATACCCATTGTGGATGTATATAGAAACAATTGTGATCTAACTCAACATCTCTTATACCTATTTTGGAGGTATATAGATACAATTGTGATCTAACTCAACATCTCTTATATCCATTGTGGAGGTATGTAGAAAAAAATTGTGATCTAATTCAACATCTCTTATATCCATTGTGGAGGTATGTAGAAACAATTGTGATCTAACTCAACATCTCTTATATCCATTGTGGAGGTATGTAGAAACAATTGTGATCTAACTCAACATCTCTTATACCCATTGTGGAGGTATGTAGAAACAATTGTGATCTAATTCAACATCTCTTATACCCATTGTGGAGGTATGTAGAAACAATTGTGATCTAACTCAACATCTCTTATATCCATTGTGGAGGTATATAGGAACAATTGTGATCTAACTCAACATCTCTTATATCCATTGTGGAGGTATGTAGAAACAATTGTCATCTAACTCAACATCTCTTATATCCATTGTGGAGGTATGTAGAAACAATTGGCATCTAACTCAACATCTCTTATACCCATTGTAGAGGTATGTAGAAACAATTTTGATCTAATTTAACATCTCTTATATCCATTGTGGAGGTATGTAGAAACAATTGTGATCTAATTAAACATCTTTTATACCCATTGTGGAGGTATGTAGATACAATTGTGATCTAACTCAACATCTCTTATATCAATTGTGGAGGTATGTAGAAACAATTGGAATCTAACTCAACATGTCTTATATCCATTGTGGAGGTATGTAGAAACAATTGTGATCTAACTAAACATCTCTTATACTCATTGTGGAGGTATATAGAAACAATTGTGATCTAACTCAACATCTCTTATATCCATTGTGGAGGTATGTAGAAACAATTGGCATCTAATTCAACTTCTCTTATATCCATTGTGGAGGTATGTAGAAACAATTGTGATCTAACTCAACATCTCTTATACCCATTGTGGAGGTATGTAGAAACAATTGTGATCTAACTCAACATCTCTTATACCCATTGTGGAGGTATATAGAAACAATTGTGATCTAACTCAACATCTCTTATATCCATTGTGGAGGTATGTAGAAACAATTGTGATCTAACTCAACATCTCTTATATCCATTGTGGAGGTATGTAGAAACAATTGTGATCTAACTCAACATCTCTTATATCCATTGTGGAGGTATGTAGAAACAATTGTGATCTAATTCAACATCTGTTATACCCATTTTGGAGGTATGTAGAAACAATTGTGATCTAATTAAACATCACTTATACCCATTGTGGAGGTATGTAGAAACAATTGTGATCTAACTCAACATCTCTTATATCCATTGTGGAGGTATATAGGAACAATTGTGATCTAACTCAACATCTCTTATATCCATTGTGGAGGTATGTAGAAACAATTGTCATCTAACTCAACATCTCTTATATCCATTGTGGAGGTATGTAGAAACAATTAGCATCTAACTCAACATCTCTTATACCCATTGTAGAGGTATGTAGAAACAATTGTGATCTAACTCAAAATCTCTTATACCCATTGTGGAGGTATATAGAAACAATTGTGATCGAACTCAACATCTCTTATACCCATTGTGGAGGTATGTAGAAACAATTGTGATCTAATTTAACATCTCTTATATCCATTGTGGAGGTATGTAGAAACAATTGTGATCTAATTAAACATCTCTTATACCCATTGTGGAGGTATGTAGAAACAATTGTGATCTAACTCAACATCTCTTATATCAATTGTGGAGGTATGTAGAAACAATTGGAATCTAACTCGACATCTCTTATATCCATTGTGGAGGTATGTAGAAACAATTGTGATCTAACTAAACATCTCTTATACTCATTGTTGAGGTATATAGAAACAATTGTGATCTAACTACACCTCTCTTATATCCATTGTGGAGGAATGTAGAAACAATTGGCATCTAACTCAACATCTCTTATATCAATTGTGGAGGTATGTAGAAACAATTGTGATCCAACTCAACATCTCTTATACCCATTGTGGAGGTATGTAGAAACAATTGTGATCTAACTCAACATCTCTTATACCCATTGTGGAGGTATATAGAAACAATTGTGATCGAACTCAACATCTCTTATATCCATTGTGGAGGTATGTACAAACAAATGTGATCTAATAAAACATCTCTTATATCCATTGTGGAGGTATATAGAAACAATTGTGATCTAATTAAACATCTCTTATACCCATTGTAGAGGTATGTAGAAACAATTGTGATCTTACTCAACATCTCTTATATCCATTGTGGAGGTATGTAGAAACAATTGGCATCTAACTCAACATCTCTTATATCCATTGTGGAGGTATGTAGAAACAATTGTGATCTAACTCAACATCTCTTATACCCATTGTGGAGGTATGTAGAAACAATTGGCATCTAACTCAACATCTCTTATATCCATTGTGGAGGTATGTAGAAACAATTGTGATCTAACTCAACATCTCTGATATCCATTGTGGAGGAATGTAGAAACAATTGTGATCTAATTCAACATCTCTTATATCCATTGTGGAGGTATGTAGAAACAATTGTGATCTAATTCAACATCTTTTATACCCATTGTGGACCTATGTAGAAACAATTGTGATCTAACGCAACATCTCTTATATCCATTGTGGAGGTATATAGAAACAATTGTGATCTAATTAAACATCTCCTATACCCATTGTGGAGGTATGTAGAAACAATTGTGATCTAACTCAACATCTCTTATATCCATTGTGGAGGTATATAGAAACAATTGTGATCTAACTCAACATCTCTTATATCCATTGTGGAGGTATGTAGAAACAATTGTGATCTAACTACACATCTCTTATATCCATTGTGGAGGTATATAGAAACAATTGTGATCTAATTAAACATCTCTTATATCCATTGTGGAGGTATGTAGAAACAATTGTGATCTAACTCAACATCTCTTATATCCATTGTGGAGGTATGTAGAAACAATTGTTATCTAACTCAACATCTCTTATATCCATTGTGGAGGTATGTAGAAACAATTGTGATCTAACTCAACATCTCTTATACCCATTGTGGAGGTATGTAGAAACAATTGTTATCTAATTAAACATCTCTTATACCCATTGTGGAGGTATGTAGAAACAATTGTGATCTAATTAAACATCTCTTATATTCATTGTGGAGGTATATAGGAACAATTGTGATCTAACTCAACATCTCTTATATCCATTGTGGAGGTATGTAGAAACAATTGTCATCTAACTCAACATCTCTTATATCCATTGTGGAGGTATGTAGAAAAATTGGCATCTAACTCAACATCTCTTATACCCATTGTAGAGGTATGTAGAAACAATTGTGATCTAACTTAACATCTCTTATACCCATTGTGGAGGTATATAGAAACAATTGTGATCTAACTCAACATCTCTTATACCCATTGTGGAGGTATGTAGAAACAATTGTGATCTAATTTAACATCTCCTCTATCCATTGTGGAGGTATGTAGAAACAATTGTGATCTAATTAAACATCTCTTATACCCATTGTGGAGGTATGTAGAAACAATTGTGATCTAACTCAACATCTCTTATATCAATTGTGGAGGTATGTAGAAACAATTGGAATCTAACTCAACATCTCTTATATCAATTGTGGAGGTATGCAGAAACAATTGTGATCTAACTTAACATCTCTTATACTCATTGTGGATGTATATAGAAACAATTGTTATCTAACTACACCTCTCTTATATCCATTGTGGAGGTATGTAGAAACAATTGGCATCTAACTCAACATCTCTTATATCCATTGTGGAGGTATGTAGAAACAATTGTGCACTAACTAAACATCTCTTATACCCATTGTGGAGGTATGTAGAAACAATTGTGATCTAACTCAACATCTCTTATACCCATTGTGGAGGTATATAGAAACAATTGTGATCTAACTCAACATCTCTTATATCCATTGTGGAGGTATGTACAAACAATTGTGATCTAATTAAAGATCTCTTATATCAATTGTGGAGGTATATAGAAACAATTGTGATCTAATTAAACATCTCTTATACCCATTGTAGAGGTATGTAGAAACAATTGTGATCTAACTCAACATCTCTTATATCCATTGTGGAGGTATGTAGAAACAATTGGCATCTAACTCAACATCTCTTATATCCATTGTGGAGGTATGTAGAAACAATTGTGATCTAACTCAACATCTCTTCTACCCATTGTGGAGGTATGTAGAAACAATTGGCATCTAACTCAACATCTCTTATATCCATTGTGGAGGTATGTAGAAACAATTGTGATCTAACTCAACATCTCTTATATCCATTGTGGTGGAATGTAGAAACAATTGTGATCTAACTCAACATTTCTTATATCCATTGTGGAGGTATGTAGAAACAATTGTGATCTAACTCAACATCTCTTATACCAATTGTGGAGGTATGTAGAAACAATTGTGATCTAACTCAACATCTCTTATACCCATTGTGGAGATATATAGAAACAATTGTGATCTAACTCAACATCTCTTATATCAATTGTGAAGGTATGTAGAAACAATTGTGATCTAATTCAACATCTCTTATACCCATTGTGGACGTATGTAGAAACAATTGTGATCTAACTCAACATCTATTATATCCATTGTGGAGGTATGTAGAAACAATTGTGATCTAACTCAACATCTCTTATATCCATTGTGGAGGTATGTAGAACAATTGTGATCTAACTCAACATCTCTTATACCCATTGTGGAGGTATGTAGAAACAATTGTGATCTAACTCAACATCTCTTATACCCATTGTGGAGGTATATAGAAACAATTGTGATCTAACTCAACATCTCTTATACCCATTGTGGAGGTATGTAGAAACAATTGGCATCCAACTCAACATATCTTATATCCATTGTGGAGGTATGTAGAAACAATTGTGATCTAACTCAACATCTCTTATATCCATTGTGGAGGAATGTAGAAACAATTGTGATCTAACTCAACATTTCTTATATCCATTGTGGAGGTATGTAGAAACAATTGTGATCTAATTCAACATCTCTTATATCCATTGTGGAGGTATGTAGAAACAATTGTGATCTAACTACACATCTCTTATATCCATTGTGGAGGTATATAGAAACAATTGTGATCTAATTAAACATCTCTTATATCCATTGTGGAGGTATGTAGAAACAATTGTGATCTAACTCAACATCTCTTATATCCATTGTGGAGGTATGCAGAAACAATTGTGATATAACTCAACATCTCTTATATCCATTGTGGAGGTATGTAGAAACAATTGTGATCTAACTCAACATCTCTTACACCCATTGTGGAGGTATGTAGAAACAATTGTGATCTAATTAAACATCTCTTATACCCATTGTGGAGGTATGTAGAAACAATTGTGATCTAACTCAACATCTCTTATACCCATTGTGGAGGTATATAGAAACAATTGTGATCTAACTCAACATCTCTTATACCCATTGTGGAGGTATGTAGAAACAATTGTGATCTAATTTAACATCTCTTATATCCATTGTGGAGGTATGTAGAAACAATTGTGATCTAATTAAACATCTCTTATACCCATTGTGGAGGTATGTAGAAACAATTGTGATCTAACTCAACATCTCTTATATCAATTGTGGAGGTATGTAGAAACAATTGGAATCTAACTCAACATCTCTTATATCCATTGTGGAGGTATGTAGAAACAATTGTGATCAAACTAAACATCTCTTATACTCATTGTGGATGTATATAGAACCATTTGGTATCTAACTACACCTCTCTTATATCCATTGTGGAGGTATGTAGAAACAATTGGCATCTAACTCAACATCTCTTATATCCATTGTGGAGGTATGTAGAAACAATTGTGATCTAACTCAACATCTCTTATACCCATTGTGGAGGTATGTAGAAACAATTGTGATCTAACTCAACATCTGTTATACCAATTGTGGAGGTATATAGAAACAATTGTCATCTAACTCAACATCTCTTATATCCATTGTGGAGGTATGTACAAACAATTGTGATCTAATTAAACATCTATTATATCCATTGTTGAGGTATATAGAACCAATTGTGATCTAATTAAACATCTCTTATACCCATTGTAGAGGTATGTAGAAACAATTGTGATCTAACTCAACATCTCTTATATCCATTGTGGAGGTATGTAGAAACAATTGGCATCTAACTCAACATCTCTTATATCCATTGTGGAGGTATGTAGAAACAATTGTGATCCAACTCAACATCTCTTATACCCATTGTGGAGGTATGTAGAAACAATTGGCATCTAACTCAACATCTCTTATATCCATTGTGGAGGTATGTAGAAACAATTGTGATCTAACTCAACATCTCTTATATCCATTGTGGAGGAATGTAGAAACAATTGTGATCTAACTCAACATTTCTTATATCCATTGTGGAGGTATGTAGAAACAATTGTGATCTAACTCAACATCTCTTATATCCATTGTGGAGGTATGTATAAACAATTGTGATCTAACTCAACATCTCTTATACCCATTGTGGAGATATATAGAAACAATTGTGATCTAACTCAACATCTCTTATATCAATTGTGAAGGTATGTAGAAACAATTGTGATCTAATTCAACATCTCTTATACCCAATGTGGACGTATGTAGAAACAATTGTGATCTAACTCAACATCTTTTATATCCATTGTGGAGGTATGTAGAAACAATTGTGATCTAACTCAACATCTCTTATATCCATTGTGGAGGTATGTAGAACAATTGTGATCTAATTCAACATCTCTTATACCCATTGTGGAGGTGTGTAGAAACAATTGTGATCTAACTCAACATCTCTTATACCCATTGTGGAGGTATATAGAAACAATTGTGATCTAACTCAACATCTCTTATATCCATTGTGGAGGTATGTAGAAACAATTGTGATCTAATTAAACATCTCTTATACCCATTGTGGAGGTATGTAGAAACAATTGTGATCTAACTCAACATCTCTTATATCCATTGTGGAGGTATATAGAAACAATTGTGATCTAACTCAACATCTCTTATATCCATTGTGGAGGTATGTAGAAACAATTGTGATCTAACTACACATCTCTTATATCCATTGTGGAGGTTTATAGAAACAATTGTGATCTAATTAAACATCTCTTATATCCATTGTGGAGGTATGTAGAAACAATTGTGATCTAACTCAACATCTCTTATATCCATTGTGGAGGTATGTAGAAACAATTGTGATCCAACTCAACATCTCTTATATCCATTGTGGAGGTATGTAGAAACAATTGTGATCTAATTCAACATCTCTTATACCCAATGTGGACGTATGTAGAAACAATTGTGATCTAACTCAACATCTTTTATATCCATTGTGGAGGTATGTAGAAACAATTGTGATCTAACTCAACATCTCTTATATCCATTGTGGAGGTATGTAGAACAATTGTGATCTAATTCAACATCTCTTATACCCATTGTGGAGGTGTGTAGAAACAATTGTGATCTAACTCAACATCTCTTATACCCATTGTGGAGGTATATAGAAACAATTGTGATCTAACTCAACATCTCTTATATCCATTGTGGAGGTATGTAGAAACAATTGTGATCTAATTAAACATCTCTTATACCCATTGTGGAGGTATGTAGAAACAATTGTGATCTAACTCAACATCTCTTATATCCATTGTGGAGGTATATAGAAACAATTGTGATCTAACTCAACATCTCTTATATCCATTGTGGAGGTATGTAGAAACAATTGTGATCTAACTACACATCTCTTATATCCATTGTGGAGGTATATAGAAACAATTGTGATCTAATTAAACATCTCTTATATCCATTGTGGAGGTATGTAGAAACAATTGTGATCTAACTCAACATCTCTTATATCCATTGTGGAGGTATGTAGAAACAATTGTGATCCAACTCAACATCTCTTATATCCATTGTGGAGGTATGTAGAAACAATTGTGATCTAATTCAACATCTCTTATACCCATTGTGGAGGTATGTAGAAACAATTGTGATCTAATTAAACATCTTTTGAAGCCATTGTGGAGGTATGTAGAAACAATTGTGATCTAACTCAACATCTCTTATATCCATTGTGGAGGTATATAGGAACAATTGTGATCTAACTCAACATCTCTTATATCCATTGTGGAGGTATGTAGAAACAATTGGCATCTAACTCAACATCTCTTATACCCATTGTAGAGGTATGTAGAAACAATTGTGATCTAACTCAACATGTCTTATACCCATTGTGGAGGTATATAGAAACAATTGTGATCTAACTCAACATCTCTTATACCCATTGTGGACGTATGTAGAAACAATTGTGATCTAATTTAACATCTCTTATATCCATTGTGGAGGTATGTAGAAACAATTGTGATCTAAGTAAACATCTCTTATACCCATTGTGGAGGTATGTAGAAACAATTGTGATCTAACTCAACATCTCTTATATCAATTGTGGAGGTATGTAGAAACAATTGGAATCTAACTCAACATGTCTTATATCCATTGTGGAGGTATGTAGAAACAATTGTGATCTAACTAAACATCTCTTATACTCATTGTGGAGGTATATAGAAACAATTGTGATCTAACTCAACATCTCTTATATCCATTGTGGAGGTATGTAGAAACAATTGGCATTTAACTCAACTTCTCTTATATCCATTGTGGAGGTATGTAGAAACAATTGTGATCTAACTCAACATCTCTTATACCAATTGTGGAGGTATGTAGAAACAATTGTGATCTAACTCAACATCTCTTATACCCATTGTGGAGGTATATAGAAACAATTGTGATCTAACTCAACATCTCTTATATCAATTGTGGAGGTATGTAGAAACAATTGGAATCTAACTAAACATGTCTTATATCCATTGTGGAGGTATGTAGAAACAATTGTGATCTAACTAAACATCTCTCATACCTATTGTGGAGGTATGTAGAAACAATTGTGATCTAATTTAACATCTCTTATATCCATTGTGGAGGTATGTAGAAACAATTGTGATCTAACTCAACATCTCTTATACCCATTGTGGAGGTATGTAGAAACAATTGTGATTTAACTCAACATCTCTTATATCAATTGTGGAGGTATGTAGAAACAATTGGAATCTAACTCAACATGTCTTATATCCATTGTGGAGGTATGTAGAAACAATTGTGATCTAACTAAACATCTCTTATACTCATTGTGGAGGTATATAGAAACAATTGTGATCTAACTCAACATCTCTTATATCCATTGTGGAGGTATGTAGAAACAATTGACATCTAACTCAACTTCTCTTATATCCATTGTGGAGGTATGTAGAAAATTTGTGATCTAACTCAACATCTCTTATACCCATTGTGGAGGTATGTAGACACAATTGTGATCTAACTCAACATCTCTTATACCCATTGTGGAGGTATATAGAAACAATTGTGATCTAACTCAACATCTCTTATATCCATTGTGGAGGTATGTAGAAACAATTGTGATCTAATTCAACATCTCTTATACCCATTGTGGACGTATGTAGATACAAATGTGATCTAACTCAACATCTCTTATATCCATTGTGGAGGTATATAGAAACAATCGTGATCTAATTAAACATCTCCTATACCCATTGTGGAGGTATGTAGAAACAATTGGGATCTAACTCAACATCTCTTATATCCATTGTGGAGGTATATAGAAACAATTGTGATCTAACTCAACATCTCTTATATCCATTGTGGAGGTATGTAGAAACAATTGTGATCTAACTACACATCTCTTATATCCATTGTGGAGGTATATAGAAACAATTGTGATCTAATTCAACATCTCTTATATCCATTGTGGAGGTATGTAGAAACAATTGTGATCTAACTCAACATCTCTTATATCCATTGTGGAGGTATGTAGAAACAATTGTGATCCAACTCAACATCTCTTATATCCATTGTGGAGGTATGTAGAAACAATTGTGATCTAATTCAACATCTCTTATACCCATTGTGGAGGTATGTAGAAACAATTGTGATCTAATTAAACATCTTTTATACCCATTGTGGAGGTATGTAGAAACAATTGTGATCTTACTCAACATCTCTTATATCCATTGTGGAGGTATATAGGAACAATTGTGATCTAACTCAACATCTCTTATATCCATTGTGGAGGTATGTAGAAACAATTGGCATCTAACTCAACATCTCTTATACCCATTGTAGAGGTATGTAGAAACAATTGTGATCCAACTCAACATCTCTTATACCCATTGTGGAGGTATATAGAAACAATTGTGATCTAACTCAACATCTCTTATACCCATTGTGGAGGTATATAGAAACAATTGTGATCGAACTCAACATCTCTTATACCCATTGTGGAGGTATGTAGAAACAATTGTGATCTAACTAAACATCTCTCATACCTATTGTGGAGGTATGTAGAAACAATTGTGATCTAATTAAACATCTCTTATACCCATTGTGGAGGTATGTAGAAACAATTGTGATCTAACTCAACATCTCTTATATCCATTGTGGAGGTATATAGGAACAATTGTGATCTAACTCAACATCTCTTATATCCATTGTGGAGGTATGTAGAAACAATTGTCATCTAACTCAACATCTCTTATATCCATTGTGGAGGTATGTAGAAACAATTGGCATCTAACTCAACATCTCTTATACCCATTGTAGAGGTATGTAGAAACAATTGTGATCTAACTCAACATCTCTTATACCCATTGTGGAGGTATATAGAAACAATTGTGATCGAACTCAACATCTCTTATACCCATTGTGGAGGTATGTAGAAACAATTGTGATCTAACTCAACATCTCTTATATCCATTGTGGAGGTATGTAGAAACAATTGTGATCTAATTAAACATCTCTTATACCCATTGTGGAGGTATGTAGAAACAATTGTGATCTAACTCAACATCTCTTATATCCATTGTGGAGGTATGTAGAAACAATTGGCATCTAACTCAACATCTCTTATACCCATTGTAGAGGTATGTAGAAACAATTGTGATCCAACTCAACATCTCTTATACCCATTGTGGAGGTATATAGAAACAATTGTGATCTAACTCAACATCTCTTATACCCATTGTGGAGGTATGTAGAAACAATTGTGATCTAATTTAACATCTCTTATATCCATTGTGGAGGTATGTAGAAACAATTGTGATCTAATTAAACATCTCTTATACCCATTGTGGAGGTATGTAGAAACAATTGTGATCTAACTCAACATCTCCTATATCAATTGTGGAGGTATGTAGAAACAATTGGAATCTAACTCAACATGTCTTATATCCATTGTGGAGGTATGTAGAAACAATTGTGATCAAACTAAACATCTCTTATACTCATTGTGGAGGTATATAGAAACAATTGTGATCTAACTCAACATCTCTTATATCCATTGTGGAGGTATGTAGAAACAATTGTGATCTAATTCAACATCTCTTATACCCATTGTGGACGTATGTAGAAACAATTGTGATCTAACTCAACATCTCTTATATCCATTGTGGAGGTATATAGAAACAATTGTGATCTAATATAACATTTCCTATACCCATTGTGGAGGTATGTAGAAACAATTGGGATCTAACTCAACATCTCTTATATCCATTGTGGAGGTATGTAGAAACAATTGTGATCTAACTCAACATCTCTTATATCCATTGTGGAGGTATGTAGAAACAATTGTGATCCAACTCAACATCTCTTATATCCATTGTGGAGGTATGTAGAAACAATTGTGATCTAATTCAACATCTCTTATACCCATTGTGGAGGTATGTAGAAACAATTGTGATCTAATTAAACATCTTTTGAAGCCATTGTGGAGGTATGTAGAAACAATTGTGATCTAACTCAACATCTCTTATATCCATTGTGGAGGTATATAGGAACAATTGTGATCTAACTCAACATCTCTTATATCCATTGTGGAGGTATGTAGAAACAATTGGCATCTAACTCAACATCTCTTATACCCATTGTAGAGGTATGTAGAAACAATTGTGATCTAACTCAACATGTCTTATACCCATTGTGGAGGTATATAGAAACAATTGTGATCTAACTCAACATCTCTTATACCCATTGTGGACGTATGTAGAAACAATTGTGATCTAATTTAACATCTCTTATATCCATTGTGGAGGTATGTAGAAACAATTGTGATCTAAGTAAACATCTCTTATACCCATTGTGGAGGTATGTAGAAACAATTGTGATCTAACTCAACATCTCTTATATCAATTGTGGAGGTATGTAGAAACAATTGGAATCTAACTCAACATGTCTTATATCCATTGTGGAGGTATGTAGAAACAATTGTGATCTAACTAAACATCTCTTATACTCATTGTGGAGGTATATAGAAACAATTGTGATCTAACTCAACATCTCTTATATCCATTGTGGAGGTATGTAGAAACAATTATCATTTAACTCAACTTCTCTTATATCCATTGTGGAGGTATGTAGAAACAATTGTGATCTAACTCAACATCTCTTATACCAATTGTGGAGGTATGTAGAAACAATTGTGATCTAACTCAACATCTCTTATACCCATTGTGGAGGTATATAGAAACAATTGTGATCTAACTCAACATCTCTTATATCAATTGTGGAGGTATGTAGAAACAATTGGAATCTAACTAAACATGTCTTATATCCATTGTGGAGGTATGTAGAAACAATTGTGATCTAACTAAACATCTCTCATACCTATTGTGGAGGTATGTAGAAACAATTGTGATCTAATTTAACATCTCTTATATCCATTGTGGAGGTATGTAGAAACAATTGTGATCTAACTCAACATCTCTTATACCCATTGTGGAGGTATGTAGAAACAATTGTGATTTAACTCAACATCTCTTATATCAATTGTGGAGGTATGTAGAAACAATTGGAATCTAACTCAACATGTCTTATATCCATTGTGGAGGTATGTAGAAACAATTGTGATCTAACTAAACATCTCTTATACTCATTGTGGAGGTATATAGAAACAATTGTGATCTAACTCAACATCTCTTATATCCATTGTGGAGGTATGTAGAAACAATTGACATCTAACTCAACTTCTCTTATATCCATTGTGGAGGTATGTAGAAAATTTGTGATCTAACTCAACATCTCTTATACCCATTGTGGAGGTATGTAGACACAATTGTGATCTAACTCAACATCTCTTATACCCATTGTGGAGGTATATAGAAACAATTGTGATCTAACTCAACATCTCTTATATCCATTGTGGAGGTATGTAGAAACAATTGTGATCTAATTCAACATCTCTTATACCCATTGTGGACGTATGTAGATACAAATGTGATCTAACTCAACATCTCTTATATCCATTGTGGAGGTATATAGAAACAATCGTGATCTAATTAAACATCTCCTATACCCATTGTGGAGGTATGTAGAAACAATTGGGATCTAACTCAACATCTCTTATATCCATTGTGGAGGTATATAGAAACAATTGTGATCTAACTCAACATCTCTTATATCCATTGTGGAGGTATGTAGAAACAATTGTGATCTAACTACACATCTCTTATATCCATTGTGGAGGTATATAGAAACAATTGTGATCTAATTCAACATCTCTTATATCCATTGTGGAGGTATGTAGAAACAATTGTGATCTAACTCAACATCTCTTATATCCATTGTGGAGGTATGTAGAAACAATTGTGATCCAACTCAACATCTCTTATATCCATTGTGGAGGTATGTAGAAACAATTGTGATCTAATTCAACATCTCTTATACCCATTGTGGAGGTATGTAGAAACAATTGTGATCTAATTAAACATCTTTTATACCCATTGTGGAGGTATGTAGAAACAATTGTGATCTTACTCAACATCTCTTATATCCATTGTGGAGGTATATAGGAACAATTGTGATCTAACTCAACATCTCTTATATCCATTGTGGAGGTATGTAGAAACAATTGGCATCTAACTCAACATCTCTTATACCCATTGTAGAGGTATGTAGAAACAATTGTGATCCAACTCAACATCTCTTATACCCATTGTGGAGGTATATAGAAACAATTGTGATCTAACTCAACATCTCTTATACCCATTGTGGAGGTATATAGAAACAATTGTGATCGAACTCAACATCTCTTATACCCATTGTGGAGGTATGTAGAAACAATTGTGATCTAACTAAACATCTCTCATACCTATTGTGGAGGTATGTAGAAACAATTGTGATCTAATTAAACATCTCTTATACCCATTGTGGAGGTATGTAGAAACAATTGTGATCTAACTCAACATCTCTTATATCCATTGTGGAGGTATATAGGAACAATTGTGATCTAACTCAACATCTCTTATATCCATTGTGGAGGTATGTAGAAACAATTGTCATCTAACTCAACATCTCTTATATCCATTGTGGAGGTATGTAGAAACAATTGGCATCTAACTCAACATCTCTTATACCCATTGTAGAGGTATGTAGAAACAATTGTGATCTAACTCAACATCTCTTATACCCATTGTGGAGGTATATAGAAACAATTGTGATCGAACTCAACATCTCTTATACCCATTGTGGAGGTATGTAGAAACAATTGTGATCTAACTCAACATCTCTTATATCCATTGTGGAGGTATGTAGAAACAATTGTGATCTAATTAAACATCTCTTATACCCATTGTGGAGGTATGTAGAAACAATTGTGATCTAACTCAACATCTCTTATATCCATTGTGGAGGTATGTAGAAACAATTGGCATCTAACTCAACATCTCTTATACCCATTGTAGAGGTATGTAGAAACAATTGTGATCCAACTCAACATCTCTTATACCCATTGTGGAGGTATATAGAAACAATTGTGATCTAACTCAACATCTCTTATACCCATTGTGGAGGTATGTAGAAACAATTGTGATCTAATTTAACATCTCTTATATCCATTGTGGAGGTATGTAGAAACAATTGTGATCTAATTAAACATCTCTTATACCCATTGTGGAGGTATGTAGAAACAATTGTGATCTAACTCAACATCTCCTATATCAATTGTGGAGGTATGTAGAAACAATTGGAATCTAACTCAACATGTCTTATATCCATTGTGGAGGTATGTAGAAACAATTGTGATCAAACTAAACATCTCTTATACTCATTGTGGAGGTATATAGAAACAATTGTGATCTAACTCAACATCTCTTATATCCATTGTGGAGGTATGTAGAAACAATTGTGATCTAATTCAACATCTCTTATACCCATTGTGGACGTATGTAGAAACAATTGTGATCTAACTCAACATCTCTTATATCCATTGTGGAGGTATATAGAAACAATTGTGATCTAATATAACATTTCCTATACCCATTGTGGAGGTATGTAGAAACAATTGGGATCTAACTCAACATCTCTTATATCCATTGTGGAGGTATATAGAAACAATTGTGATCTAACTCAACATCTCTTATATCCATTTTGGAGGTATGTAGAAACAATTGTGATCTAACTACACATCTCTTATATCCATTGTGGAGGTATATAGAAACAATTGTTATCTAATTAAACATCTCTTATATCCATTGTGGAGGTATGTAGAAACAATTGTGATCTAACTCAACATCTCTTATATCCATTGTGGAGGTATGTAGAAACAATTGTGATCTAACTCAACATCTCTTATATCCATTGTGGAGGTATGTAAAAACAATTGTGATCTAATTCAACATCTCTTATACCCATTGTGTAGGTATGTAGAAACAATTGTGATCTAATTAAACATCTCTTATACCAATTGTGGAGGTATGTAGAAACAATTGTGATCTAACTCAACATCTCTTATATCCATTGTAGAGGTATATAGGAACAATTGTGATCTAACTCAACATCTCTTATATCCATTGTGGAGGTATGTAGAAACAATTGTCATCTAACTCAACATCTCTTATATCCATTGTGGAGGTATGTAGAAACAATTGGCATCTAACTCAACATCTCTTATACCCATTGTAGAGGTATGTAGAAACAATTGTGATCTAACTCAACATCTCTTATACCCATTGTGGAGGTATATAGAAACAATTGTGATCGAACTCAACATCTCTTATACCCATTGTGGAGGTATGTAGAAACAATTGTGATCTAACTCAACATCTCTTATATCCATTGTGGAGGTATGTAGAAACAATTGTGATCTAATTAAACATCTCTTATACCCATTGTGGAGGTATGTAGAAACAATTGTGATCTAACTCAACATCTCTTATATCAATTGTGGAGGTATGTAGAAACAATTGGAATCTAACTCAACATCTCTTATATCCATTGTGGAGGTATGTAGAAACAATTGTGATCTAACTAAACATCCCTTATACTCATTGTGGAGGTATATAGAAACAATTGTGATCTAACTACACCTCTCTTATATCCATTGTGGAGGTATGTAGAAACAATTGGCATCTAACTCAACATCTCTTATATCCATTGTGGAGGTATGTAGAAACAATTGTGATCTAACTCAACATCTCTTATACCCATTGTGGAGGTATGTAGAAACAATTGTGATCTAACTCAACATCTCTTATACCCATTGTGGAGGTATATAGAAACAATTGTGATCGAACTCAACATCTCTTATATCCATTGTGGAGGTATGTACAAACAATTGTGATCTAATTAAACATCTCTTATATCCATTGTGGAGGTATATAGAAACAATTGTGATCTAATTAAACATCTCTTATACCCATTGTAGAGGTATGTAGAAACAATTGTGATCTAACTCAACATCTCTTATATCCATTGTGGAGGTATGTAGAAACAATTGGCATCTAACTCAACATCTCTTATATTCATTGTGGAGGTATGTAGAAACAATTGTGATCTAACTCAACATCTCTTATACCCATTGTGGAGGTATGTAGAAACAATTGGCATCCAACTCAACATATCTTATATCCATTGTGGAGGTATGTAGAAACAATTGTGATCTAACTCAACATCTCTTATATCCATTGTGGAGGAATGTAGAAACAATTGTGATCTAACTCAACATTTCTTATATCCATTGTGGAGGTATGTAGAAACAATTGTGATCTAATTCAACATCTCTTATATCCATTGTGGAGGTATGTAGAAACAATTGTGATCTAACTACACATCTCTTATATCCATTGTGGAGGTATATAGAAACAATTGTGATCTAATTAAACATCTCTTATATCCATTGTGGAGGTATGTAGAAACAATTGTGATCTAACTCAACATCTCTTATATCCATTGTGGAGGTATGTAGAAACAATTGTGATCTAACTCAACATCTCTTATATCCATTGTGGAGGTATGTAGAAACAATTGTGATCTAACTCAACATCTCTTACACCCATTGTGGAGGTATGTAGAAACAATTGTGATCTAATTAAACATCTCTTATACCCATTGTGGAGGTATGTAGAAACAATTGTGATCTAACTTAACATCTCTTATACCCATTGTGGAGGTATATAGAAACAATTGTGATCTAACTCAACATCTCTTATACCCATTGTGGAGGTATGTAGAAACAATTGTGATCTAATTTAACATCTCTTATATCCATTGTGGAGGTATGTAGAAACAATTGTGATCTAATTAAACATCTCTTATACCCATTGTGGAGGTATGTAGAAACAATTGTGATCTAACTCAACATCTCTTATATCAATTGTGGAGGTATGTAGAAACAATTGGAATCTAACTCAACATCTCTTATATCCATTGTGGAGGTATGTAGAAACAATTGTGATCTAACTAAACATCTCTTATACTCATTGTGGATGTATATAGAAACAATTGTGATCTAACTACACCTCTCTTATATCCATTGTGGAGGTATGTAGAAACAATTGGCATCTAACTCAACATCTCTTATATCCATTGTGGAGGTATGTAGAAACAATTGTGATCTAACTCAACATCTCTTATACCCATTGTGGAGGTATGTAGAAACAATTGTGATCTAACTCAACATCTGTTATACCAATTGTGGAGGTATATAGAAACAATTGTCATCTAACTCAACATCTCTTATATCCATTGTGGAGGTATGTACAAACAATTGTGATCTAATTAAACATCTATTATATCCATTGTTGAGGTATATAGAACCAATTGTGATCTAATTAAACATCTCTTATACCCATTGTAGAGGTATGTAGAAACAATTGTGATCTAACTCAACATCTCTTATATCCATTGTGGAGGTATGTAGAAACAATTGGCATCTAACTTAACATCTCTTATATCCATTGTGGAGGTATGTAGAAACAATTGTGATCTAACTCAACATCTCTTATACCCATTGTGGAGGTATGTAGAAACAATTGGCATCTAACTCAACATCTCTTATATCCATTGTGGAGGTATGTAGAAACAATTGTGATCTAACTCAACATCTCTTATATCCATTGTGGAGGAATGTAGAAACAATTGTGATCTAACTCAACATTTCTTATATCCATTGTGGAGGTATGTAGAAACAATTGTGATCTAACTCAACATCTCTTATATCCATTGTGGAGGTATGTATAAACAATTGTGATCTAACTCAACATCTCTTATACCCATTGTGGAGATATATAGAAACAATTGTGATCTAACTCAACATCTCTTATATCAATTGTGAAGGTATGTAGAAACAATTGTGATCTAATTCAACATCTCTTATACCCAATGTGGACGTATGTAGAAACAATTGTGATCTAACTCAACATCTTTTATATCCATTGTGGAGGTATGTAGAAACAATTGTGATCTAACTCAACATCTCTTATATCCATTGTGGAGGTATGTAGAACAATTGTGATCTAATTAAACATCTCTTATACCCATTGTGGAGGTGTGTAGAAACAATTGTGATCTAACTCAACATCTCTTATACCCATTGTGGAGGTATATAGAAACAATTGTGATCTAACTCAACATCTCTTATATCCATTGTGGAGGTATGTAGAAACAATTGTGATCTAACTCAACATCTCTTATATCCATTGTGGAGGTATGTAGAAACAATTGTGATCTAATTAAACATATCTTATATCCATTGTGGAGGTATGTAGAAACAATTGTGATCTAACTAGACATCTCTTATACCCATTGTGGAGGTATATAGAAACAATTGTGATCTAACTCAACATCTCTTATACCTATTGTGGAGGTATATAGATACAATTGTGATCTAACTCAACATCTCTTATATCCATTGTGGAGGTATGTAGAAACAATTGTGATCTAATTCAACATCTCTTATATCCATTGTGGAGGTATGTAGAAACAATTGTGATCTAACTCAACATCTCTTATATCCATTGTGGAGGTATGTAGAAACAATTGTGATCTAACTCAACATCTCTTATACCCATTGTGGAGGTATGTAGAAACAATTGTGATCAAATTCAACATCTCTTATACCCATTGTGGAGGTATGTAGAAACAATTGTGATCTAACTCAACATCTCTTATATCCATTGTGGAGGTATATAGGAACAATTGTGATCTAACTCAACATCTCTTATATCCATTGTGGAGGTATGTAGAAACAATTGTGATCTAACTCAACATCTCTTATATCCATTGTGGAGGTATGTAGAAACAATTGGCATCTAACTCAACATCTCTTATACCCATTGTAGAGGTATGTAGAAACAATTGTGATCTAACTCAACATCTCTTATACCCATTGTAGAGGTATGTAGAAACAATGTTGATCTAACTCAACATCTCTTATACCCATTGTGGAGGTATGTAGAAACAATTGTGATCTAATTAAACATCTCTTATACCCATTGTGGAGGTATGTAGAAACAATTGTGATCTAACTCAACATCTCTTATATCAATTGTGGAGGTATGTAGAAACAATTGAAATCTAACTCAACATGTCTTATATACATTGTGGAGGTATGTAGAAACAATTGTTATCTAACTAAACATCTCTTATATCCAGTGTGGAGGTATGTAGAAACAATTGGCATCTAACTCAACATATCTTATATCCATTGTGGAGGTATGTAGAAAAAATTGTGATCTAACTCAACATCTCTTATATCCATTGTGGAGGTATATAGAAACAATTGTGATCAAACTCAACATCTCTTATATCCATTGTGGAGGTATGAAGAAACATTTGTGATCTAACTCAACATCTCTTATATCCATTGTGGAGGTATGTAGAAACAATTGTGATCTAATTAAACATCTCTTATATCCATTGTGGAGGTATGTAGAAACAATTGTGATCTAACTACACATCTCTTATACCCATTGTGGAGGTATATAGAAACAATTGTGATCTAACTCAACATCTCTTATACCTATTTTGGAGGTATATAGATACAATTGTGATCTAACTCAACATCTCTTATATCCATTGTGGAGGTATGTAGAAAAAAATTGTGATCTAATTCAACATCTCTTATATCCATTGTGGAGGTATGTAGAAACAATTGTGATCTAACTCAACATCTCTTATATCCATTGTGGAGGTATGTAGAAACAATTGTGATCTAACTCAACATCTCTTATACCCATTGTGGAGGTATGTAGAAACAATTGTGATCTAATTCAACATCTCTTATACCCATTGTGGAGGTATGTAGAAACAATTGTGATCTAACTCAACATCTCTTATATCCATTGTGGAGGTATATAGGAACAATTGTGATCTAACTCAACATCTCTTATATCCATTGTGGAGGTATGTAGAAACAATTGTCATCTAACTCAACATCTCTTATATCCATTGTGGAGGTATGTAGAAACAATTGGCATCTAACTCAACATCTCTTATACCCATTGTAGAGGTATGTAGAAACAATTTTGATCTAATTTAACATCTCTTATATCCATTGTGGAGGTATGTAGAAACAATTGTGATCTAATTAAACATCTTTTATACCCATTGTGGAGGTATGTAGATACAATTGTGATCTAACTCAACATCTCTTATATCAATTGTGGAGGTATGTAGAAACAATTGGAATCTAACTCAACATGTCTTATATCCATTGTGGAGGTATGTAGAAACAATTGTGATCTAACTAAACATCTCTTATACTCATTGTGGAGGTATATAGAAACAATTGTGATCTAACTCAACATCTCTTATATCCATTGTGGAGGTATGTAGAAACAATTGGCATCTAATTCAACTTCTCTTATATCCATTGTGGAGGTATGTAGAAACAATTGTGATCTAACTCAACATCTCTTATACCCATTGTGGAGGTATGTAGAAACAATTGTGATCTAACTCAACATCTCTTATACCCATTGTGGAGGTATATAGAAACAATTGTGATCTAACTCAACATCTCTTATATCCATTGTGGAGGTATGTAGAAACAATTGTGATCTAACTCAACATCTCTTATATCCATTGTGGAGGTATGTAGAAACAATTGTGATCTAACTCAACATCTCTTATATCCATTGTGGAGGTATGTAAGAACAATTGTGATCTAACTCAACATCTCTTATACCCATTTTGGAGGTATGTAGAAACAATTGTGATCTAATTAAACATCTCTTATACCCATTGTGGAGGTATGTAGAAACAATTGTGATCTAACTCAACATCTCTTATATCCATTGTGGAGGTATATAGGAACAATTGTGATCTAACTCAACATCTCTTATATCCATTGTGGAGGTATGTAGAAACAATTGTCATCTAACTCAACATCTCTTATATCCATTGTGGAGGTATGTAGAAACAATTAGCATCTAACTCAACATCTCTTATACCCATTGTAGAGGTATGTAGAAACAATTGTGATCTAACTCAAAATCTCTTATACCCATTGTGGAGGTATATAGAAACAATTGTGATCGAACTCAACATCTCTTATACCCATTGTGGAGGTATGTAGAAACAATTGTGATCTAATTTAACATCTCTTATATCCATTGTGGAGGTATGTAGAAACAATTGTGATCTAATTAAACATCTCTTATACCCATTGTGGAGGTATGTAGAAACAATTGTGATCTAACTCAACATCTCTTATATCAATTGTGGAGGTATGTAGAAACAATTGGAATCTAACTCGACATCTCTTATATCCATTGTGGAGGTATGTAGAAACAATTGTGATCTAACTAAACATCTCTTATACTCATTGTTGAGGTATATAGAAACAATTGTGATCTAACTACACCTCTCTTATATCCATTGTGGAGGAATGTAGAAACAATTGGCATCTAACTCAACATCTCTTATATCAATTGTGGAGGTATGTAGAAACAATTGTGATCCAACTCAACATCTCTTATACCCATTGTGGAGGTATGTAGAAACAATTGTGATCTAACTCAACATCTCTTATACCCATTGTGGAGGTATATAGAAACAATTGTGATCTAACTCAACATCTCTTATATCCATTGTGGAGGTATGTAGAAACAATTGTGATCTAATTCAACATCTCTTATACCCATTGTGGACGTATGTAGAAACAATTGTGATCTAACTAAACATCTCTTATATCCATTGTGGAGGTATATAGAAACAATTGTGATCTAATTAAACATTTCCTATACCCATTGTGGAGGTATGTAGCAACAATTGGGATCCAACTCAACATCTCTTATATCCATTGTGGAGGTATATAGAAACAATTGTGATCTAACTCAACATCTCTTATATCCATTGTGGAGGTATGTAGAAACAATTGTGATCTAACTACACATCTTATATATCCATTGTGGAGGTATATAGAAACAATTGTGATCTAATTAAACATCTCTTATATCCATTGTGGAGGTATGTAGAAACAATTGTGATCTAACTCAACATCTCTTATATCCATTGTGGAGGTATGTAGAAACAATTGTGATCTAACTCAACATCTCTTATATCCATTGTGGAGGTATGTAAAAACAATTGTGATCTAATTCAACATCTCTTATACCCATTGTGTAGGTATGTAGAAACAATTGTGATCTAATTAAACATCTCTTATACCCATTGTGGAGGTATGTAGAAACAATTGTGATCTAACTCAACATCTCTTATATCCATTGTAGAGGTATATAGGAACAATTGTGATCTAACTCAACATCTCTTATATCCATTGTGGAGGTATGTAGAAACAATTGTCATCTAACTCAACATCTCTTATATCCATTGTGGAGGTATGTAGAAACAATTGGCATCTAACTCAACATCTCTTATACCCATTGTAGAGGTATGTAGAAACAATTGTGATCTAACTCAACATCTCTTATACCCATTGTGGAGGTATATAGAAACAATTGTGATCGAACTCAACATCTCTTATACCCATTGTGGAGGTATGTAGAAACAATTGTGATCTAACTCAACATCTCTTATATCCATTGTGGAGGTATGTAGAAACAATTGTGATCTAATTAAACATCTCTTATACCCATTGTGGAGGTATGTAGAAACAATTGTGATCTAACTCAACATCTCTTATATCAATTGTGGAGGTATGTAGAAACAATTGGAATCTAACTCAACATCTCTTATATCCATTGTGGAGGTATGTAGAAACAATTGTGATCTAACTAAACATCCCTTATACTCATTGTGGAGGTATATAGAAACAATTGTGATCTAACTACACCTCTCTTATATCCATTGTGGAGGTATGTAGAAACAATTGGCATGTAACTCAACATCTCTTATATCCATTGTGGAGGTATGTAGAAACAATTGTGATCTAACTCAACATCTCTTATACCCATTGTGGAGGTATGTAGAAACAATTGTGATCTAACTCAACATCTCTTATACCCATTGTGGAGGTATATAGAAACAATTGTGATCGAACTCAACATCTCTTATATCCATTGTGGAGGTATGTACAAACAATTGTGATCTAATTAAACATCTCTTATATCCATTGTGGAGGTATATAGAAACAATTGTGATCTAATTAAACATCTCTTATACCCATTGTAGAGGTATGTAGAAACAATTGTGATCTAACTCAACATCTCTTATATCCATTGTGGAGGTATGTAGAAACAATTGGAATCTAACTCAACATCTCTTATATCCATTGTGGAGGTATGTAGAAACAATTGTGATCTAACTCAACATCTCTTATACCCATTGTGGAGGTATGTAGAAACAATTGGCATCTAACTCAACATATCTTATATCCATTGTGGAGGTATGTAGAAACAATTGTGATCTAACTCAACATCTCTTATATCCATTGTGGAGAAATGTAGAAACAATTGTGATCTAACTCAACATTTCTTATATCCATTGTGGAGGTATGTAGAAACAATTGTGATCTAATTCAACATCTCTTATATCCATTGTGGAGGTATGTAGAAACAATTGTGATCTAACTACACATCTCTTATATCCATTGTGGAGGTATATAGAAACAATTGTGATCTAATTAAACATCTCTTATATCCATTGTGGAGGTATGTAGAAACAATTGTGATCTAACTCAACATCTCTTATATCCATTGTGGAGGTATGCAGAAACAATTGTGATCTAACTCAACATCTCTTATATCCATTGTGGAGGTATGTAGAAACAATTGTGATCTAACTCAACATCTCTTACACCCATTGTGGAGGTATGTAGAAACAATTGTGATCTAATTAAACATCTCTTATACCCATTGTGGAGGTATGTAGAAACAATTGTGATCTAACTCAACATCTCTTATACCCATTGTGGAGGTATATAGAAACAATTGTGATCTAACTCAACATCTCTTATACCCATTGTGGAGGTATGTAGAAACAATTGTGATCTAATTTAACATCTCTTATATCCATTGTGGAGGTATGTAGAAACAATTGTGATCTAATTAAACATCTCTTATACCCATTGTGGAGGTATGTAGAAACAATTGTGATCTAACTCAACATCTCTTATATCAATTGTGGAGGTATGTAGAAACAATTGGAATCTAACTCAACATCTCTTATATCCATTGTGGAGGTATGTAGAAACAATTGTGATCAAACTAAACATCTCTTATACTCATTGTGGATGTATATAGAAACAATTGTGATCTAACTACACCTCTCTTATATCCATTGTGGAGGTATGTAGAAACAATTGGCATCTAACTCAACATCTCTTATATCCATTGTGGAGGTATGTAGAAACAATTGTGATCTAACTCAACATCTCTTATACCCATTGTGGAGGTATGTAGAAACAATTGTGATCTAACTCAACATCTGTTATACCAATTGTGGAGGTATATAGAAACAATTGTCATCTAACTCAACATCTCTTATATCCATTGTGGAGGTATGTACAAACAATTGTGATCTAATTAAACATCTATTATATCCATTGTTGAGGTATATAGAACCAATTGTGATCTAATTAAACATCTCTTTTACCCATTGTAGAGGTATGTAGAAACAATTGTGATCTAACTCAACATCTCTTATATCCATTGTGGAGGTATGTAGAAACAATTGGCATCTAACTCAACATCTCTTATATCCATTGTGGAGGTATGTAGAAACAATTGTGATCCAACTCAACATCTCTTATACCCATTGTGGAGGTATGTAGAAACAATTGGCATCTAACTCAACATCTCTTATATCCATTGTGGAGGTATGTAGAAACAATTGTGATCTAACTCAACATCTCTTATATCCATTGTGGAGGAATGTAGAAACAATTGTGATCTAACTCAACATTTCTTATATCCATTGTGGAGGTATGTAGAAACAATTGTGATCTAACTCAACATCTCTTATATCCATTGTGGAGGTATGTATAAACAATTGTGATCTAACTCAACATCTCTTATACCCATTGTGGAGATATATAGAAACAATTGTGATCTAACTCAACATCTCTTATATCAATTGTGAAGGTATGTAGAAACAATTGTGATCTAATTCAACATCTCTTATACCCAATGTGGACGTATGTAGAAACAATTGTGATCTAACTCAACATCTTTTATATCCATTGTGGAGGTATGTAGAAACAATTGTGATCTAACTCAACATCTCTTATATCCATTGTGGAGGTATGTAGAACAATTGTGATCTAATTCAACATCTCTTATACCCATTGTGGAGGTGTGTAGAAACAATTGTGATCTAACTCAACATCTCTTATACCCATTGTGGAGGTATATAGAAACAATTGTGATCTAACTCAACATCTCTTATATCCATTGTGGAGGTATGTAGAAACAATTGTGATCTAATTAAACATCTCTTATACCCATTGTGGAGGTATGTAGAAACAATTGTGATCTAACTCAACATCTCTTATATCCATTGTGGAGGTATATAGAAACAATTGTGATCTAACTCAACATCTCTTATATCCATTGTGGAGGTATGTAGAAACAATTGTGATCTAACTACACATCTCTTATATCCATTGTGGAGGTTTATAGAAACAATTGTGATCTAATTAAACATCTCTTATATCCATTGTGGAGGTATGTAGAAACAATTGTGATCTAACTCAACATCTCTTATATCCATTGTGGAGGTATGTAGAAACAATTGTGATCCAACTCAACATCTCTTATATCCATTGTGGAGGTATGTAGAAACAATTGTGATCTAATTCAACATCTCTTATACCCAATGTGGACGTATGTAGAAACAATTGTGATCTAACTCAACATCTTTTATATCCATTGTGGAGGTATGTAGAAACAATTGTGATCTAACTCAACATCTCTTATATCCATTGTGGAGGTATGTAGAACAATTGTGATCTAATTCAACATCTCTTATACCCATTGTGGAGGTGTGTAGAAACAATTGTGATCTAACTCAACATCTCTTATACCCATTGTGGAGGTATATAGAAACAATTGTGATCTAACTCAACATCTCTTATATCCATTGTGGAGGTATGTAGAAACAATTGTGATCTAATTAAACATCTCTTATACCCATTGTGGAGGTATGTAGAAACAATTGTGATCTAACTCAACATCTCTTATATCCATTGTGGAGGTATATAGAAACAATTGTGATCTAACTCAACATCTCTTATATCCATTGTGGAGGTATGTAGAAACAATTGTGATCTAACTACACATCTCTTATATCCATTGTGGAGGTATATAGAAACAATTGTGATCTAATTAAACATCTCTTATATCCATTGTGGAGGTATGTAGAAACAATTGTGATCTAACTCAACATCTCTTATATCCATTGTGGAGGTATGTAGAAACAATTGTGATCCAACTCAACATCTCTTATATCCATTGTGGAGGTATGTAGAAACAATTGTGATCTAATTCAACATCTCTTATACCCATTGTGGAGGTATGTAGAAACAATTGTGATCTAATTAAACATCTTTTGAAGCCATTGTGGAGGTATGTAGAAACAATTGTGATCTAACTCAACATCTCTTATATCCATTGTGGAGGTATATAGGAACAATTGTGATCTAACTCAACATCTCTTATATCCATTGTGGAGGTATGTAGAAACAATTGGCATCTAACTCAACATCTCTTATACCCATTGTAGAGGTATGTAGAAACAATTGTGATCTAACTCAACATGTCTTATACCCATTGTGGAGGTATATAGAAACAATTGTGATCTAACTCAACATCTCTTATACCCATTGTGGACGTATGTAGAAACAATTGTGATCTAATTTAACATCTCTTATATCCATTGTGGAGGTATGTAGAAACAATTGTGATCTAAGTAAACATCTCTTATACCCATTGTGGAGGTATGTAGAAACAATTGTGATCTAACTCAACATCTCTTATATCAATTGTGGAGGTATGTAGAAACAATTGGAATCTAACTCAACATGTCTTATATCCATTGTGGAGGTATGTAGAAACAATTGTGATCTAACTAAACATCTCTTATACTCATTGTGGAGGTATATAGAAACAATTGTGATCTAACTCAACATATCTTATATCCATTGTGGAGGTATGTAGAAACAATTGGCATTTAACTCAACTTCTCTTATATCCATTGTGGAGGTATGTAGAAACAATTGTGATCTAACTCAACATCTCTTATACCAATTGTGGAGGTATGTAGAAACAATTGTGATCTAACTCAACATCTCTTATACCCATTGTGGAGGTATATAGAAACAATTGTGATCTAACTCAACATCTCTTATATCAATTGTGGAGGTATGTAGAAACAATTGGAATCTAACTAAACATGTCTTATATCCATTGTGGAGGTATGTAGAAACAATTGTGATCTAACTAAACATCTCTCATACCTATTGTGGAGGTATGTAGAAACAATTGTGATCTAATTTAACATCTCTTATATCCATTGTGGAGGTATGTAGAAACAATTGTGATCTAACTCAACATCTCTTATACCCATTGTGGAGGTATGTAGAAACAATTGTGATTTAACTCAACATCTCTTATATCAATTGTGGAGGTATGTAGAAACAATTGGAATCTAACTCAACATGTCTTATATCCATTGTGGAGGTATGTAGAAACAATTGTGATCTAACTAAACATCTCTTATACTCATTGTGGAGGTATATAGAAACAATTGTGATCTAACTCAACATCTCTTATATCCATTGTGGAGGTATGTAGAAACAATTGACATCTAACTCAACTTCTCTTATATCCATTGTGGAGGTATGTAGAAAATTTGTGATCTAACTCAACATCTCTTATACCCATTGTGGAGGTATGTAGACACAATTGTGATCTAACTCAACATCTCTTATACCCATTGTGGAGGTATATAGAAACAATTGTGATCTAACTCAACATCTCTTATATCCATTGTGGAGGTATGTAGAAACAATTGTGATCTAATTCAACATCTCTTATACCCATTGTGGACGTATGTAGATACAAATGTGATCTAACTCAACATCTCTTATATCCATTGTGGAGGTATATAGAAACAATCGTGATCTAATTAAACATCTCCTATACCCATTGTGGAGGTATGTAGAAACAATTGGGATCTAACTCAACATCTCTTATATCCATTGTGGAGGTATATAGAAACAATTGTGATCTAACTCAACATCTCTTATATCCATTGTGGAGGTATGTAGAAACAATTGTGATCTAACTACACATCTCTTATATCCATTGTGGAGGTATATAGAAACAATTGTGATCTAATTCAACATCTCTTATATCCATTGTGGAGGTATGTAGAAACAATTGTGATCTAACTCAACATCTCTTATATCCATTGTGGAGGTATGTAGAAACAATTGTGATCCAACTCAACATCTCTTATATCCATTGTGGAGGTATGTAGAAACAATTGTGATCTAATTCAACATCTCTTATACCCATTGTGGAGGTATGTAGAAACAATTGTGATCTAATTAAACATCTTTTATACCCATTGTGGAGGTATGTAGAAACAATTGTGATCTTACTCAACATCTCTTATATCCATTGTGGAGGTATATAGGAACAATTGTGATCTAACTCAACATCTCTTATATCCATTGTGGAGGTATGTAGAAACAATTGGCATCTAACTCAACATCTCTTATACCCATTGTAGAGGTATGTAGAAACAATTGTGATCCAACTCAACATCTCTTATACCCATTGTGGAGGTATATAGAAACAATTGTGATCTAACTCAACATCTCTTATACCCATTGTGGAGGTATGTAGAAACAATTGTGATCTAATTTAACATCTCTTATATCCATTGTGGAGGTATGTAGAAACAATTGTGATCTAATTAAACATCTCTTATACCCATTGTGGAGGTATGTAGAAACAATTGTGATCTAACTCAACATCTCCTATATCAATTGTGGAGGTATGTAGAAACAATTGGAATCTAACTCAACATGTCTTATATCCATTGTGGAGGTATGTAGAAACAATTGTGATCTAACTAAACATCTCTTATACTCATTGTGGAGGTATATAGAAACAATTGTGATCTAACTCAACATCTCTTATATCCATTGTGGAGGTATGTAGAAACAATTGTGATCTAATTCAACATCTCTTATACCCATTGTAGAGGTATGTAGAAACAATTGTGGTCTAACTAAACATCTCTTATATCCATTGTGGAGGTATATAGAAACAATTGTGATCTAATTAAACATTTCCTATACCCATTGTGGAGGTATGTAGAAACAATTGGGATCCAACTCAACATCTCTTATATCCATTGTGGAGGTATATAGAAACAATTGTGATCTAACTCAACATCTCTTATATCCATTGTGGAGGTATGTAGAAACAATTGTGATCTAACTACACATCTCTTATATCCATTGTGGAGGTATATAGAAACAATTGTGATCTAATTAAACATCTCTTATATCCATTGTGGAGGTATGTAGAAACAATTGTGATCTAACTCAACATCTCTTATATCCATTGTGGAGGTATGTAGAAACAATTGTGATCTAACTCAACATCTCTTATATCCATTGTGGAGGTATGTAAAAACAATTGTGATCTAATTCAACATCTCTTATACCCATTGTGTAGGTATGTAGAAACAATTGTGATCTAATTAAACATCTCTTATACCCATTGTGGAGGTATGTAGAAACAATTGTGATCTAACTCAACATCTCTTATATCCATTGTGGAGGTATATAGGAACAATTGTGATCTAACTCAACATCTCTTATATCCATTGTGGAGGTATGTAGAAACAATTGTCATCTAACTCAACATCTCTTATATCCATTGTGGAGGTATGTAGAAACAATTGGCATCTAACTCAACATCTCTTATACCCATTGTAGAGGTATGTAGAAACAATTGTGATCTAACTCAACATCTCTTATACCCATTGTGGAGGTATATAGAAACAATTGTGATCGAACTCAACATCTCTTATACCCATTGTGGAGGTATGTAGAAACAATTGTGATCTAACTCAACATCTCTTATATCCATTGTGGAGGTATGTAGAAACAATTGTGATCTAATTAAACATCTCTTATACCCATTGTGGAGGTATGTAGAAACAATTGTGATCTAACTCAACATCTCTTATATCCATTGTGGAGGTATGTAGAAACAATTGGCATCTAACTCAACATCTCTTATACCCATTGTAGAGGTATGTAGAAACAATTGTGATCCAACTCAACATCTCTTATACCCATTGTGGAGGTATATAGAAACAATTGTGATCTAACTCAACATCTCTTATACCCATTGTGGAGGTATGTAGAAACAATTGTGATCTAATTTAACATCTCTTATATCCATTGTGGAGGTATGTAGAAACAATTGTGATCTAATTAAACATCTCTTATACCCATTGTGGAGGTATGTAGAAACAATTGTGATCTAACTCAACATCTCCTATATCAATTGTGGAGGTATGTAGAAACAATTGGAATCTAACTCAACATGTCTTATATCCATTGTGGAGGTATGTAGAAACAATTGTGATCTAACTAAACATCTCTTATACTCATTGTGGAGGTATATAGAAACAATTGTGATCTAACTCAACATCTCTTATATCCATTGTGGAGGTATGTAGAAACAATTGTGATCTAATTCAACATCTCTTATACCCATTGTGGACGTATGTAGAAACAATTGTGATCTAACTCAACATCTCTTATATCCATTGTGGAGGTATATAGAAACAATTGTGATCTTATATAACATTTCCTATACCCATTGTGGAGGTATGTAGAAACAATTGGGATCTAACTCAACATCTCTTATATCCATTGTGGAGGTATATAGAAACAATTGTGATCTAACTCAACATCTCTTATATCCATTTTGGAGGTATGTAGAAACAATTGTGATCTAACTACACATCTCTTATATCCATTGTGGAGGTATATAGAAACAATTGTGATCTAATTAAACATCTCTTATATCCATTGTGGAGGTATGTAGAAACAATTGTGATCTAACTCAACATCTCTTATATCCATTGTGGAGGTATGTAGAAACAATTGTGATCTAACTCAACATCTCTTATATCCATTGTGGAGGTATGTAAAAACAATTGTGATCTAATTCAACATCTCTTATACCCATTGTGTAGGTATGTAGAAACAATTGTGATCTAATTAAACATCTCTTATACCAATTGTGGAGGTATGTAGAAACAATTGTGATCTAACTCAACATCTCTTATATCCATTGTAGAGGTATATAGGAACAATTGTGATCTAACTCAACATCTCTTATATCCATTGTGGAGGTATGTAGAAACAATTGTCATCTAACTCAACATCTCTTATATCCATTGTGGAGGTATGTAGAAACAATTGGCATCTAACTCAACATCTCTTATACCCATTGTAGAGGTATGTAGAAACAATTGTGATCTAACTCAACATCTCTTATACCCATTGTGGAGGTATATAGAAACAATTGTGATCGAACTCAACATCTCTTATACCCATTGTGGAGGTATGTAGAAACAATTGTGATCTAACTCAACATCTCTTATATCCATTGTGGAGGTATGTAGAAACAATTGTGATCTAATTAAACATCTCTTATACCCATTGTGGAGGTATGTAGAAACAATTGTGATCTAACTCAACATCTCTTATATCAATTGTGGAGGTATGTAGAAACAATTGGAATCTAACTCAACATCTCTTATATCCATTGTGGAGGTATGTAGAAACAATTGTGATCTAACTAAACATCCCTTATACTCATTGTGGAGGTATATAGAAACAATTGTGATCTAACTACACCTCTCTTATATCCATTGTGGAGGTATGTAGAAACAATTGGCATCTAACTCAACATCTCTTATATCCATTGTGGAGGTATGTAGAAACAATTGTGATCTAACTCAACATCTCTTATACCCATTGTGGAGGTATGTAGAAACAATTGTGATCTAACTCAACATCTCTTATACCCATTGTGGAGGTATATAGAAACAATTGTGATCGAACTCAACATCTCTTATATCCATTGTGGAGGTATGTACAAACAATTGTGATCTAATTAAACATCTCTTATATCCATTGTGGAGGTATATAGAAACAATTGTGATCTAATTAAACATCTCTTATACCCATTGTAGAGGTATGTAGAAACAATTGTGATCTAACTCAACATCTCTTATATCCATTGTGGAGGTATGTAGAAACAATTGGCATCTAACTCAACATCTCTTATATTCATTGTGGAGGTATGTAGAAACAATTGTGATCTAACTCAACATCTCTTATACCCATTGTGGAGGTATGTAGAAACAATTGGCATCCAACTCAACATATCTTATATCCATTGTGGAGGTATGTAGAAACAATTGTGATCTAACTCAACATCTCTTATATCCATTGTGGAGGAATGTAGAAACAATTGTGATCTAACTCAACATTTCTTATATCCATTGTGGAGGTATGTAGAAACAATTGTGATCTAATTCAACATCTCTTATATCCATTGTGGAGGTATGTAGAAACAATTGTGATCTAACTACACATCTCTTATATCCATTGTGGAGGTATATAGAAACAATTGTGATCTAATTAAACATCTCTTATATCCATTGTGGAGGTATGTAGAAACAATTGTGATCTAACTCAACATCTCTTATATCCATTGTGGAGGTATGTAGAAACAATTGTGATCTAACTCAACATCTCTTATATCCATTGTGGAGGTATGTAGAAACAATTGTGATCTAACTCAACATCTCTTACACCCATTGTGGAGGTATGTAGAAACAATTGTGATCTAATTAAACATCTCTTATACCCATTGTGGAGGTATGTAGAAACAATTGTGATCTAACTTAACATCTCTTATACCCATTGTGGAGGTATATAGAAACAATTGTGATCTAACTCAACATCTCTTATACCCATTGTGGAGGTATGTAGAAACAATTGTGATCTAATTTAACATCTCTTATATCCATTGTGGAGGTATGTAGAAACAATTGTGATCTAATTAAACATCTCTTATACCCATTGTGGAGGTATGTAGAAACAATTGTGATCTAACTCAACATCTCTTATATCAATTGTGGAGGTATGTAGAAACAATTGGAATCTAACTCAACATCTCTTATATCCATTGTGGAGGTATGTAGAAACAATTGTGATCTAACTAAACATCTCTTATACTCATTGTGGATGTATATAGAAACAATTGTGATCTAACTACACCTCTCTTATATCCATTGTGGAGGTATGTAGAAACAATTGGCATCTAACTCAACATCTCTTATATCCATTGTGGAGGTATGTAGAAACAATTGTGATCTAACTCAACATCTCTTATACCCATTGTGGAGGTATGTAGAAACAATTGTGATCTAACTCAACATCTGTTATACCAATTGTGGAGGTATATAGAAACAATTGTCATCTAACTCAACATCTCTTATATCCATTGTGGAGGTATGTACAAACAATTGTGATCTAATTAAACATCTATTATATCCATTGTTGAGGTATATAGAACCAATTGTGATCTAATTAAACATCTCTTATACCCATTGTAGAGGTATGTAGAAACAATTGTGATCTAACTCAACATCTCTTATATCCATTGTGGAGGTATGTAGAAACAATTGGCATCTAACTTAACATCTCTTATATCCATTGTGGAGGTATGTAGAAACAATTGTGATCTAACTCAACATCTCTTATACCCATTGTGGAGGTATGTAGAAACAATTGGCATCTAACTCAACATCTCTTATATCCATTGTGGAGGTATGTAGAAACAATTGTGATCTAACTCAACATCTCTTATATCCATTGTGGAGGAATGTAGAAACAATTGTGATCTAACTCAACATTTCTTATATCCATTGTGGAGGTATGTAGAAACAATTGTGATCTAACTCAACATCTCTTATATCCATTGTGGAGGTATGTATAAACAATTGTGATCTAACTCAACATCTCTTATACCCATTGTGGAGATATATAGAAACAATTGTGATCTAACTCAACATCTCTTATATCAATTGTGAAGGTATGTAGAAACAATTGTGATCTAATTCAACATCTCTTATACCCAATGTGGACGTATGTAGAAACAATTGTGATCTAACTCAACATCTTTTATATCCATTGTGGAGGTATGTAGAAACAATTGTGATCTAACTCAACATCTCTTATATCCATTGTGGAGGTATGTAGAACAATTGTGATCTAATTCAACATCTCTTATACCCATTGTGGAGGTGTGTAGAAACAATTGTGATCTAACTCAACATCTCTTATACCCATTGTGGAGGTATATAGAAACAATTGTGATCTAACTCAACATCTCTTATATCCATTGTGGAGGTATGTAGAAACAATTGTGATCTAACTCAACATCTCTTATATCCATTGTGGAGGTATGTAGAAACAATTGTGATCTAATTAAACATATCTTATATCCATTGTGGAGGTATGTAGAAACAATTGTGATCTAACTAGACATCTCTTATACCCATTGTGGAGGTATATAGAAACAATTGTGATCTAACTCAACATCTCTTATACCTATTGTGGAGGTATATAGATACAATTGTGATCTAACTCAACATCTCTTATATCCATTGTGGAGGTATGTAGAAACAATTGTGATCTAATTCAACATCTCTTATATCCATTGTGGAGGTATGTAGAAACAATTGTGATCTAACTCAATATCTCTTATATCCATTGTGGAGGTATGTAGAAACAATTGTGATCTAACTCAACATCTCTTATACCCATTGTGGAGGTATGTAGAAACAATTGTGATCAAATTCAACATCTCTTATACCCATTGTGGAGGTATGTAGAAACAATTGTGATCTAACTCAACATCTCTTATATCCATTGTGGAGGTATATAGGAACAATTGTGATCTAACTCAACATCTCTTATATCCATTGTGGAGGTATGTAGAAACAATTGTGATCTAACTCAACATCTCTTATATCCATTGTGGAGGTATGTAGAAACAATTGGCATCTAACTCAACATCTCTTATACCCATTGTAGAGGTATGTAGAAACAATTGTGATCTAACTCAACATCTCTTATACCCATTGTAGAGGTATGTAGAAACAATGTTGATCTAACTCAACATCTCTTATACCCATTGTGGAGGTATGTAGAAACAATTGTGATCTAATTAAACATCTCTTATACCCATTGTGGAGGTATGTAGAAACAATTGTGATCTAACTCAACATCTCTTATATCAATTGTGGAGGTATGTAGAAACAATTGAAATCTAACTCAACATGTCTTATATACATTGTGGAGGTATGTAGAAACAATTGTTATCTAACTAAACATCTCTTATATCCAGTGTGGAGGTATGTAGAAACAATTGGCATCTAACTCAACATATCTTATATCCATTGTGGAGGTATGTAGAAAAAATTGTGATCTAACTCAACATCTCTTATATCCATTGTGGAGGTATATAGAAACAATTGTGATCAAACTCAACATCTCTTATATCCATTGTGGAGGTATGAAGAAACATTTGTGATCTAACTCAACATCTCTTATATCCATTGTGGAGGTATGTAGAAACAATTGTGATCTAATTAAACATCTCTTATATCCATTGTGGAGGTATGTAGAAACAATTGTGATCTAACTACACATCTCTTATACCCATTGTGGAGGTATATAGAAACAATTGTGATCTAACTCAACATCTCTTATACCTATTTTGGAGGTATATAGATACAATTGTGATCTAACTCAACATCTCTTATATCCATTGTGGAGGTATGTAGAAAAAAATTGTGATCTAATTCAACATCTCTTATATCCATTGTGGAGGTATGTAGAAACAATTGTGATCTAACTCAACATCTCTTATATCCATTGTGGAGGTATGTAGAAACAATTGTGATCTAACTCAACATCTCTTATACCCATTGTGGAGGTATGTAGAAACAATTGTGATCTAATTCAACATCTCTTATACCCATTGTGGAGGTATGTAGAAACAATTGTGATCTAACTCAACATCTCTTATATCCATTGTGGAGGTATATAGGAACAATTGTGATCTAACTCAACATCTCTTATATCCATTGTGGAGGTATGTAGAAACAATTGTCATCTAACTCAACATCTCTTATATCCATTGTGGAGGTATGTAGAAACAATTGGCATCTAACTCAACATCTCTTATACCCATTGTAGAGGTATGTAGAAACAATTTTGATCTAATTTAACATCTCTTATATCCATTGTGGAGGTATGTAGAAACAATTGTGATCTAATTAAACATCTTTTATACCCATTGTGGAGGTATGTAGATACAATTGTGATCTAACTCAACATCTCTTATATCAATTGTGGAGGTATGTAGAAACAATTGGAATCTAACTCAACATGTCTTATATCCATTGTGGAGGTATGTAGAAACAATTGTGATCTAACTAAACATCTCTTATACTCATTGTGGAGGTATATAGAAACAATTGTGATCTAACTCAACATCTCTTATATCCATTGTGGAGGTATGTAGAAACAATTGGCATCTAATTCAACTTCTCTTATATCCATTGTGGAGGTATGTAGAAACAATTGTGATCTAACTCAACATCTCTTATACCCATTGTGGAGGTATGTAGAAACAATTGTGATCTAACTCTACATCTCTTATACCCATTGTGGAGGTATATAGAAACAATTGTGATCTAACTCAACATCTCTTATATCCATTGTGGAGGTATGTAGAAACAATTGTGATCTAACTCAACATCTCTTATATCCATTGTGGAGGTATGTAGAAACAATTGTGATCTAACTCAACATCTCTTATATCCATTGTGGAGGTATGTAGAAACAATTGTGATCTAATTCAACATCTGTTATACCCATTTTGGAGGTATGTAGAAACAATTGTGATCTAATTAAACATCACTTATACCCATTGTGGAGGTATGTAGAAACAATTGTGATCTAACTCAACATCTCTTATATCCATTGTGGAGGTATATAGGAACAATTGTGATCTAACTCAACATCTCTTATATCCATTGTGGAGGTATGTAGAAACAATTGTCATCTAACTCAACATCTCTTATATCCATTGTGGAGGTATGTAGAAACAATTAGCATCTAACTCAACATCTCTTATACCCATTGTAGAGGTATGTAGAAACAATTGTGATCTAACTACACATCTCTTATACCCATTGTGGAGGTATATAGAAACAATGGTGATCGAACTCAACATCTCTTATACCCATTGTGGAGGTATGTAGAAACAATTGTGATCTAATTTAACATCTCTTATATCCATTGTGGAGGTATGTAGAAACAATTGTGATCTAATTAAACATCTCTTATACCCATTGTGGAGGTATGTAGAAACAATTGTGATCTAACTCAACATCTCTTATATCAATTGTGGAGGTATGTAGAAACAATTGGAATCTAACTCGACATCTCTTATATCCATTGTGGAGGTATGTAGAAACAATTGTGATCTAACTAAACATCTCTTATACTCATTGTTGAGGTATATAGAAACAATTGTGATCTAACTACACCTCTCTTATATCCATTGTGGAGGAATGTAGAAACAATTGGCATCTAACTCAACATCTCTTATATCAATTGTGGAGGTATGTAGAAACAATTGTGATCCAACTCAACATCTCTTATACCCATTGTGGAGGTATGTAGAAACAATTGTGATCTAACTCAACATCTCTTATACCCATTGTGGAGGTATATAGAAACAATTGTGATCGAACTCAACATCTCTTATATCCATTGTGGAGGTATGTACAAACAAATGTGATCTAATAAAACATCTCTTATATCCATTGTGGAGGTATATAGAAACAATTGTGATCTAATTAAACATCTCTTATACCCATTGTAGAGGTATGTAGAAACAATTGTGATCTTACTCAACATCTCTTATATCCATTGTGGAGGTATGTAGAAACAATTGGCATCTAACTCAACATCTCTTATATCCATTGTGGAGGTATGTAGAAACAATTGTGATCTAACTCAACATCTCTTATACCCATTGTGGAGGTATGTAGAAACAATTGGCATCTAACTCAACATCTCTTATATCCATTGTGGAGGTATGTAGAAACAATTGTGATCTAACTCAACATCTCTGATATCCATTGTGGAGGAATGTAGAAACAATTGTGATCTAATTCAACATCTCTTATATCCATTGTGGAGGTATGTAGAAACAATTGTGATCTAATTCAACATCTTTTATACCCATTGTGGACCTATGTAGAAACAATTGTGATCTAACGCAACATCTCTTATATCCATTGTGGAGGTATATAGAAACAATTGTGATCTAATTAAACATCTCCTATACCCATTGTGGAGGTATGTAGAAACAATTGTGATCTAACTCAACATCTCTTATATCCATTGTGGAGGTATATAGAAACAATTGTGATCTAACTCAACATCTCTTATATCCATTGTGGAGGTATGTAGAAACAATTGTGATCTAACTACACATCTCTTATATCCATTGTGGAGGTATATAGAAACAATTGTGATCTAATTAAACATCTCTTATATCCATTGTGGAGGTATGTAGAAACAATTGTGATCTAACTCAACATCTCTTATATCCATTGTGGAGGTATGTAGAAACAATTGTGATCTAACTCAACATCTCTTATATCCATTGTGGAGGTATGTAGAAACAATTGTGATCTAACTCAACATCTCTTATACCCATTGTGGAGGTATGTAGAAACAATTGTTATCTAATTAAACATCTCTTATACCCATTGTGGAGGTATGTAGAAACAATTGTGATCTAATTAAACATCTCTTATATTCATTGTGGAGGTATATAGGAACAATTGTGATCTAACTCAACATCTCTTATATCCATTGTGGAGGTATGTAGAAACAATTGTCATCTAACTCAACATCTCTTATATCCATTGTGGAGGTATGTAGAAAAATTGGCATCTAACTCAACATCTCTTATACCCATTGTAGAGGTATGTAGAAACAATTGTGATCTAACTTAACATCTCTTATACCCATTGTGGAGGTATATAGAAACAATTGTGATCTAACTCAACATCTCTTATACCCATTGTGGAGGTATGTAGAAACAATTGTGATCTAATTTAACATCTCCTCTATCCATTGTGGAGGTATGTAGAAACAATTGTGATCTAATTAAACATCTCTTATACCCATTGTGGAGGTATGTAGAAACAATTGTGATCTAACTCAACATCTCTTATATCAATTGTGGAGGTATGTAGAAACAATTGGAATCTAACTCAACATCTCTTATATCAATTGTGGAGGTATGCAGAAACAATTGTGATCTAACTTAACATCTCTTATACTCATTGTGGATGTATATAGAAACAATTGTTATCTAACTACACCTCTCTTATATCCATTGTGGAGGTATGTAGAAACAATTGGCATCTAACTCAACATCTCTTATATCCATTGTGGAGGTATGTAGAAACAATTGTGCACTAACTAAACATCTCTTATACCCATTGTGGAGGTATGTAGAAACAATTGTGATCTAACTCAACATCTCTTATACCCATTGTGGAGGTATATAGAAACAATTGTGATCTAACTCAACATCTCTTATATCCATTGTGGAGGTATGTACAAACAATTGTGATCTAATTAAAGATCTCTTATATCCATTGTGGAGGTATATAGAAACAATTGTGATCTAATTAAACATCTCTTATACCCATTGTAGAGGTATGTAGAAACAATTGTGATCTAACTCAACATCTCTTATATCCATTGTGGAGGTATGTAGAAACAATTGGCATCTAACTCAACATCTCTTATATCCATTGTGGAGGTATGTAGAAACAATTGTGATCTAACTCTACATCTCTTCTACCCATTGTGGAGGTATGTAGAAACAATTGGCATCTAACTCAACATCTCTTATATCCATTGTGGAGGTATGTAGAAACAATTGTGATCTAACTCAACATCTCTTATATCCATTGTGGTGGAATGTAGAAACAATTGTGATCTAACTCAACATTTCTTATATCCATTGTGGAGGTATGTAGAAACAATTGTGATCTAACTCAACATCTCTTATACCAATTGTGGAGGTATGTAGAAACAATTGTGATCTAACTCAACATCTCTTATACCCATTGTGGAGATATATAGAAACAATTGTGATCTAACTCAACATCTCTTATATCAATTGTGAAGGTATGTAGAAACAATTGTGATCTAATTCAACATCTCTTATACCCATTGTGGACGTATGTAGAAACAATTGTGATCTAACTCAACATCTATTATATCCATTGTGGAGGTATGTAGAAACAATTGTGATCTAACTCAACATCTCTTATATCCATTGTGGAGGTATGTAGAACAATTGTGATCTAACTCAACATCTCTTATACCCATTGTGGAGGTATGTAGAAACAATTGTGATCGAACTCAACATCTCTTATACCCATTGTGGAGGTATATAGAAACAATTGTGATCTAACTCAACATCTCTTATACCCATTGTGGAGGTATGTAGAAACAATTGGCATCTAACTCAACATATCTTATATCCATTGTGGAGGTATGTAGAAACAATTGTGATCTAACTCAACATCTCTTATATCCATTGTGGAGGAATGTAGAAACAATTGTGATCTAACTCAACATTTCTTATATCCATTGTGGAGGTATGTAGAAACAATTGTGATCTAATTCAACATCTCTTATATCCATTGTGGAGGTATGTAGAAACAATTGTGATCTAACTACACATCTCTTATATCCATTGTGGAGGTATATAGAAACAATTGTGATCTAATTAAACATCTCTTATATCCATTGTGGAGGTATGTAGAAACAATTGTGATCTAACTCAACATCTCTTATATCCATTGTGGAGGTATGCAGAAACAATTGTGATCTAACTCAACATCTCTTATATCCATTGTGGAGGTATGTAGAAACAATTGTGATCTAACTCAACATCTCTTACACCCATTGTGGAGGTATGTAGAAACAATTGTGATCTAATTAAACATCTCTTATACCCATTGTGGAGGTATGTAGAAACAATTGTGATCTAACTCAACATCTCTTATACCCATTGTGGAGGTATATAGAAACAATTGTGATCTAACTCAACATCTCTTATACCCATTGTGGAGGTATGTAGAAACAATTGTGATCTAATTTAACATCTCTTATATCCATTGTGGAGGTATGTAGAAACAATTGTGATCTAATTAAACATCTCTTATACCCATTGTGGAGGTATGTAGAAACAATTGTGATCTAACTCAACATCTCTTATATCAATTGTGGAGGTATGTAGAAACAATTGGAATCTAACTCAACATCTCTTATATCCATTGTGGAGGTATGTAGAAACAATTGTGATCAAACTAAACATCTCTTATACTCATTGTGGATGTATATAGAACCATTTGGTATCTAACTACACCTCTCTTATATCCATTGTGGAGGTATGTAGAAACAATTGGCATCTAACTCAACATCTCTTATATCCATTGTGGAGGTATGTAGAAACAATTGTGATCTAACTCAACATCTCTTATACCCATTGTGGAGGTATGTAGAAACAATTGTGATCTAACTCAACATCTGTTATACCAATTGTGGAGGTATATAGAAACAATTGTCATCTAACTCAACATCTCTTATATCCATTGTGGAGGTATGTACAAACAATTGTGATCTAATTAAACATCTATTATATCCATTGTTGAGGTATATAGAACCAATTGTGATCTAATTAAACATCTCTTATACCCATTGTAGAGGTATGTAGAAACAATTGTGATCTAACTCAACATCTCTTATATCCATTGTGGAGGTATGTAGAAACAATTGGCATCTAACTCAACATCTCTTATATCCATTGTGGAGGTATGTAGAAACAATTGTGATCCAACTCAACATCTCTTATACCCATTGTGGAGGTATGTAGAAACAATTGGCATCTAACTCAACATCTCTTATATCCATTGTGGAGGTATGTAGAAACAATTGTGATCTAACTCAACATCTCTTATATCCATTGTGGAGGAATGTAGAAACAATTGTGATCTAACTCAACATTTCTTATATCCATTGTGGAGGTATGTAGAAACAATTGTGATCTAACTCAACATCTCTTATATCCATTGTGGAGGTATGTATAAACAATTGTGATCTAACTCAACATCTCTTATACCCATTGTGGAGGTATGTAGAAACAATTGTGATCTAACTCAACATCTCTTATATCAATTGTGAAGGTATGTAGAAACAATTGTGATCTAATTCAACATCTCTTATACCCAATGTGGACGTATGTAGAAACAATTGTGATCTAACTCAACATCTTTTATATCCATTGTGGAGGTATGTAGAAACAATTGTGATCTAACTCAACATCTCTTATATCCATTGTGGAGGTATGTAGAACAATTGTGATCTAATTCAACATCTCTTATACCCATTGTGGAGGTGTGTAGAAACAATTGTGATCTAACTCAACATCTCTTATACCCATTGTGGAGGTATATAGAAACAATTGTGATCTAACTCAACATCTCTTATATCCATTGTGGAGGTATGTAGAAACAATTGTGATCTAATTAAACATCTCTTATACCCATTGTGGAGGTATGTAGAAACAATTGTGATCTAACTCAACATCTCTTATATCCATTGTGGAGGTATATAGAAACAATTGTGATCTAACTCAACATCTCTTATATCCATTGTGGAGGTATGTAGAAACAATTGTGATCTAACTACACATCTCTTATATCCATTGTGGAGGTTTATAGAAACAATTGTGATCTAATTAAACATCTCTTATATCCATTGTGGAGGTATGTAGAAACAATTGTGATCTAACTCAACATCTCTTATATCCATTGTGGAGGTATGTAGAAACAATTGTGATCCAACTCAACATCTCTTATATCCATTGTGGAGGTATGTAGAAACAATTGTGATCTAATTCAACATCTCTTATACCCAATGTGGACGTATGTAGAAACAATTGTGATCTAACTCAACATCTTTTATATCCATTGTGGAGGTATGTAGAAACAATTGTGATCTAACTCAACATCTCTTATATCCATTGTGGAGGTATGTAGAACAATTGTGATCTAATTCAACATCTCTTATACCCATTGTGGAGGTGTGTAGAAACAATTGTGATCTAACTCAACATCTCTTATACCCATTGTGGAGGTATATAGAAACAATTGTGATCTAACTCAACATCTCTTATATCCATTGTGGAGGTATGTAGAAACAATTGTGATCTAATTAAACATCTCTTATACCCATTGTGGAGGTATGTAGAAACAATTGTGATCTAACTCAACATCTCTTATATCCATTGTGGAGGTATATAGAAACAATTGTGATCTAACTCAACATCTCTTATATCCATTATGGAGGTATGTAGAAACAATTGTGATCTAACTACACATCTCTTATATCCATTGTGGAGGTATATAGAAACAATTGTGATCTAATTAAACATCTCTTATATCCATTGTGGAGGTATGTAGAAACAATTGTGATCTAACTCAACATCTCTTATATCCATTGTGGAGGTATGTAGAAACAATTGTGATCCAACTCAACATCTCTTATATCCATTGTGGAGGTATGTAGAAACAATTGTGATCTAATTCAACATCTCTTATACCCATTGTGGAGGTATGTAGAAACAATTGTGATCTAATTAAACATCTTTTGAAGCCATTGTGGAGGTATGTAGAAACAATTGTGATCTAACTCAACATCTCTTATATCCATTGTGGAGGTATATAGGAACAATTGTGATCTAACTCAACATCTCTTATATCCATTGTGGAGGTATGTAGAAACAATTGGCATCTAACTCAACATCTCTTATACCCATTGTAGAGGTATGTAGAAACAATTGTGATCTAACTCAACATGTCTTATACCCATTGTGGAGGTATATAGAAACAATTGTGATCTAACTCAACATCTCTTATACCCATTGTGGACGTATGTAGAAACAATTGTGATCTAATTTAACATCTCTTATATCCATTGTGGAGGTATGTAGAAACAATTGTGATCTAAGTAAACATCTCTTATACCCATTGTGGAGGTATGTAGAAACAATTGTGATCTAACTCAACATCTCTTATATCAATTGTGGAGGTATGTAGAAACAATTGGAATCTAACTCAACATGTCTTATATCCATTGTGGAGGTATGTAGAAACAATTGTGATCTAACTAAACATCTCTTATACTCATTGTGGAGGTATATAGAAACAATTGTGATCTAACTCAACATCTCTTATATCCATTGTGGAGGTATGTAGAAACAATTGGCATTTAACTCAACTTCTCTTATATCCATTGTGGAGGTATGTAGAAACAATTGTGATCTAACTCAACATCTCTTATACCAATTGTGGAGGTATGTAGAAACAATTGTGATCTAACTCAACATCTCTTATACCCATTGTGGAGGTATATAGAAACAATTGTGATCTAACTCAACATCTCTTATATCAATTGTGGAGGTATGTAGAAACAATTGGAATCTAACTAAACATGTCTTATATCCATTGTGGAGGTATGTAGAAACAATTGTGATCTAACTAAACATCTCTCATACCTATTGTGGAGGTATGTAGAAACAATTGTGATCTAATTTAACATCTCTTATATCCATTGTGGAGGTATGTAGAAACAATTGTGATCTAACTCAACATCTCTTATACCCATTGTGGAGGTATGTAGAAACAATTGTGATTTAACTCAACATCTCTTATATCAATTGTGGAGGTATGTAGAAACAATTGGAATCTAACTCAACATGTCTTATATCCATTGTGGAGGTATGTAGAAACAATTGTGATCTAACTAAACATCTCTTATACTCATTGTGGAGGTATATAGAAACAATTGTGATCTAACTCAACATCTCTTATATCCATTGTGGAGGTATGTAGAAACAATTGACATCTAACTCAACTTCTCTTATATCCATTGTGGAGGTATGTAGAAAATTTGTGATCTAACTCAACATCTCTTATACCCATTGTGGAGGTATGTAGACACAATTGTGATCTAACTCAACATCTCTTATACCCATTGTGGAGGTATATAGAAACAATTGTGATCTAACTCAACATCTCTTATATCCATTGTGGAGGTATGTAGAAACAATTGTGATCTAATTCAACATCTCTTATACCCATTGTGGACGTATGTAGATACAAATGTGATCTAACTCAACATCTCTTATATCCATTGTGGAGGTATATAGAAACAATCGTGATCTAATTAAACATCTCCTATACCCATTGTGGAGGTATGTAGAAACAATTGGGATCTAACTCAACATCTCTTATATCCATTGTGGAGGTATATAGAAACAATTGTGATCTAACTCAACATCTCTTATATCCATTGTGGAGGTATGTAGAAACAATTGTGATCTAACTACACATCTCTTATATCCATTGTGGAGGTATATAGAAACAATTGTGATCTAATTCAACATCTCTTATATCCATTGTGGAGGTATGTAGAAACAATTGTGATCTAACTCAACATCTCTTATATCCATTGTGGAGGTATGTAGAAACAATTGTGATCCAACTCAACATCTCTTATATCCATTGTGGAGGTATGTAGAAACAATTGTGATCTAATTCAACATCTCTTATACCCATTGTGGAGGTATGTAGAAACAATTGTGATCTAATTAAACATCTTTTATACCCATTGTGGAGGTATGTAGAAACAATTGTGATCTTACTCAACATCTCTTATATCCATTGTGGAGGTATATAGGAACAATTGTGATCTAACTCAACATCTCTTATATCCATTGTGGAGGTATGTAGAAACAATTGGCATCTAACTCAACATCTCTTATACCCATTGTAGAGGTATGTAGAAACAATTGTGATCCAACTCAACATCTCTTATACCCATTGTGGAGGTATATAGAAACAATTGTGATCTAACTCAACATCTCTTATACCCATTGTGGAGGTATATAGAAACAATTGTGATCGAACTCAACATCTCTTATACCCATTGTGGAGGTATGTAGAAACAATTGTGATCTAACTAAACATCTCTCATACCTATTGTGGAGGTATGTAGAAACAATTGTGATCTAATTAAACATCTCTTATACCCATTGTGGAGGTATGTAGAAACAATTGTGATCTAACTCAACATCTCTTATATCCATTGTGGAGGTATATAGGAACAATTGTGATCTAACTCAACATCTCTTATATCCATTGTGGAGGTATGTAGAAACAATTGTCATCTAACTCAACATCTCTTATATCCATTGTGGAGGTATGTAGAAACAATTGGCATCTAACTCAACATCTCTTATACCCATTGTAGAGGTATGTAGAAACAATTGTGATCTAACTCAACATCTCTTATACCCATTGTGGAGGTATATAGAAACAATTGTGATCGAACTCAACATCTCTTATACCCATTGTGGAGGTATGTAGAAACAATTGTGATCTAACTCAACATCTCTTATATCCATTGTGGAGGTATGTAGAAACAATTGTGATCTAATTAAACATCTCTTATACCCATTGTGGAGGTATGTAGAAACAATTGTGATCTAACTCAACATCTCTTATATCCATTGTGGAGGTATGTAGAAACAATTGGCATCTAACTCAACATCTCTTATACCCATTGTAGAGGTATGTAGAAACAATTGTGATCCAACTCAACATCTCTTATACCCATTGTGGAGGTATATAGAAACAATTGTGATCTAACTCAACATCTCTTATACCCATTGTGGAGGTATGTAGAAACAATTGTGATCTAATTTAACATCTCTTATATCCATTGTGGAGGTATGTAGAAACAATTGTGATCTAATTAAACATCTCTTATACCCATTGTGGAGGTATGTAGAAACAATTGTGATCTAACTCAACATCTCCTATATCAATTGTGGAGGTATGTAGAAACAATTGGAATCTAACTCAACATGTCTTATATCCATTGTGGAGGTATGTAGAAACAATTGTGATCTAACTAAACATCTCTTATACTCATTGTGGAGGTATATAGAAACAATTGTGATCTAACTCAACATCTCTTATATCCATTGTGGAGGTATGTAGAAACAATTGTGATCTAATTCAACATCTCTTATACCCATTGTGGACGTATGTAGAAACAATTGTGATCTAACTCAACATCTCTTATATCCATTGTGGAGGTATATAGAAACAATTGTGATCTAATATAACATTTCCTATACCCATTGTGGAGGTATGTAGAAACAATTGGGATCTAACTCAACATCTCTTATATCCATTGTGGAGGTATATAGAAACAATTGTGATCTAACTCAACATCTCTTATATCCATTTTGGAGGTATGTAGAAACAATTGTGATCTAACTACACATCTCTTATATCCATTGTGGAGGTATATAGAAACAATTGTGATCTAATTAAACATCTCTTATATCCATTGTGGAGGTATGTAGAAACAATTGTGATCTAACTCAACATCTCTTATATCCATTGTGGAGGTATGTAGAAACAATTGTGATCTAACTCAACATCTCTTATATCCATTGTGGAGGTATGTAAAAACAATTGTGATCTAATTCAACATCTCTTATACCCATTGTGTAGGTATGTAGAAACAATTGTGATCTAATTAAACATCTCTTATACCAATTGTGGAGGTATGTAGAAACAATTGTGATCTAACTCAACATCTCTTATATCCATTGTAGAGGTATATAGGAACAATTGTGATCTAACTCAACATCTCTTATATCCATTGTGGAGGTATGTAGAAACAATTGTCATCTAACTCAACATCTCTTATATCCATTGTGGAGGTATGTAGAAACAATTGGCATCTAACTCAACATCTCTTATACCCATTGTAGAGGTATGTAGAAACAATTGTGATCTAACTCAACATCTCTTATACCCATTGTGGAGGTATATAGAAACAATTGTGATCGAACTCAACATCTCTTATACCCATTGTGGAGGTATGTAGAAACAATTGTGATCTAACTCAACATCTCTTATATCCATTGTGGAGGTATGTAGAAACAATTGTGATCTAATTAAACATCTCTTATACCCATTGTGGAGGTATGTAGAAACAATTGTGATCTAACTCAACATCTCTTATATCAATTGTGGAGGTATGTAGAAACAATTGGAATCTAACTCAACATCTCTTATATCCATTGTGGAGGTATGTAGAAACAATTGTGATCTAACTAAACATCCCTTATACTCATTGTGGAGGTATATAGAAACAATTGTGATCTAACTACACCTCTCTTATATCCATTGTGGAGGTATGTAGAAACAATTGGCATCTAACTCAACATCTCTTATATCCATTGTGGAGGTATGTAGAAACAATTGTGATCTAACTCAACATCTCTTATACCCATTGTGGAGGTATGTAGAAACAATTGTGATCTAACTCAACATCTCTTATACCCATTGTGGAGGTATATAGAAACAATTGTGATCGAACTCAACATCTCTTATATCCATTGTGGAGGTATGTACAAACAATTGTGATCTAATTAAACATCTCTTATATCCATTGTGGAGGTATATAGAAACAATTGTGATCTAATTAAACATCTCTTATACCCATTGTAGAGGTATGTAGAAACAATTGTGATCTAACTCAACATCTCTTATATCCATTGTGGAGGTATGTAGAAACAATTGGCATCTAACTCAACATCTCTTATATTCATTGTGGAGGTATGTAGAAACAATTGTGATCTAACTCAACATCTCTTATACCCATTGTGGAGGTATGTAGAAACAATTGGCATCTAACTCAACATATCTTATATCCATTGTGGAGGTATGTAGAAACAATTGTGATCTAACTCAACATCTCTTATATCCATTGTGGAGGAATGTAGAAACAATTGTGATCTAACTCAACATTTCTTATATCCATTGTGGAGGTATGTAGAAACAATTGTGATCTAATTCAACATCTCTTATATCCATTGTGGAGGTATGTAGAAACAATTGTGATCTAACTACACATCTCTTATATCCATTGTGGAGGTATATAGAAACAATTGTGATCTAATTAAACATCTCTTATATCCATTGTGGAGGTATGTAGAAACAATTGTGATCTAACTCAACATCTCTTATATCCATTGTGGAGGTATGTAGAAACAATTGTGATCTAACTCAACATCTCTTATATCCATTGTGGAGGTATGTAGAAACAATTGTGATCTAACTCAACATCTCTTACACCCATTGTGGAGGTATGTAGAAACAATTGTGATCTAATTAAACATCTCTTATACCCATTGTGGAGGTATGTAGAAACAATTGTGATCTAACTTAACATCTCTTATACCCATTGTGGAGGTATATAGAAACAATTGTGATCTAACTCAACATCTCTTATACCCATTGTGGAGGTATGTAGAAACAATTGTGATCTAATTTAACATCTCTTATATCCATTGTGGAGGTATGTAGAAACAATTGTGATCTAATTAAACATCTCTTATACCCATTGTGGAGGTATGTAGAAACAATTGTGATCTAACTCAACATCTCTTATATCAATTGTGGAGGTATGTAGAAACAATTGGAATCTAACTCAACATCTCTTATATCCATTGTGGAGGTATGTAGAAACAATTGTGATCTAACTAAACATCTCTTATACTCATTGTGGATGTATATAGAAACAATTGTGATCTAACTACACCTCTCTTATATCCATTGTGGAGGTATGTAGAAACAATTGGCATCTAACTCAACATCTCTTATATCCATTGTGGAGGTATGTAGAAACAATTGTGATCTAACTCAACATCTCTTATACCCATTGTGGAGGTATGTAGAAACAATTGTGATCTAACTCAACATCTGTTATACCAATTGTGGAGGTATATAGAAACAATTGTCATCTAACTCAACATCTCTTATATCCATTGTGGAGGTATGTACAAACAATTGTGATCTAATTAAACATCTATTATATCCATTGTTGAGGTATATAGAACCAATTGTGATCTAATTAAACATCTCTTATACCCATTGTAGAGGTATGTAGAAACAATTGTGATCTAACTCAACATCTCTTATATCCATTGTGGAGGTATGTAGAAACAATTGGCATCTAACTTAACATCTCTTATATCCATTGTGGAGGTATGTAGAAACAATTGTGATCTAACTCAACATCTCTTATACCCATTGTGGAGGTATGTAGAAACAATTGGCATCTAACTCAACATCTCTTATATCCATTGTGGAGGTATGTAGAAACAATTGTGATCTAACTCAACATCTCTTATATCCATTGTGGAGGAATGTAGAAACAATTGTGATCTAACTCAACATTTCTTATATCCATTGTGGAGGTATGTAGAAACAATTGTGATCTAACTCAACATCTCTTATATCCATTGTGGAGGTATGTATAAACAATTGTGATCTAACTCAACATCTCTTATACCCATTGTGGAGATATATAGAAACAATTGTGATCTAACTCAACATCTCTTATATCAATTGTGAAGGTATGTAGAAACAATTGTGATCTAATTCAACATCTCTTATACCCAATGTGGACGTATGTAGAAACAATTGTGATCTAACTCAACATCTTTTATATCCATTGTGGAGGTATGTAGAAACAATTGTGATCTAACTCAACATCTCTTATATCCATTGTGGAGGTATGTAGAACAATTGTGATCTAATTCAACATCTCTTATACCCATTGTGGAGGTGTGTAGAAACAATTGTGATCTAACTCAACATCTCTTATACCCATTGTGGAGGTATATAGAAACAATTGTGATCTAACTCAACATCTCTTATATCCATTGTGGAGGTATGTAGAAACAATTGTGATCTAACTCAACATCTCTTATATCCATTGTGGAGGTATGTAGAAACAATTGTGATCTAATTAAACATATCTTATATCCATTGTGGAGGTATGTAGAAACAATTGTGATCTAACTAGACATCTCTTATACCCATTGTGGAGGTATATAGAAACAATTGTGATCTAACTCAACATCTCTTATACCTATTGTGGAGGTATATAGATACAATTGTGATCTAACTCAACATCTCTTATATCCATTGTGGAGGTATGTAGAAACAATTGTGATCTAATTCAACATCTCTTATATCCATTGTGGAGGTATGTAGAAACAATTGTGATCTAACTCAACATCTCTTATATCCATTGTGGAGGTATGTAGAAACAATTGTGATCTAACTCAACATCTCTTATACCCATTGTGGAGGTATGTAGAAACAATTGTGATCAAATTCAACATCTCTTATACCCATTGTGGAGGTATGTAGAAACAATTGTGATCTAACTCAACATCTCTTATATCCATTGTGGAGGTATATAGGAACAATTGTGATCTAACTCAACATCTCTTATATCCATTGTGGAGGTATGTAGAAACAATTGTGATCTAACTCAACATCTCTTATATCCATTGTGGAGGTATGTAGAAACAATTGGCATCTAACTCAACATCTCTTATACCCATTGTAGAGGTATGTAGAAACAATTGTGATCTAACTCAACATCTCTTATACCCATTGTAGAGGTATGTAGAAACAATGTTGATCTAACTCAACATCTCTTATACCCATTGTGGAGGTATGTAGAAACAATTGTGATCTAATTAAACATCTCTTATACCCATTGTGGAGGTATGTAGAAACAATTGTGATCTAACTCAACATCTCTTATATCAATTGTGGAGGTATGTAGAAACAATTGAAATCTAACTCAACATGTCTTATATACATTGTGGAGGTATGTAGAAACAATTGTTATCTAACTAAACATCTCTTATATCCAGTGTGGAGGTATGTAGAAACAATTGGCATCTAACTCAACATATCTTATATCCATTGTGGAGGTATGTAGAAAAAATTGTGATCTAACTCAACATCTCTTATATCCATTGTGGAGGTATATAGAAACAATTGTGATCAAACTCAACATCTCTTATATCCATTGTGGAGGTATGAAGAAACATTTGTGATCTAACTCAACATCTCTTATATCCATTGTGGAGGTATGTAGAAACAATTGTGATCTAATTAAACATCTCTTATATCCATTGTGGAGGTATGTAGAAACAATTGTGATCTAACTACACATCTCTTATACCCATTGTGGAGGTATATAGAAACAATTGTGATCTAACTCAACATCTCTTATACCTATTTTGGAGGTATATAGATACAATTGTGATCTAACTCAACATCTCTTATATCCATTGTGGAGGTATGTAGAAAAAAATTGTGATCTAATTCAACATCTCTTATATCCATTGTGGAGGTATGTAGAAACAATTGTGATCTAACTCAACATCTCTTATATCCATTGTGGAGGTATGTAGAAACAATTGTGATCTAACTCAACATCTCTTATACCCATTGTGGAGGTATGTAGAAACAATTGTGATCTAATTCAACATCTCTTATACCCATTGTGGAGGTATGTAGAAACAATTGTGATCTAACTCAACATCTCTTATATCCATTGTGGAGGTATATAGGAACAATTGTGATCTAACTCAACATCTCTTATATCCATTGTGGATGTATGTAGAAACAATTGTCATCTAACTCAACATCTCTTATATCCATTGTGGAGGTATGTAGAAACAATTGGCATCTAACTCAACATCTCTTATACCCATTGTAGAGGTATGTAGAAACAATTTTGATCTAATTTAACATCTCTTATATCCATTGTGGAGGTATGTAGAAACAATTGTGATCTAATTAAACATCTTTTATACCCATTGTGGAGGTATGTAGATACAATTGTGATCTAACTCAACATCTCTTATATCAATTGTGGAGGTATGTAGAAACAATTGGAATCTAACTCAACATGTCTTATATCCATTGTGGAGGTATGTAGAAACAATTGTGATCTAACTAAACATCTCTTATACTCATTGTGGAGGTATATAGAAACAATTGTGATCTAACTCAACATCTCTTATATCCATTGTGGAGGTATGTAGAAACAATTGGCATCTAATTCAACTTCTCTTATATCCATTGTGGAGGTATGTAGAAACAATTGTGATCTAACTCAACATCTCTTATACCCATTGTGGAGGTATGTAGAAACAATTGTGATCTAACTCAACATCTCTTATACCCATTGTGGAGGTATATAGAAACAATTGTGATCTAACTCAACATCTCTTATATCCATTGTGGAGGTATGTAGAAACAATTGTGATCTAACTCAACATCTCTTAAATCCATTGTGGAGGTATGTAGAAACAATTGTGATCTAACTAAACATCTCTTATATCCATTGTGGAGGTATGTAAGAACAATTGTGATCTAACTCAACATCTCTTATACCCATTTTGGAGGTATGTAGAAACAATTGTGATCTAATTAAACATCTCTTATACCCATTGTGGAGGTATGTAGAAACAATTGTGATCTAACTCAACATCTCTTATATCCATTGTGGAGGTATATAGGAACAATTGTGATCTAACTCAACATCTCTTATATCCATTGTGGAGGTATGTAGAAACAATTGTCATCTAACTCAACATCTCTTATATCCATTGTGGAGGTATGTAGAAACAATTAGCATCTAACTCAACATCTCTTATACCCATTGTAGAGGTATGTAGAAACAATTGTGATCTAACTCAAAATCTCTTATACCCATTGTGGAGGTATATAGAAACAATTGTGATCTAACTCAACATCTCTTATACCCATTGTGGAGGTATGTAGAAACAATTGTGATCTAATTTAACATCTCTTATATCCATTGTGGAGGTATGTAGAAACAATTGTGATCTAATTAAACATCTCTTATACCCATTGTGGAGGTATGTAGAAACAATTGTGATCTAACTCAACATCTCTTATATCAATTGTGGAGGTATGTAGAAACAATTGGAATCTAACTCGACATCTCTTATATCCATTGTGGAGGTATGTAGAAACAATTGTGATCTAACTAAACATCTCTTATACTCATTGTTGAGGTATATAGAAACAATTGTGATCTAACTACACCTCTCTTATATCCATTGTGGAGGAATGTAGAAACAATTGGCATCTAACTCAACATCTCTTATATCAATTGTGGAGGTATGTAGAAACAATTGTGATCCAACTCAACATCTCTTATACCCATTGTGGAGGTATGTAGAAACAATTGTGATCTAACTCAACATCTCTTATACCCATTGTGGAGGTATATAGAAACAATTGTGATCGAACTCAACATCTCTTATATCCATTGTGGAGGTATGTACAAACAAATGTGATCTAATAAAACATCTCTTATATCCATTGTGGAGGTATATAGAAACAATTGTGATCTAATTAAACATCTCTTATACCCATTGTAGAGGTATGTAGAAACAATTGTGATCTTACTCAACATCTCTTATATCCATTGTGGAGGTATGTAGAAACAATTGGCATCTAACTCAACATCTCTTATATCCATTGTGGAGGTATGTAGAAACAATTGTGATCTAACTCAACATCTCTTATACCCATTGTGGAGGTATGTAGAAACAATTGGCATCTAACTCAACATCTCTTATATCCATTGTGGAGGTATGTAGAAACAATTGTGATCTAACTCAACATCTCTGATATCCATTGTGGAGGAATGTAGAAACAATTGTGATCTAATTCAACATCTCTTATATCCATTGTGGAGGTATGTAGAAACAATTGTGATCTAATTCAACATCTTTTATACCCATTGTGGACCTATGTAGAAACAATTGTGATCTAACGCAACATCTCTTATATCCATTGTGGAGGTATATAGAAACAATTGTGATCTAATTAAACATCTCCTATACCCATTGTGGAGGTATGTAGAAACAATTGTGATCTAACTCAACATCTCTTATATCCATTGTGGAGGTATATAGAAACAATTGTGATCTAACTCAACATCTCTTATATCCATTGTGGAGGTATGTAGAAACAATTGTGATCTAACTACACATCTCTTATATCCATTGTGGAGGTATATAGAAACAATTGTGATCTAATTAAACATCTCTTATATCCATTGTGGAGGTATGTAGAAACAATTGTGATCTAACTCAACATCTCTTATATCCATTGTGGAGGTATGTAGAAACAATTGTGATCTAACTCAACATCTCTTATATCCATTGTGGAGGTATGTAGAAACAATTGTGATCTAACTCAACATCTCTTATACCCATTGTGGAGGTATGTAGAAACAATTGTTATCTAATTAAACATCTCTTATACCCATTGTGGAGGTATGTAGAAACAATTGTGATCTAATTAAACATCTCTTATATTCATTGTGGAGGTATATAGGAACAATTGTGATCTAACTCAACATCTCTTATATCCATTGTGGAGGTATGTAGAAACAATTGTCATCTAACTCAACATCTCTTATATCCATTGTGGAGATATGTAGAAAAATTGGCATCTAACTCAACATCTCTTATACCCATTGTAGAGGTATGTAGAAACAATTGTGATCTAACTTAACATCTCTTATACCCATTGTGGAGGTATATAGAAACAATTGTGATCTAACTCAACATCTCTTATACCCATTGTGGAGGTATGTAGAAACAATTGTGATCTAATTTAACATCTCCTCTATCCATTGTGGAGGTATGTAGAAACAATTGTGATCTAATTAAACATCTCTTATACCCATTGTGGAGGTATGTAGAAACAATTGTGATCTAACTCAACATCTCTTATATCAATTGTGGAGGTATGTAGAAACAATTGGAATCTAACTCAACATCTCTTATATCAATTGTGGAGGTATGCAGAAACAATTGTGATCTAACTTAACATCTCTTATACTCATTGTGGATGTATATAGAAACAATTGTTATCTAACTACACCTCTCTTATATCCATTGTGGAGGTATGTAGAAACAATTGGCATCTAACTCAACATCTCTTATATCCATTGTGGAGGTATGTAGAAACAATTGTGCACTAACTAAACATCTCTTATACCCATTGTGGAGGTATGTAGAAACAATTGTGATCTAACTCAACATCTCTTATACCCATTGTGGAGGTATATAGAAACAATTGTGATCTAACTCAACATCTCTTATATCCATTGTGGAGGTATGTACAAACAATTGTGATCTAATTAAAGATCTCTTATATCCATTGTGGAGGTATATAGAAACAATTGTGATCTAATTAAACATCTCTTATACCCATTGTAGAGGTATGTAGAAACAATTGTGATCTAACTCAACATCTCTTATATCCATTGTGGAGGTATGTAGAAACAATTGGCATCTAACTCAACATCTCTTATATCCATTGTGGAGGTATGTAGAAACAATTGTGATCTAACTCAACATCTCTTATACCCATTGTGGAGGTATGTAGAAACAATTGGCATCTAACTCAACATCTCTTATATCCATTGTGGAGGTATGTAGAAACAATTGTGATCTAACTCAACATCTCTTATATCCATTGTGGTGGAATGTAGAAACAATTGTGATCTAACTCAACATTTCTTATATCCATTGTGGAGGTATGTAGAAACAATTGTGATCTAACTCAACATCTCTTATACCAATTGTGGAGGTATGTAGAAACAATTGTGATCTAACTCAACATCTCTTATACCCATTGTGGAGATATATAGAAACAATTGTGATCTAACTCAACATCTCTTATATCAATTGTGAAGGTATGTAGAAACAATTGTGATCTAATTCAACATCTCTTATACCCATTGTGGACGTATGTAGAAACAATTGTGATCTAACTCAACATCTATTATATCCATTGTGGAGGTATGTAGAAACAATTGTGATCTAACTCAACATCTCTTATATCCATTGTGGAGGTATGTAGAACAATTGTGATCTAACTCAACATCTCTTATACCCATTGTGGAGGTATGTAGAAACAATTGTGATCTAACTCAACATCTCTTATACCCATTGTGGAGGTATATAGAAACAATTGTGATCTAACTCAACATCTCTTATATCCATTGTGGAGGTATGTAGAAACAATTGGCATCTAACTCAACATCTCTTATATCCATTGTGGAGGTATGTAGAAACAATTGGCATCTAACTCAACATATCTTATATCCATTGTGGAGGTATGTAGAAACAATTGTGATCTAACTCAACATCTCTCATACCCATTGTGGAGGTATATAGAAACAATTGTGATCAAACTCAACATCTCTTATATCCATTGTGGAGGTATGTAGAAACAATTGTGATCTAACTCAACATCTCTTATATCCATTGTGGAGGTATTTAGAAACAATTGTGATCTAACTCAACATCTCTTATATCCATTGTGGACGTATGTAGAAACAATTGTGATCTAACTCAACATCTCTTATATCCATTGTGGAGGTATATAGAAACAATTGTGATCTAATTAAACATCTCCTATACCCATTGTGGAGGTATGTAGAAACAATTGTGATCTAACTCAACATCTCTTATATCCATTGTGGAGGTATATAGAAACAATTGTGATCTAACTCAACATCTCTTATATCCATTGTGGAGGTATGTAGAAACAATTGTGATCTAACTACACATCTCTTATATCCATTGTGGAGGTATATAGAAACAATTGTTATCTAATTAAACATCTCTTATATCCATTGTGGAGGTATGTAGAAACAATTGTGATATAACTCAACATCTCTTATATCCATTGTGGAGGTATGTAGAAACAATTGTGATAAAACTCAACATCTCTTATATCCATTGTGGAGGTATGTAGAAACAATTGTGATCTAACTCAACATCTCTTATACCCATTGTGGAGGTATGTAGAAACAATTGTGATCTAATGAAACATCTCTTATACCCATTGTGGAGGTATGTAGAAACAATTGTGATCTAACTCAACATCTCTTATATCCATTGTGGAGGTATGTAGAAATAATTGTGATCTAACTCAACATCTCTTATATCCATTGTGGAGGTATGTAGAAATAATTTTGATCTAACTCAACATCTCTTATATCCATTGTGGAGGTATGTAGAAACAATTGTTATCTAACTCAACATCTCTTATATCCATTGTGGAGGTATGTAGAAACAATTGTGATCTAACTCAACATCTCTTGTATCCATTGTGGAGGTATGTAGAAACAATTGTGATCTAACTCAACATCTCTTATATCCATTGTGGAGGTATGTAGAAACAATTGTGATCTAATTCAACATCTCTTATACCCATTGTGGAGGTATATAGAAACAATTGTGATCTAACTCAACATCTCTTATACCCATTGTGGAGGTATATAGAAACAATTGTGATCTAACTCAACATCTCTTATATCCATTGTGGATGTATGTAGAAACAATTGTTATCTAACTCAACATCTCTTATATCCATTGTGGAGGTATGTAGAAACAATTGTGATCTAACTCAACATCTCTTATATCCATTGTGGAGTTATGTAGAAACAATTGTGATCTAACTCAACATCTCTTATATCCATTGTGGAGGTATGTAGAAACAATTGTGATCTAACTCAACATCTCTTATATCCATTGTGGAGGTATATAGAAACAATTGTGATCTAACTCAACATCTCTTATATCCATTGTGGAGGTATGTAGAAACAATTGTGATCTAACTCAACATCTCTTATATCCATTGTGGAGGTATGTAGAAACAATTGTGATCTAACTCAACATCTCTTATATCCATTGTGGAGGTATGTAGAAACAATTGTGATCTAACTCAACATCTCTTATATCCATTGTGGAGATATGTAGAAACAATTGTGATCTAATTCAACATCTCTTATACCCATTGTGGACGTATGTAGAAACAATTGTGATCTAACTCAACATCTCTTATATCCATTGTGGAGGTATGTAGAAGAAATTGTGATCTAACTCAACATCTCTTATATCCATTGTGGAGGTATGTAGAAATAATTTTGATCTAACTCAACATCTCTTATATCCATTGTGGAGGTATGTAGAAACAATTGTTATCTAACTCAACATCTCTTATATCCATTGTGGAGGTATGTAGAAACAATTGTGATCTAACTCAACATCTCTTATATCCATTGTGGAGGTATGTAGAAACAATTGTGATCTAACTCAACATCTCTTATACCCATTGTGGAGGTATGTAGAAACAATTGTGAACTAATTCAACATCTCTTATACCCATTGTGGAGGTATATAGAAACAATTGTGATCTAACTCAACATCTCTTATACCCATTGTGGAGGTATATAGAAACAATTGTGATCTAACTCAACATCTCTTATATCCATTGTGGAGGTATGTAGAAACAATTGTTATCTAACTCAACATCTCTTATATCCATTGTGGAGGTATGTAGAAACAATTGTGATCTAACTCAACATCTCTTATATCCATTGTGGAGGTATGTAGAAACAATTGTGATCTAACTCAACATCTCTTATATCCATTGTGGAGGTATGTAGAAAAAATTGTGATCTAACTCAACATCTCTTATATCCATTGTGGAGGTATATAGAAACAATTGTGATCTAACTCAACATCTCTTATATCCATTGTGGAGGTATGTAGAAACAATTGTGATCTAACTCAACATCTCTTATATCCATTGTGGAGGTATGTAGAAACAATTGTGATCTAACTCAACATCTCTTATATCCATTGTGGAGGTATGTAGCAACAATTGTGATCTAACTCAACATCTCTTATATCCATTGTGGAGATATGTAGAAACAATTGTGATCTAATTCAACATCTCTTATACCCATTGTGGACGTATGTAGAAACAATTGCGATCTAACTCAACATCTCTTATATCCATTGTGGAGGTATATAGAAACAATTGTGATCTAATTAAACATCTCCTATACCCATTGTGGAGGTATGTAGAAACAATTGTGATCTAACTCAACATCTCTTATATCCATTGTGGAGGTATATAGAAACAATTGTGATCTAACTCAACATCTCTTATATCCATTGTGGAGGTATGTAGAAATAATTTTGATCTAACTCAACATCTCTTATATCCATTGTGGAGGTATGTAGAAACAATTGTTATCTAACTCAACATCTCTTATATCCATTGTGGAGGTATGTAGATACAATTGTGATCTAACTCATCATCTCTTATATCCACTGTGGAGGTATGTAGAAACAATTGTGATCTAACTCAACATCTCTTATATCCATTGTGGAGGTATGTAGAAACAATTGTGAACTAATTCAACATCTCTTAGACCCATTGTGGAGGTATATAGAAACAATTGTGATCTAACTCAACATCTCTTATACCCATTGTGGAGGTATATAGAAACAATTGTGATCCAACTCAACATCTCTTATATCCATTGTGGAGGTATGTAGAAACAATTGTTATCTAACTCAACATCTCTTATATCCATTGTGGAGGTATGTAGAAACAATTGTGATCTAACTCAACATCTCTTATATCCATTGTGGAGGTATGTAGAAACAATTGTGATCTAACTCAACATCTCTTATATCCATTGTGGAGGTATGTAGAAACAATTGTGATCTAACTCAACATCTCTTATATCCATTGTGGAGGTATGTAGAAACAATTGTGATCTAACTCAACATCTCTTATATCCATTGTGGAGGTATGTAGAAACAATTGTGATCTAACTCAACATCTCTTATATCCATTGTGGAGATATGTAGAAACAATTGTGATCTAATTCAACATCTCTTATACCCATTGTGGACGTATGTAGAAACAATTGTGATCTAACTCAACATCTCTTATATCCATTGTGGAGGTATATAGAAACAATTGTGATCTAATTAAACATCTCCTATACCCATTGTGGAGGTATGTAGAAACAATTGTGATCTAACTCAACATCTCTTATATCCATTGTGGAGGTATATAGAAACAATTGTGATCTACCTCAACATCTCTTATATCCATTGTGGAGATATGTAGAAAAAATTGTGATCTAACTACACATCTCTTATATCCATTGTGGAGGTATATAGAAACAATTTTTATCTAATTAAACATCTCTTATATCCATTGTGGAGGTATGTAGAAACAATTGTGATCTAACTCAACATCTCTTATATCCATTGTGGAGGTATGTAGAAACAATTGTGATCTAACTCAACATCTCTTATATCCATTGTGGAGGTATGTAGAAACAATTGTGATCTAACTCAACATCTCTTATATCCATTGTGGTGGAATGTAGAAACAATTGTGATCTAACTCAACATTTCTTATATCCATTGTGGAGGTATGTAGAAACAATTGTGATCTAACTCAACATCTCTTATACCAATTGTGGAGGTATGTAGAAACAATTGTGATCTAACTCAACATCTCTTATACCCATTGTGGAGATATATAGAAACAATTGTGATCTAACTCAACATCTCTTATATCAATTGTGAAGGTATGTAGAAACAATTGTGATCTAATTCAACATCTCTTATACCCATTGTGGACGTATGTAGAAACAATTGTGATCTAACTCAACATCTATTATATCCATTGTGGAGGTATGTAGAAACAATTGTGATCTAACTCAACATCTCTTATATCCATTGTGGAGGTATGTAGAACAATTGTGATCTAACTCAACATCTCTTATACCCATTGTGGAGGTATGTAGAAACAATTGTGATCTAACTCAACATCTCTTATACCCATTGTGGAGGTATATAGAAACAATTGTGATCTAACTCAACATCTCTTATATCCATTGTGGAGGTATGTAGAAACAATTGGCATCTAACTCAACATCTCTTATATCCATTGTGGAGGTATGTAGAAACAATTGGCATCTAACTCAACATATCTTATATCCATTGTGGAGGTATGTAGAAACAATTGTGATCTAACTCAACATCTCTCATACCCATTGTGGAGGTATATAGAAACAATTGTGATCAAACTAAACATCTCTTATATCCATTGTGGAGGTATGTAGAAACAATTGTGATCTAACTCAACATCTCTTATATCCATTGTGGAGGTATTTAGAAACAATTGTGATCTAACTCAACATCTCTTATATCCATTGTGGACGTATGTAGAAACAATTGTGATCTAACTCAACATCTCTTATATCCATTGTGGAGGTATATAGAAACAATTGTGATCTAATTAAACATCTCCTATACCCATTGTGGAGGTATGTAGAAACAATTGTGATCTAACTCAACATCTCTTATATCCATTGTGGAGGTATATAGAAACAATTGTGATCTAACTCAACATCTCTTATATCCATTGTGGAGGTATGTAGAAACAATTGTGATCTAACTACACATCTCTTATATCCATTGTGGAGGTATATAGAAACAATTGTTATCTAATTAAACATCTCTTATATCCATTGTGGAGGTATGTAGAAACAATTGTGATATAACTCAACATCTCTTATATCCATTGTGGAGGTATGTAGAAACAATTGTGATAAAACTCAACATCTCTTATATCCATTGTGGAGGTATGTAGAAACAATTGTGATCTAACTCAACATCTCTTATACCCATTGTGGAGGTATGTAGAAACAATTGTGATCTAATGAAACATCTCTTATACCCATTGTGGAGGTATGTAGAAACAATTGTGATCTAACTCAACATCTCTTATATCCATTGTGGAGGTATGTAGAAATAATTGTGATCTAACTCAACATCTCTTATATCCATTGTGGAGGTATGTAGAAATAATTTTGATCTAACTCAACATCTCTTATATCCATTGTGGAGGTATGTAGAAACAATTGTTATCTAACTCAACATCTCTTATATCCATTGTGGAGGTATGTAGAAACAATTGTGATCTAACTCAACATCTCTTGTATCCATTGTGGAGGTATGTAGAAACAATTGTGATCTAACTCAACATCTCTTATATCCATTGTGGAGGTATGTAGAAACAATTGTGATCTAATTCAACATCTCTTATACCCATTGTGGAGGTATATAGAAACAATTGTGATCTAACTCAACATCTCTTATACCCATTGTGGAGGTATATAGAAACAATTGTGATCTAACTCAACATCTCTTATATCCATTGTGGATGTATGTAGAAACAATTGTTATCTAACTCAACATCTCTTATATCCATTGTGGAGGTATGTAGAAACAATTGTGATCTAACTCAACATCTCTTATATCCATTGTGGAGTTATGTAGAAACAATTGTGATCTAACTCAACATCTCTTATATCCATTGTGGAGGTATGTAGAAACAATTGTGATCTAACTCAACATCTCTTATATCCATTGTGGAGGTATATAGAAACAATTGTGATCTAACTCAACATCTCTTATATCCATTGTGGAGGTATGTAGAAACAATTGTGATCTAACTCAACATCTCTTATATCCATTGTGGAGGTATGTAGAAACAATTGTGATCTAACTCAACATCTCTTATATCCATTGTGGAGGTATGTAGAAACAATTGTGATCTAACTCAACATCTCTTATATCCATTGTGGAGATATGTAGAAACAATTGTGATCTAATTCAACATCTCTTATACCCATTGTGGACGTATGTAGAAACAATTGTGATCTAACTCAACATCTCTTATATCCATTGTGGAGGTATGTAGAAGAAATTGTGATCTAACTCAACATCTCTTATATCCATTGTGGAGGTATGTAGAAATAATTTTGATCTAACTCAACATCTCTTATATCCATTGTGGAGGTATGTAGAAACAATTGTTATCTAACTCAACATCTCTTATATCCATTGTGGAGGTATGTAGAAACAATTGTGATCTAACTCAACATCTCTTATATCCATTGTGGAGGTATGTAGAAACAATTGTGATCTAACTCAACATCTCTTATACCCATTGTGGAGGTATGTAGAAACAATTGTGAACTAATTCAACATCTCTTATACCCATTGTGGAGGTATATAGAAACAATTGTGATCTAACTCAACATCTCTTATACCCATTGTGGAGGTATATAGAAACAATTGTGATCTAACTCAACATCTCTTATATCCATTGTGGAGGTATGTAGAAACAATTGTTATCTAACTCAACATCTCTTATATCCATTGTGGAGGTATGTAGAAACAATTAGGATCTAACTCAACATCTCTTATATCCATTGTGGAGGTATGTAGAAACAATTGTGATCTAACTCAACATCTCTTATATCCATTGTGGAGGTATGTAGAAAAAATTGTGATCTAACTCAACATCTCTTATATCCATTGTGGAGGTATATAGAAACAATTGTGATCTAACTCAACATCTCTTATATCCATTGTGGAGGTATGTAGAAACAATTGTGATCTAACTCAACATCTCTTATATCCATTGTGGAGGTATGTAGAAACAATTGTGATCTAACTCAACATCTCTTATATCCATTGTGGAGGTATGTAGCAACAATTGTGATCTAACTCAACATCTCTTATATCCATTGTGGAGATATGTAGAAACAATTGTGATCTAATTCAACATCTCTTATACCCATTGTGGACGTATGTAGAAACAATTGTGATCTAACTCAACATCTCTTATATCCATTGTGGAGGTATATAGAAACAATTGTGATCTAATTAAACATCTCCTATACCCATTGTGGAGGTATGTAGAAACAATTGTGATCTAACTCAACATCTCTTATATCCATTGTGGAGGTATATAGAAACAATTGTGATCTAACTCAACATCTCTTATATCCATTGTGGAGGTATGTAGAAATAATTTTGATCTAACTCAACATCTCTTATATCCATTGTGGAGGTATGTAGAAACAATTGTTATCTAACTCAACATCTCTTATATCCATTGTGGAGGTATGTAGAAACAATTGTGATCTAACTCAACATCTCTTATATCCACTGTGGAGGTATGTAGAAACAATTGTGATCTAACTCAACATCTCTTATATCCATTGTGGAGGTACGTAGAAACAATTGTGAACTAATTCAACATCTCTTAGACCCATTGTGGAGGTATATAGAAACAATTGTGATCTAACTCAACATCTCTTATACCCATTGTGGAGGTATATAGAAACAATTGTGATCCAACTCAACATCTCTTATATCCATTGTGGAGGTATGTAGAAACAATTGTTATCTAACTCAACATCTCTTATATCCATTGTGGAGGTATGTAGAAACAATTGTGATCTAACTCAACATCTCTTATATCCATTGTGGAGGTATGTAGAAACAATTGTGATCTAACTCAACATCTCTTATATCCATTGTGGAGGTATGTAGAAACAATTGTGATCTAACTCAACATCTCTTATATCCATTGTGGAGGTATGTAGAAACAATTGTGATCTAACTCAACATCTCTTATATCCATTGTGGAGGTATGTAGAAACAATTGTGATCTAACTCAACATCTCTTATATCCATTGTGGAGATATGTAGAAACAATTGTGATCTAATTCAACATCTCTTATACCCATTGTGGACGTATGTAGAAACAATTGTGATCTAACTCAACATCTCTTATATCCATTGTGGAGGTATATAGAAACAATTGTGATCTAATTAAACATCTCCTATACCCATTGTGGAGGTATGTAGAAACAATTGTGATCTAACTCAACATCTCTTATATCCATTGTGGAGGTATATAGAAACAATTGTGATCTACCTCAACATCTCTTATATCCATTGTGGAGATATGTAGAAAAAATTGTGATCTAACTACACATCTCTTATATCCATTGTGGAGGTATATAGAAACAATTTTTATCTAATTAAACATCTCTTATATCCATTGTGGAGGTATGTAGAAACAATTGTGATCTAACTCAACATCTCTTATATCCATTGTGGATGTATGTAGAAACAATTGTGATCTAACTCAACATCTCTTATATCCATTGTGGAGGTATGTAGAAACAATTGTGATCTAACTCAACATCTCTTATATCCATTGTGGAGGTATATAGACACAATTGTGATCTAACTCAACATCTCTTATATCCATTGTGGAGGTATGTAGAAACAATTGTGATCTAACTCAACATCTCTTATATCCATTGTGGAGGTATGTAGAAACAATTGTGATCTAACTCAACATCTCTTATATCCATTGTGGAGGTATGTAGAAACAATTGTGATCTAACTCAACATCTCTTATATCCATTGTGGAGATATGTAGAAACAATTGTGATCTAATTCAACATCTCTTATACCCATTGTGGACGTATGTAGAAACAATTGTGATCTAACTCAACATCTCTTATATCCATTGTGGAGGTATATAGAAACAATTGTGATCTAATTAAACATCTCCTATACCCATTGTGGAGGTATGTAGAAACAATTGTGATCTAACTCAACATCTCTTATATCCATTGTGGAGGTATATAGAAACAATTGTGATCTAACTCAACATCTCTTATATCCATTGTGGAGGTATGTAGAAACAATTGTGATCTAACTACACATCTCTTATATCCATTGTGGAGGTATATAGAAACAATTGTTATCTAAATGAACATCTCTTATATCCATTGTGGAGGTATGTAGAAACAATTGTGATATAACTCAACATCTCTTATATCCATTGTGGAGGTATGTAGAAACAATTGTGATCAAACTCAACATCTCTTATATCCATTGTGGAGGTATGTAGAAACAATAGTTATCTAACTCAACATCTCTTATACCCATTGTGGAGGTATGTAGAAACAATTGTGATCTAATTAAACATCTCTTATACCCATTGTGGAGGTATGTAGAAACAATTGTGATCTAACTCAACATCTCTTATATCCATTGTGGAGGTATGTAGAAATAATTGTGATCTAACTCAACATCTCTTATGTCCATTGTGGAGGTATGTAGAAATAATTTTGATCTAACTCAACATCTCTTATATCCATTGTTGAGGTATGTAGAAACAATTGTTATCTAACTCAACATCTCTTATATCCATTGTGGAGGTATGTAGAAACAATTGTGATCTAACTCAACATCTCTTATATCCATTGTGGAGGTATGTAGAAACAATTGTGATCTACCTCAACATCTCTTATATCCATTGTGGAGGTATGTAGAAACAATTGTGATCTAATTCAACATCTCTTATACCCATTGTGGAGGTATATAGAAACAATTGTGATCTAACTCAACATCTCTTATACCCATTGGGGGGGTATATAGAAACAATTGTGATCTAACTCAACATCTCTTATATCCATTGTGGAGGTATGTAGAAACAATTGTTATCTAACTCAACATCTCTTATATCCATTGTGGAGGTATGTAGAAACAATTGTGATCTAACTCAACATCTCTTATATCCATTGTGGAGGTATGTAGAAACAATTGTGATCTAACTCAACATCTCTTATATCACTTGTGGAGGTATGTAGAAACAATTGTGATCTCACTCAACATCTCTTATATCCATTGTGGAGGTATATAGAAACAATTGTGATCTAACTCAACATCTCTTATATCCATTGTGGAGGTATGTAGAAACAATTGTGATCTAACTCAACATCTCTTATATCCATTGTGGAGGTATGTAGAAACAATTGTGATCTAACTCAACATCTCTTATATCCATTGTGGAGGTATGTAGAAATAATTTTGATCTAACTCAACATCTCTTATATCCATTGTGGAGGTATGTAGAAACAATTGTTATCTAACTCAACATCTCTTATATCCATTGTGGAGGTATGTAGAAACAATTGTGATCTAACTCAACATCTCTTATATCCATTGTGGAGGTATGTAGAAACAATTGTGATCTAACTCAACATCTCTTATATCCATTGTGGAGATATGTAGAAACAATTGTGATCTAATTCAACATCTCTTATACCCATTGTGGACGTATGTAGAAACAATTGTGATCTAACTCAACATCTCTTATATCCATTGTGGAGGTATGTAGAAACAATTGTGATCTAATTAAACATCTCCTATACCCATTGTGGAGGTATGTAGAAACAATTGTGATCTAATTCAACATCTCTTTTACCCATTGTGGAGGTATATAGAAACAATTGTGATCTAACTGAACATCTCTTATACCCATTGTGGAGGTATATAGAAACAATTGTGATCTAACTCAACATCTCTTATATCCATTGTGGAGGTATGTAGAAACAATTGTGATCTAACTCAACATCTCTTATACCCATTGTGGAGGTATGTAGAAACAATTGTGATCCAACTCAACATCTCTTATATCCATTGTGGAGATATGTAGAAACAATTGTGATCTAATTCAACATCTCTTATATCCATTGTGGAGGTATGTAGAAACAATTGTGATCTAACTCAACATCTCTTATATCCATTGTGGAGGTATGTAGAAACAATTGGCATCTAACTCAACATCTCTTATATCCATTGTGGAGGTATGTAGAAACAATTGTGATCTAACTCAACATCTCTTATATCCATTGTGGAGGTATGTAGAAACAATTGTGATCTAATTCAACATCTCTTATATCAATTGTGGAGGTATGTAGAAACAATTGTGATCTAATTCAACATCTCTTATATCCATTGTGGAGGTATGTAGAAACAATTGTGATCTAATTAAACCTCTCTTATACCCATTGTGGAGGTATGTAGAAACAATTGTGATCTAATTCAACATCTCTTATACCCATTGTGGAGGTATGTAGAAACAATTGTGATCTACCTCAACATCTCGTATACCCATTGTGGAGGTATGTAGAAACAATTGTGATCTAATTAAACATCTCTTATACCCATTGTGGAGGTATGTAGAAACAATTGTGATCAAATTCAACATCTCTTATACCCATTGTGGAGGTATGTAGAAACAATTGTGATCTAACTCAACATCTCTTATACGCATTGTTGAGGTATATAGAAACAATTGTGATCTAACTCAACATCTCTTATATCCATTGTGGAGGTATGTAGAAACAATTTTGATCTAACTCAACATCTCTTATATCCATTGTGGAGATATGTAGAAACAATTGTGATCTAATTCAACATCTCTTATATCCATTGTGGAGGTATGTAGAAACAATTGTGATCTAACTCAATATCTCTTATATCCATTGTGGAGGTATGTAGAAACAATTGTGATCTAACTCAACATCTCTTATATCCATTGTGGAGGTATGTAGAAACAATTGTGATCTAATTCAACATCTCTTATATCCATTGTGGAGGTATGTAGAAACAATTGTGATCTAATTCAACATCTCTTATATCCATTGTGGAGGTATGTAGAAACAATTGTGATCTAATTCAACATCTCTTATACCCATTGTGGAGGTATGTAGAAACAATTGTGATCTAACTCAACATCTCTTATACCCATTGTGGATATATATAGAAACAATTGTGATCTGACTCAACATCTCTTATATCCATTGTGGAGGTATGTAGAAACAATTGGCATCTAACTCAACATCTCTTATACCCATTGTGGAGGTATGTAGAAACAATTGTGATCTAATTCAACATCTCTTAAACCCATTGTGGATGTATGTAGAAACAATTGTGATCTAACTCAACATCTCCTGTATCCATTGTTGAGGTATGTAGAAACAATTGTGATCTAACTCAACATCTCTTATACCCATTGTGGAGGTATGCAGAAACAATTGTGATCTAACTCAACATCTCTTATACCCATTACGCTTCCATGCACTTGTATATTATGACACGGTATATATTTATGTATGTATCAATATGTGTGTGTGTGTTTGCATGGTAATAAACTTCTCATAGAGAACACCACACACATTGGCAGCAAAATAATATCCATGAACTGTTGTGCGTGTTATGTTCTTTACGAGAACTTTATTACCATCTTCTCGAAATGACGTCCTACCCCCCCACCATAATAGTAACGTTATTTACAATTTTGAATGTGGTTGCGGTGCCAACTACTTGAGTCGGACGACATAAAGATTAGATGGAAGAATCCAATAACATGTACCCAGTAAAATAAGGAATGGAACCTACCGGGCAACGGACGTTGTTACTAACACATACGGGTCTTCAATTACGGATCATTTACTTAAAACCCCCGTCTTTTGCAGCGAACTTTAGCACGGACTCTTTTTCTCTTCTGAGTCGTGCTCATTCACTATATCACCTTAATATCTTGGGGACTATTCACGTTCGACTTAGAAAACCTTCCCTTTGCAAGCAAAGGTAAAAATTCCCTCGATACAGCTTTGAGAAGCAAGGGTCGAAACCGGTCAGCTGGCTCCCCATTTCTGTTTCTTTCCTCCTCTGTCCCCTTTCCCCCCTTTTTGGAGAGAAGATTAAAGATATATATATATATATAAGTATATATATATATATATATATATATATATATATATACAAATTTATTTTTAATCATGAATCATAAAAGTGTTCCCTTTCTAATTGCAATATATATATATATATATATATATATATATATATATATATATATATATATATATATATATATATATATATATATATATATATCGGCGCTTGCAGAAAGCGCACATATGACCTTGTGTATCGACTGGGGATTTGAAATATGATGGGTGAATCCGTTTGGGTTAACCGGCAGTCATTGTTCCAGTTTCTCATGAAAGCTTATCACATGCTCGCATAAGTCAGTAATTGTTGCAGAAACAACATTAATTAATTGCGATATGATGGTGCCTCATCGTAGATCTCATTTAATATAAGAAGGTTTAATTAATTGCTAATTAGAGATACTTAAAAAATTTCTATTGCATTTTGAAGTTTATAGCTTTGTTTTTTCTACTTAATTATTAACTTTTTGTTTTGGTTTAAAAGTAAATAATGATAGCAGGTACATGTTTTCTGCAAAATTATGTTAATATGTTTGTATCGATATTAAAACAGATATGCATACTATAAAAGTATGGGCGCACACACATACACAGACATACACGCACACACACATATATATGTGTGTGTGTGTGTGTGTGTGTGTGTGTGTGTGTGTGTGTGTGTGTGTGTGTGTGTGTGTGTGTGTGTGATTGTGTGTGTTTTGGCAGCAAGTCCTTTTCAAGCACGTCTGATTGAACACGTCAGAGTTCTTCTTTTTCGATTTTATTGGATATTTTTTCAATTCGCCGAGCTGTCTTTTTTTTTCGGCTGGCGTATAGCGCCCAGTAGCTGTTGTTTGGCCATATCCTTCTCAAGCGCTTTCTATCGGTGGATTCAATCGTCGTCAAGAGCGATTGTTGTTGTTGTTGTCGTTTTATTTTTATTTTTATTGAGGTTATTCGTTATAAAATAATAACAATCCAAACTAAATAATTCGCCGCTACCCATCCTGTGCCCACCTTATAAAAGAACTCTGTCGTGTTCAATCTTGCATGCTTCGACATATATAAATATATATATATACATATATATATATATATATATATATATATATGAGTATATCGAAGGTAGTGATCTAACAATTTGTTTAAAAAACCTTCTATATTTCCATAGCTATATAAACATAATGTATATTTTTGCAATATTTTATATGTGTATATATGTCTGTACATACATATGCATGTGTGTGTATTTATGCATATATGTGTGTATGTGTATCTGTATGTGCGTGTATGTAGGTATGTGTCGTTTGTATGTCTATGTATACAAGTATGAGAAATATGCACGCGTGTTATATATTTTGCATTTTATTTTTTTATTCATTTACGCATTGGAATACAATGTTTTAAAAGGAGATTTTCAGTCATCGTCAATCTCATCAGATTTTGCCCTGACAGCCGCATTATTGCCTGTGAGGTCGGTTTTTCTTCCATGTCATCTAAACACCACGGGGGTACAAAGGTGAGCAGAGACTCCACATAAGCCAGTTTCTCTCTGCAGTTGGGAAGAAGTAAAGAAAGTGGCCCTCATAAGCATAAGATTTTGACCGCGTTCTATTCTATACCAGCGATCCGCCACGCTCTGTATAGAAGAGACTTTCATATATAACTTGTTTTCCCCATATATATATATATATATATATATATATATATATATATATATATATATATATATATATTATTTTCTACTATAATAATTAGATACCTACAGACACTAGTGTTTCATCCTTTCTTAATCTTCAGTGCAGGGTGTCACGATTAATACCAGTCGAACGATTCGAACCCCGTATCACGAGACATCTCTGGCTCGATTAGCGGAGACCTGATCCATTCGGCTACCATTAACCGCTTGAAATAACGTTGAATTTTAAACATCTTAATTTTAAATGTTCATTTACGTCAGTCAGACAGTGATCTAATCGTTATACGATGATATACGCATAAGAGCTAAATTGACCGACTTTAATATATATATATTATATTTTTAAAGGGAATTAGACCTGGAGTCTAAAGAGCAGAGTTTATTTTAAGGTATTAGTAAATGTATTAATATTTTGAAAAGAAAACAGTGCTCATTATACTTTAGATATATAATGAGCTGAATAGGTATAAGTATCCTAGAGCTATATTAATATTGAGTAAAACGATTCCTAATTGTGAATTAAAAATCAGTTTCAAAAAAGAAAACAAGCAAAATGAACATCGAGTGTACGATCGTTTCAGAAACGATGTTCATTTTATTGAAATTGATAATAAGTATTGATAATAATTTGACAAAAGTTTTGTCCCTTAAAACATAGTCTTCTCATCAGCTAAACTAGGTGGGAAGAAGTTAAAGACACCAAAATAAAAGTAGCATTTTAGTCGTGAGTAAGACGGATATTCCTTATTTATCTTCATTATGAAATTTGTTTTAAGTTCAGTCAGCCCATCTTTTGGCATGCTAGTAATTATTTTAATTCGGAGACAAAATATAACAGCATGCCAAAAGATAGACAACTTGTGGTGTGCCCTTGGATCTGGGTAACAACACGTCTCCTCTGATTTTCAGTACTCAATATCTCTTTCGATAACCTTTGCTCGAGACAAGGCATGAAGCCACTTGATGTTAGAAGCTAACAAGAACGAAATCTTACTTGAGCTAGGACAGGAGATGTCTATTAACCTTAGTCTTGAAAAGGTAGAAAGCAGTAAGCAAAGAGAGAGAGAGAGTTCTGCAACCTTGCAATCCTTGGAAAAAAGCTACTAGAAGTAGGAAACTGTATTACAATAAGGAATTAAAACACTGAGTATACGGAGATCTCTGCATCAACGAGTCAAACGAGCTAGAACAAAAGAATTAGGGAGTAGATCAGGCAATTCTGAAAAGCAGATGCCATTATAGTATTTGTAGAAAAGACTGAGACTAGCAATATCACGTGAAGTTGAAGTAAATAACAAAATATGGGGTCAATCAAATTACAGATAAGTTTCTGCAATATATCTCGAACATTCAAATGGTATAGAGATTCATCAGCCCAAATATAGCAACAGTACTCCGTACGTGGTCTGATAGGAGATTTGCAGAGATAAAGAATAGCCTTGAACGTGAGAAAGTTTTTTTTAGGGCGATAGAGAGAACTGATTTTATGAGAAGCAGTAAGTGTTCATTATCGTAAAAGCCGCTAATCATAGATTTCCCGTAGGTAGCAACCAATAAGCCTCCACAAAGTTCAGATCCTTTTCGCACTCATCCAGTTAATTTCTGGTTAATGCTTTCTTTTCTCTGTCTTTCCATCCTCCTTGATACTACTCGATTATTTGGTGTGGCATGGGTTTATGGTGACATTATAATTTTGGGAGGAGTGGAGTGCAGGAGAGCAACTTACAGTTATACAGTTTCAGTTTTCATGATTCCATGTAGTGCTTTTTGTGTTTTACATATGTCGCAGTTTCTATATGCCTGACTTGTGTCCGTAACTCATGTGCATTCGTCTACGTATTCAATGATTTTCCTTAATATTTCATTATGTTTCCTTTTGTGTCTTCTCAGCTATCCCTCTAATGCCAATCTCTCTAAGATCTGGCCCAGCGAAGGATTTTGAGTGATTTTTTTAAATATAGTTTATGATAAAAACTATAAAGACTCTCTCTCTCTCACTCTCTCTCTCTCTCTCTCTCTCTACCTTTCTCTCTCTCTACCTCTCTTTCATTCAATTTTCACCCCAAACAAGGCACATTGCCACTTTGAAGTAGGGGGCTATTATCAGGGACATAAATTGCAGGGGCATTATGAAGGGAGATGAGTGGCAAGATGTCTGTTCACATTACATTTGAACTTCTGCATGTCAGTACAGTTGGGAAATCAGAATCCTGGAAGGGAGTTCCAAAGTTTAGCAGTTCTGGGGAAGAAACTATTGGAGTAGAAGGCTTTCTTACACCTAGGGATCTCTACAGTGAAGGGGTGGGATTTAGCTGCTTGTCGGGGGTATTCACGTCGAGGGGGTTCAAGTCCTTGTAATTCGTCAGAGAATTCACCATTAAAGTATTTGTAGAACAGGCATAGGGATGCAACATTTCGTCGATGAGACAGAGGCTGGAGCCTAGAGGACAGTTCAGGACCTATCAGGTTGGCGACTCTCTTTTGAACCAAGTAAAGGAGTAAGAGACAAGTAGCAGATGTTCCAGCCCAAATATGACAACACTACTTCATAAATGGGCGAACATTGGCCTTATAGAGGTACCAGATACTTTCAGGCGTATGTAGTTTTCTCGCACGGTAGAGAGTCTCTCTCTCACTATATATATATATATATATATATATATATATATATATATATATATATATATACAGCGTTGCCTACTTAAAAGTAGCCCTATCTCCTCAATCTTTCTCTTACCGATCAACTGACACCATAACAAAAATGCAATTATTTTTTCAACAAGATGAAGCTATATGCCAGACGTTTCACAGATCACTGATATGACTTCATGACATGTTTACGGAAGAGAGAACAATAAGCAAATGATTACGTCCACCACGTTCCCCAGACTTATCATCATATGATTTATATGTTTGGGGGACTTTAAAGCAAAAAACAGGTTTAGGCAAATAATCCTAACAATCTAGACAAACTAAAGGAGAACATTACCAACGCTATCAGGAGAATCACCAGAGAAGATCTACAGACAGTATCAGCAAACGTTGTTAAACGTGCCAGAAATGCATAGATGTCAACGGAGAGCACTTCCAGCATCTTTTATAACACAACAGATATTTTAAACAATAAAAGAATGTTCCCTCTCTCTACTATATTTTTTCTGTGCTACTTTTAAGTGGGCCACCCTTTATTATTTTCACTGTAACTAAATATTTATGTGTCAATCTCTATGTACCTTCTCCCGCGTTCTTCCATTTCGTTCTTTCCCATATGGTCCGTTATTGAGTCGCAGATTAATCCCCCCCACACACCTGAGAGAAAACTATGCAAAATTGCATGTTATTTCCGCAATCTTAACAGCGTAAAATCTGCCATCAAAATGTTCCCACCAAAAGAAAAAAGACCTCAAAAAACAAACAAACAAAAAAGAAACTGAGAAAAGAATTCACATCAAAATGAAAGCCGTCTCGCGGAATTGTATCGCCATTTTCTAGTAGAATTGTTTTGTTTTTGTTTAACACTGCGTTCAACACACAATAGGTTAAATGGCTGACAACGATAGACAATAGCAAGAGAAACTATTTTCTCTTCGAATCTGGGACTTTTTTATGCCATGCGTTTGGATTAAAACATCACGAGATATTTTTAAAATGTGTCCATTCAATCATAATATTAACTCTTCCCTCCCACAATATGAAGATTTTTCTCAAAGTCCGAAAGTAGATTTTTAAAAAAGCCAGTGAATCAGAATTAGCACACTGTGATCAATCGACATTCCCCGATAGAGGCACCTCAAACTTTAAATTGAAAACTCATGTTTTTTTTTTATTGCAAATTTGGCAACTATCGGTTATTTTGAGTTCAGCTTCATTTGGCAATTTGTCATGTGTTTTCAGCACGACGAAGCCATATGCCACAGGCTATGCGATACGATCACTTTACTAGAAGAAACATTTGTTGAACAAATAATTTGACGAAATAGACCTGTACACTAGCTCCTTCGATCGTGCCATTTAACCACAATGGATTATTTTCTTTGGGGATATGTAAAGTCTAATATCTACGCTGATAAACCAGAACGACCAAATACTGGAGAGTTCTGTTGTTACATCTGTGAACGAATATGCAAGAGTGAAGTTGGGCTGAAGAGACATCTACGCGCACATGGACGCTCGACATCAACCTGAGAAATGGCAAGCTTCTGAGAAGAAATGACAATTATATATATATATATATATATATATATATATATATATATATATATATATATAGGTAAAAAATCAATACGAAAACTATATAGATGTTTATATCTTTTCTATGTTTACTTCCTATGTGTTGACGTATAGGAATATAAAAGTCTTTCGAAAAAACGAAAATGTCTTTTTTAAAAGCACATAATTTTCTGACTGATCCTTCGGTCTTTTTCTGTGTTAATGACGGAAACATGAGTGCAGGGCGGACAGGGTTAGGAACAGGAGGAGAACGTGTATAGTCAATGAGGTTAAGATCTATGTTTGACTTGGAATGATTAGCAACTTGTGTGGCCTCTATTCAAAACCAAGTCTTTTATAAAATGTTGAATTGGACACCCAGGCACTCCACGTACACACTCGCATATGTAAACATACATGCATGTACACCCGTACACTACCACATATACTTTTACACGTACCCTTACACACACAGAATACGCACGCACGGACACGTTTATAGACGTACGTACCCATACACCTGGAGACTGATTAACAGATGTAGGCGGATAAGATAACAGGAAACTTCTGACTAAAAACTGATGCTTCTCATTGGAATCATATATTTATTATGGTTCTAGGTATAGGACTGGGTGAAAGGATAACTGCTTGTCTGGATTGTCTACCTGCACACCCACACAATACACATTTATTTTCTTTAACCGCTTAATGTAGATTCTAGTGTCTATCATCAATTGATATATACACACATATAAGGTTTTAAAAAATAGACGAAGAATATTTTCCTTATTTTCATTTTTATTTAATTTATTCCTACTTTTGTCCAAGCATAATAAAATAGCAGTGAAAACCTCTTAGATTTCGGGCTGTTTGATATATAACGTTTTTTGTCCGTCTGTGTGTCCATATATCTCTCCCTTTCTTCTCCGACATATATGCAAACTCGTATATACACATATATACCCATGCATGCATACATACATACATGATGATTGCAACGTCTTGTCAAACGAGTGCCACTCCTTCAAACACTTAAAGTCCATGAGTCCAAACATGACTTTATTTTTTAGTCCTACTGGTGAAAAATGCGAAGCTCGTTTGTTTGTTTACGAACAGGCGATTTGAGCACTATAAAAGTGGTGGCGGGTGTTCATTTAAATAGACATTCCAACGAGTTATTTACGGGCGTCAATTCCATGGTCGAGTGGGAGAACCGCCGACTGTCAACACGACGGTTCTATGTTCAATCCTTGGCTTGGGAAAGATGCTAGTCTAGCGGCACTGATGAGTTGTGATACAACGAAACAGGACTGTATGTCGATGACTACAAATATATATATATATATATATATATATATATATATATATATATAAAGCTGAAGGTCTCTGTGTGTATGCGTGGTGTGTTTGGTCACGAATAGGCTCCTATATGGCTGACTACTTTAAAAAAACTTATTACATATAATGATAGAAGATGTATCAAGACACAGGAATGGGTATGTTTGATCTGGCAGAACAGTGGTACATTAAAATTGTGGGGAAATAAAAAATTTAAAAATAAAAAAAAACATTTACAAGTGTTTTTGATATAGATGTACATAAGAATACTTTGATAAGTATGTTGTAACGTAAATAGTGATGGTAAAATAAAATTGATAATTATGTTTCAGTTTGAAAAAATATGGCATAATAAAATTATGGGGTGTTCGTTCGCGACTGACCTCTATAGACTGGAAATATGTCACAAAGTTTTAGAAGGTTTTTTAATATAGATCCACAGAATATTGTGGCAAGTGTTTCAGTGTGAACAGGTATGATATAATAAATTATGGGGTTTATCTATTTTATTTTTACTTTCATCATATTGTGCTTTGGTTTTGATACCCCCAAATTCGAAGTCCTCTTTTTACACCCCTTCCTTTTCATAACCTATCATACTTTAATAAATCAGAGTCCATTTTCTGTAGACTGCTTTTGAACCCAGTCAACGACGGGTACTTTTGCTAGTATATATATATATATATATATATATATATATATATATATATATACGAGCAAACAGTTAATAAAATATGTTAGAAAACACTTTGAAAAAGAGTTAAAACATATTTAATCTGAAAAGGAAACACTTGATAAGGTGATAGTCCTTAATCCACGGAGTTTCGAAGAAATACTTTCCTTCTCATCAGAGGGTAGGAATTAGCAATATTATAGAGACGATGCCCTTTTTACTATAACAGCCAGGCCAAGAGAGTACAACAAAACAATAAAAAAAATTGCATAACTTCTTCAATAACTTTGGCCTTTCTATAATTATGGAACCAAACAAAAAAACTTCAAATTTTCTAGATGTTACACTTACTCTTAACACGGAAACTCATAGCCCCTATCATAAACCTAATCTTACGCTTTTATACGTCCATAAATCTTCTAACCATCCCAACTCAATTGTAAAATCTATAGTACCATCCATCTCTAGAAGAATTTTTGCTCTTTCTGCTGATAAATTTTTTTTAATCAAAATGCTACTTTCTTCAATAATGCCTTAGCGAACTCATGACACAAGGAAAAGATTAAATACAGCAATTATGCTCCTCCTGCAGGCCGCCTTAAATCTGTAATCACACTCAATATGACTCGTAAGAAACCAGTTCAAATAACAAGATCTGCCGCTATCAATAACAAAGAACCAGTCTACGTATATAATCCAAACCAAAATACTAATCGTAATACCTCTAACCCACCCAGTCGCATCAGAAGGAAGAAAAATATTTGGTTTACTCCTCCATTTAGCCTAAAATTCAAAACTAATATACCTAAGAAATTCTTCAACATTGTACAAAACTCTTTCAAATACCCACATAGATATAGTTCTATTTTCAATAAAAATTCAATCAGGATTTCTTATTCAACAATGCCTAATTTAGCACAAAGAATCTTAACATCTAATAACAAAAAAATTAATCAGCCCAAAAAATCCCTTTCCCAATTAAACCCAAAACTAACTGTAATTGTAATAACAAACATCACTGTCCACTCAATAATGATTGCATCCATAAAGATGTTATACATTCTTGCACAATTACTGAGCTCCCACGCAATCCTCCCATAACAGACACTAATATTTCGTCTTCAAGTTATCCTTCTTCCCATGCTCCATCTGATATAGTTACTAATCCAATACACCATTCGAGCAGCCCGTCCATCTACGATCATACAACTAGTAATAATGATAATAATAATAATAATATTAATGAGAATAATAATATTTCTCCTAACAGCCATCCTAACACTAACAACATCCATTATCCCCTCCAAAATAGTCCTCATACAGACATTGTCCCACCATTTGCTGAACACTATGAACAAAATTCAAACCATTTAACTAATACAAATCAGCAAATTAATATTAATACCAGACCTCGAGCTTTTAATAAAGTACATACACATATCGGCGCTACTTCAACATTAAGTAAGAAAATAATATCAAACCACATTTCTTCTTTTGACAACCATAATTCTAATAATAACCAAGGAACTTCTCTAACCACTTTAATTTAAAAACTTAGCTCTAACAATACCCCCATCTCAATCAAATGGACTATCATAAAAAAGTTAAGCCTTATACTCCAGGCTCTAAGTCATGTCGCCTCTGCACAACCGAATCTATAACTATAATTATTTCCCCTCAAAATAACAATATAATATATTCTAAAAATGAACTGATCTCTTTCTGTAAACATAAGTCCAAATTTATTTATGGCAATTTTGAAATTACATAGTTATTACTTTCATTTTTTATATAGATATTTAAATTTTTCTTCAACTTTATCGTTTTTTCTTTTTACATACTTCTTAATACTTTATAATTTAATAATTCTTTATTTTAATTCTTTATTTCTTCTTTGCATGACCGGTTTTTTATCTGCAATTTCTGCTTTATTCTTTAAACTTTCCTATCTATCTAATATATCAATTTACCAACACTTTCATATCTTGTATGTATATTTACTTATATTTTACTATATGCATTTACTTACTTTCTTGCTTGCTTTTTCCTGAATTTGCAGATACCGGCCATCCTCTCCTCTTAAATATTTTTTTTAATTTTTTATATTTTATATTTTATTTTTTATTTATTTATTTATTTATTGTTCATTTATTATTTTCTATTTATTTATTAATTTATTTATTTATTTCCTATTTAGTGTCTTCTAACAACTCTTGCTAACATGTTTTAAGTGACGACCTGTATATTTCAGTTGACCTATATTATTTTGCCCTATATATTTTTTCGTGTCTTTTAACATTTCCTGTTTGGGTCATTTTGACATTTGTTTTTCTATTTTATATTTAATTCTATAACTATTTAATTTTTTCCTCTTCTTCTTCCCTGAGCTTTCTTATTTATATTTATGTCTCAGCAGTAGAGTGAAAAACATATCTTATTTTTCTTTTATTAATATTATTGGAATTGTCCCCCTTTTTTCCCTTGTGCACATTTTTGTCAATTATTCCATAGATTTCTGCCTTTGGATTATTTTGGACCATCTTCCAATTACGGGATTTCCTTGGATTTTACTTGTGCAAATGGAAATTCAATTAACTTTCTTGAAGTTATATATTTGGATTTTTCCGTCACTGGATTATTTATCTTCCACCAGACTATCCATTCACGTGTAATCACCTTTTTCTTCACCATATTCCCCCTGCTTCACATTTTTGTTATCAAGTTAGATCTTTGACTTACTTGTTGTTTCATCAAATACTTTTGCATGCAAAATCCGATCCCGCATTTTGCTAATTCCTACCCTCTGATGAGAAGAAAAGTATTTCTTCGAAACTCCGCGGATTAAGGACTATCCACTTATCAAGTGTTTCCTTTTCAGATTAAATACGTTTTTAACTCTTTTTCAAAGTGTTTTTTAACATGTTTTATTAACTGTTTGCTCGTATTATAAGCTCTATCTTCTATTTGGTTTTAACGAGCTTTTACATCTGGCTGAGATAACTTTATAAATATTAATTCTTTAATATTTATTTTATACTTTAGTTTTACCATCTTGGATCATTTTGGTAAATTTAATTGTAATTTTTTTTTCATTTTATTTTATATATATATATATATATATATATATATATATATATATATATATATATATACTTCCTATGTGTTGACGTATAGGAATATAAAAGTCTTTCGAAAAAACGAAAATGTCTTTTTTAAAAGCACATAATTTTCTGACTGATCCTTCGGTCTTTTTCTGTGGTAATGACGGAAACATGAGTGCAGGGCGGACAGGGTTATGAACAGGAGGAGAACGTGTATAGTCAATGAGGTTAAGATCTATTTTGGACTTGGAATGATTAGCAACTTGTGTGGCCTCTATTCAAAACCAAGTCTTTTATAAAATGTTGAATTGGACACCCAGGCACTCCACGTACACACTCGCATATGTAAGAATACATGCATGTACACCCGTACACTACCACATATGCTTTTGCACGTACCCTTACACACAGAATACGCATACGTACGTACCCATACACCTGGAGACTGATTAACAAATGTAGACGGATAAGATAACTGGAAACTTCTGACCAAAACTGATGCCTCCCATTGGAATCATAATTTTTTTATGGTTCTAGGTATAGTATGGGGTGAAAGGATCACTGCTTGTCGAGATTGTCTACCCGCACGCCTACAAAACACACATTTATTTATTTTCTTCAACCGCTTAATGTAGATTCTAGTGTCTATCATCAATTGATATATACACACATATAAGGTTTTAAAAAATAGACGAAGAATATTTTTCTTTATTTTCATTTTTATTTAATTTATTTCTACTTGTGTTCAAACATAACAAAATAGCAGTGAAAACCTCTTAGATTTCTAGCTGTTTTATATATAACGTTGTGTCCATATGTCTCTCCCTTTCTTCTCCCCCATATATGCAAACTCGCATATACACATATATACCCATGCATGCATGCATGCATACATACATACATACGTGCAATAAATATTGAAAATAAAACTCAAAGTTGTATATTAATGTTAGAAATAAAACTCAAAGTTGTATATATTGCAATGTTTAAGAAGGAGTTAACTAATAGTAAAAACAACAGCCAGAACAACTACAACTGTTTTTGGTCGATTAGGTTATATAAAAAGAATACTTATTTAGCGGTCCAAAATCTTTATTTAGATCGGAGATGTGAGTGTTAAGTCTCAACATGAGTTTCTTATTATATTGTCGCTTTTTTGCTGTGTTCGAAAGTTGAAGGCTATAAGGATGCATTTCCAGTTGGCTATGCTGTGGTCTAGGAGAGTGTAGTACATTGCTATTGTGTGATGTGCGGATTTGTCCCTAATTGTTTGTTTGTGATTGTTGAGACGTAGGCGGTACTTTCGTTCTGTTTCCCTTACGTGGTTACCCTTTGTACATCTGGTGCAATATATTAGGTAGACTATATTGGGACTATTGAATGTTTGTACCTGGAGCTGTGAATGCGTCGTCGGTATTAATATGTGTGCAAACTTTGCTCCTGGGTCTGATGCATGTTTTGTTTCCTTGACGTGCGAAAGTGTTGAAATATTTTTGTGGATGTTAGTAGTGACCGTAGATTCGGAGAATGTCTCCTTGCACAAAGTGGAAGCGTATTGAATATTGTGTTGAGGGTGAGGTCATGCTGCATATATATATATATATATATATATATATATATATATATATATATATATATATATACATATATATATATATGTATATATATATGTATATATATATTTATATATATATATGCTGCATATATATATATATATATATATATATATATATATATATATATATATATGCAGCATGACCTCACCCTCAACACAATATACAATACGCTTCCACTTTGTGCAAGGAGACATTCTCCGAATCTACGGTCACTACTAACATCCACAAAAAAAAGAAATATATATATATATATATATATATATATAACCTTGCTCTTTTCTTCTCTTATGATAAGAAGAATTAAGCTTTGAAATACCATCATCTAAATAGTTTTATTTATAGTTCATATGTTTTTCCTTATTGATTTGATAATCAAATAAGTGTATTTCTTATATATGCTAACATATTACATAAACATTTATGATTGTTATCTGCAAGTACATGTTTAGTTGTGTATAATTAATATTTCGGCGTTATACGCCATCTTCAAAATATGCTGTTGTTTTTTTTTGTTTTTTTTTTCTCGCCACGATGTTAAATTTAAAAAAGAAGAGTCAAAAGGTTCTTTACTAAGTGTTTTTTTTTTATTTAACATCAGTGTAAGAAAAAAATATATTAAATATATAAGATTGTTAAGATGGCGTATAGCACCGAAATATTAATTTTGAACAAGTAAATATTTGTTCATTTTCGTAATATTGCGTTGTAATTTGACTTTCACGCGCATTTCATACGTATTTTATTTTAAAATTCAATTAACGCTTCTACGTCGGAGAACGTAACTAACTTTCATATAACGCACGCCAAGCGTTCTCCTCCGGCATTTCAAAATAACACCACACACAGACCAACACGCGGGCTCTTTACTAACTGTTTTTCTTTCTTTTTTTTTCAGCGGACTGTAACCTGGTCATGTTCAAGTCTAATATAAATAAGTTCTTGTTGAGTCGTTTTCGTAAATAATTAAACCTTACCTAATTTCTACTATTATTGTTCACAACAGCGTTGTCTCAATCACCACACACTTTATTAATCTTATCCTCTAGTAGCCTTTGAGCTTTGATAAGCGGTGATCCTCTCCCTAGTAAAAAATATGCAGAATAGATTCCTATACGATAAAAGGGATTTAAGTACTTTACAAAAGTTGTCGGTCGAATTCAAAAGAAATACAATGTTGTTGATTTTTACTTTTTCAATATGGCGTCTAAAAATTTCGAGAAAGGAATATAAACAGAGAATTTCCTTAGAATTCATGTTTTTTTTTCATTCGTCGATTTTCTATCGGTGTGCCTTTCACCTGTTTATATGCCAAATCAATGACAAAAGCATATCTTGTGTTTTTTTTTGTTGTTTCTTTTTTGTCTTTTCAACATATTTCTTTTTTTAAAAAAGGTGATCTATTCTAACATTTCATTTGTCCGTCTTCTTTTTCCTCTTCTTTTTCTTTTTTTTACTTCTTCTTCTTCTTTTTCTTTTTTCTTTTTTCTTCTTCTTCTTTTTCTTCTTCCTTTACTTTTCTCTTTTTTCTTCTTTTTCTTCTTTCTTCTTCTTAGCATTCTTCTCTTCTTCCTCCTCATTTGTCTGTCCTTCTTCGCCTTCTTTTTACCCTTCTTTCTGATCTCTCCCCTTTGGTTTTTTTTTATTCTATCACTTTTTCTTTTTCATCTTTCTTCTTCGTCTTCAAGTTATTTGTATTCTTCTCCGTTCTCTTCTTCTTCTTCTTCTTCTTCGTTGTTCTTTTCGTGTTTTCTTCTTTGCCTATTTTCTCCTTTTACTTCTCTTCTTTTTGTGTCCTTCGTCTTTTTTAACAATTCGGGGTTTTTTTTTCGCCCTCCTCTTGTTCTCATTATTCTTCGCCTTTTTCTTTTTTCGGGTCCTTCTTTCTTTCTTTTACTACTTCTTTTTCTACTCCTTTTTTTGTATTCGACTCCTTTTTCCTCTTTGTTTTCTACTTCTTCGTATTCTTCGCCTTCATCATCGTTTTCTTTTTATTATTTTATTATTTTCCCTCTCTTTATTTCTCTTCTTCCTTTCTTCTTTGTCTTTTTCTTCTCCTTTTTTACTATATCTTCTTTTCCACATGTCTTCATCCTCTTCCTGTTCTTATTCTTTGTCTTCTGTTTCTTTATTTCTCCGTCTTCATCGTCGTCGTTCTGTTCTTGTTCTGATGCTGATTCTTCTAATGCCTTTTTTTCTGTTTCAGCCCCATCTTCCTCTTCTGTTGTGCGATGTTCTATATTTTAGCTTTTGGACGCATCGTTGATTTCTGTTTGTCCAAGCGAAAGGTTAGTTAGGAGAAGTCTTATCTGTTTTATTTCATCTTTAATTTTTTTTTCATCATTAAATTTTATTCTTCTCGTTCTCCTGATTTATTTTCCACGGTTATTGTATTTTTCCCTCATTTTATTCTATGTTCCCCTTACTACGTGTATAAGGACGACAGGCGAAAAAGACAGAAAATGTTCTCCTCCGGTAGGTCGTTATCGACAAAGACAGTTTAAAAAGAACTTTCTCTATCTTAGCTACGCACTTTGCTGACCGGGAGGTGATATTTGTTCAGAGGTTAGCGATGTGGACTGACTATCTGAGTGTCCCAAGTTTGAATTCAGTTTGTTCCACAAAAATCACTTTTACTTAGGATGCTGGCAACCTCAACGTGGTCCCTCTCGTAAGTATAAGATGTTCTAGAAAGAATTATGACTAGAAAATATCGAGGAAACCAATGCCAACAACAAAATGTTTGGCTTCATGCGATATGATTGTAACAGAAATGAAAACATCAGCAGCATCGAAGGGTGGATGGCAAGCGATTGTATTAGTAGCAGGAGCAGCGTTTGAACTCGTATGCAAATTGGCACGTGTGCTCAAGCTTTAGTTAGAAGAAAAAGAAGGAGAAGGACACCACGTGGCCGGGGATAAAAATAGTCAACGCCGAAGAAGACAAGCGTGTAAAGTGAAGGCGGAAATGGGCTGGCTGTGGCCAGCGTGCGGTCGGAAGATAAAGAAACGCGCACGAGTTGAAATGGGCATATGGCAGCGAGAGACATTTAAGATTGTGTCGAAACGAGAGAGTAATAAATGTTTTTGTTAAAAAGGGAAGAAAAGTGTAGATCCGGATTTTTATATATTTTTTCCAGTTTTATTTTTATGAATTACTAAAATAAAGTGTAACGCCATGTAACGTTACATGATGATGATGATGATGATGATGATGATGATGATGATGATGATGATGATGATGACTCTGCTAATTGTAAATAGGAGTATTCTGCGGTCAAGTAAAACCACTTTTTATTCGCAAATATTTTTTTTATTTGGGAGTCACGGTTTATCAATGCGCAGATTGGGGTAAACAAGCAATGATCAGTGATGGTGGAACTTGTATAGAGTTTATTTACGATAGAAGATGGCTCACATTTTTTATTTTAAGTTTTAGAATCGGATTTTCGCTTACATTTACGAAGTTTACACGTTATCAAGTTGTCCGTGTGTAAATAGTTGATTTCAGTCACCAAGATCATACTATAAGCCAATTGTATAACATAATATAAGCCAATTGTATAACATAGTCAAACTCGAAATATCTAAACTCACCAAAACTTATATTATTTAATTATTGGAATTCTTTTGAGATGAGTAATTTGAATACAATTGAAGATTCAGCAGTTTCTATCCAGTCGCAATTTACAATCTGACGAAGACCAGAAGAATAGTTGGCCGAAACGTCGTGAAACAACAACTATAAATATTTTTTTTCAAAATCACCAAAATTTCGATAAAGATGTATTTCAGAATAAAAAATATTTTACAAAGATGTCGATAACAACAATATGATATACGTAGACGAACGTTGATGGATAAAATAAACCAGGGCGTGTGGACAGCAACGAACGCGTAAATACATTTTATGGAAACTAATAAATAGTCCATAAGAATAGCACCGTATATATACAGGGTGACCCAAACAAAACAAAACACATAGAAAGTATATCTAAAACATATGCTGTAAAACGGAGAAAAAAAGGGCCAAAGACCCTAGTGTTTTGATGTGATGTTTTGAATATAATAAACTAGTTATGACCAAAGTTTCACACTAAGAAACGGGGCCTAATTAGAGTTGGGACCCGTTTTGGGGGGAATCACCCTATATATATATATATATATATATATATATATATATATATATATATATATATATATATATATACATTTGTGTTCGGACAATTAATCGGAATCGGAAAAATCGGAACTTTTGGGGCATCGGAATCGGTATTGGAATCGGTATCGGAATCGGAAACAGTGTGGATTTTAAACAATCAGTACAACTAAAAATCTATAGATCACCCCCTCACAAGTTTTTTTTTGTTATTTTTTTTTTTTTTTTTTTTACATTTGAGAAAATGGTTGAACATTTATCTTGTGTTTTTACGGTAATCAGGAAAAACATAATGACTCCATAATTAGATATTTGGAGATTTATAAGAAATCGGAATTTTAAACGCTAATTGTATCGGAATCCGGAATTTAGTATGGAATCGGTAATTGTATCAGAAATATTAGAATTGTCACCATCACTAATATATATATATATATATATATATATATATATATATATATATATATATATATATACATGCATACCGTAGACTTATCCGGCATAAGTCCTCTACAAACAGATAAAATATATAGAAGCTAGAAATAATTGCAAGAAAGAAATAGCAACAGCTAAGAGTAAATATACTGAAACCACCAGGAAACGCATTGAAGCGCAACAATTAGGAACTCGTGATTTCTAGAAAAATCTACAACAGTGTAGTAAATAATGGACAATCGACAATATCCCCACTATCAAACAATCATGAGCTTGTTTGCACAGCAAGTGAGAAAACTAACATGCATACCCATCAGTTTACCTTAGACACTACCTTGAACCCAGCAAGCCATTCCCTCCCTGATTTTCCTCTTCGGATAGAAACCACGCTAGATGATCTAAAGATCACGCCTTCCCAAGTACATGATATTATAAAAAAAAACCCAGACACCTCAAAAGCATACGCTAATTTAAAAAAATGCTCCTCCTGTTCTCTCTAAACACTTTAACAAATGCCTTAACGAAGCTTGCTTTCCTGTCTGCTAGAAACCTGCTCTGTGGTACCAGTTTACAAAAACTCTTGCGAAAAACTGACCCATTAAACTATCGTCCAATTAGCCTCCTCACTTTTTTCGCCAAAATATTTGAGTCCTTAATTAATCAAGCTCTAGTCCACCACCTTACAACTGCTAAACTTCTGTCAGACCACAAATATGGATTTAGGCAAGCCCGATCTACTGCAGATATTCTAACTGTAATTTCTGAACGTTTATACCAAGCACTGGATAAGGCAGGGGAGGGGAGGGCAGTAGCCTTAGATATATCTAAGGCTTTTAACAGGACATGGCACAATGGTCTTCTGATGAAAATAAAATCCTATGGTATTACTGGATGAATGCTTAGCATAATTGGATCCTTCTTAAATGAGAGAAGAATCCAGGTTGTCCTCGATGGGTGGACGTCCAAAAAAGTTGATAAAATGCGGGTGTACCTCAGGAATCGATCGTTGGACCTTTATTATTTCTGATATCTATAAATGACTTACCTGATAAAATTGTCTCTGATATGGGTATGTTTGCCGACGACATCACGCTATATAGCAGGCACGTGGGGAAAACTAATACATATCTAAGGTAATTGCCGATACCCTAGAGGAAGATCTTTAGTCTGTAGTGGAATGGGGTCATAAATGGAGGGTAATGTTCAATGCTGCCAAGACAAAGCTAGTTTCCTTTAATAATTACATGAAATCTTACCAACCACCAATAGCTATGGCTAGAGATATTTTACCTGAGAGCACTTCGCTCAAGCTCCTTGACTTAATGTTCACGGGAAACATGAGTGGAATAGATACATTGAGATCATTGCTAAGGCTGCTGCAAAGAAGCTGGTCTCTCTCTCTCTCTCTCTCTCTCTCTCTCTCTCTCTCTCTCTCTCTCTCTCTCTCTATCGTGCTAGGAAGTTACTTACGCCTGAAAATATCCTGTACCTCTACAAAGCTGCCATTCGACCATGTATGGAGTACTGCTGTCACATTTGGGCTGGTGCATCTGCTACTAGTCTCTTATTCCTGGACAGGGTCCAAAAGAGAGTCGCCAATCTAATAGGTCCTGAAACTTCAGCCCCTGTCCCACCGACGAAATGTTGCATCCCTCTGCCTGTTTTACAAGTATTTTAATCGTGGATGCTCTGACGAACTAGAAGCACTTGTACCCCCTTGATGAAAATACCCCCGACAAACCCGACAAGCAGCGAAGTCCCATCCCTACACAGTTGAGATCCCTAGATGTAAGAAAGCCTTTTACTCTAATAGCTTCTTCTCCAGAACGACAGGATTTGGAATTCTCTTCCAGTCTCCTGCTTCCCCAACTGTACTGACATGCAGAAGTTCAATTGTAATGTAAAAAGACAACTTGCTGCTAAACTCCCTACATAGTACCCCTAGAATTTAGGTCCCTGATAGTCAGATAGTATATCTATCTGTGTTTGTACACTTCCCTACCAAACTACTCTGTCAATTTTCAGTTTACAAACTCGAGATATGACATAACGGTATAGAAATTTGGGGAAAAAAATTTAATCGATTTTCGGCCAGAAATTTGGCTATCAAAGGGTCAAAGTTCAAAATTGGGGTCAAAGTTTTTAAAAATTTACCACTGCGGTATTTATTGTCTAAATATTTTAAATTTTACAAAAACTGTATTCACACATAGGGCAAGCTTTTAAATCGGTTTTTGGCCGAAAATTTGACTGCCAAGGGTTCAAAGTTCAGAAGATTTTATCTTTGCAGTCTCTATCAAACTATTCCGCCAATTTTAGGTCTTAACATTTGAATTTTTTTCATAAAGGGCCTTCAGACATGCAGTTAGCTTTTTAATCAGTTTTTGGGTGAAAATTTGGCTGCCAAGAGGTCAAAGTTGGAAAAGTCGACCTTTTCAGACTCTACCGAAGTCCAACACCAAATTTGTGTCTAAATACTTGAAATTTTAGATGTAGGTTACCTGGACATGTGTTAAACTTTTTAATATATATATATATATATATATATATATATATATATATATATATATATATATATACTCGAAGTTATCTGCATTAAAACCAAGCAATCCGGAGGTAGTACTTTTAATTTGGAGACGAGTAACAATATCTTAAGCTGCTTAACGTCATACAATTTTATCCCGTTGCACTAAATCTGGGGGTCACGAAATTTAAATTGTTAACGTACGTTTGGGAGCAATGCGGGGTCGTTATTTGGGCGTCTACCTCACTTGAAGCTGTCCATATCTGTTTTTTTTTTTATTCATTTCTTATCTCAAACTTTAAACTTTTAATATAGTAACTTACCTGTTAATAAAATATATATGCACTCACGGCAAAAATCTGGGACAGTTTAGTTTTTTTTTCCAATTTCTCCAAATCATTCGGGGGGATTACAACTAAACTTACACACATTTAACATATCTCTTATGTCGATACACTGTATTAATTACACTTCGTTATAAAGGATAGAAAAAATTTATGAGCATTTCAAATATTAAATTAGAATGGCTAAAACCGTGGGCCAAAGAAAAAGAATTTAAAAAAAACATTGAAACATCAAAATATCAACATTGTTGGACACACATTTAATATCCAGTGAACAAGCCTTTACTTTCTATAACTGCAGTGCAACTTCTACTGCAAAATTGAATGAGGTGGCGACATTCCTCAGCTGAAACCTTCGCTTATTCTTCTTTAAGTTTTAGTCACACATCTTCAGTATTGATAGAGTTTCTTACACTCACACAGTTCCCCAAAGAAGACCATAGGTTTTCAATGGAGTTTAGGTCCGGACTTTTAGGAGGCCAATCCAAAACATCCACATTTTGCTCGTTCAAAAATTCCATTTCATGACTAGCCTTGTGGCAGGGGCGTTACCTTGCATGAAAATAGGGTTTTCACACTCAGAATTTCGAAGTATAAATCTCCTTATAAATTTCCTCCCGTCAGATCCACTTACTTTCATCAGAAAGTTACACTTACTTTCATCAGAAAAAATACATTTTGCCATCTGTCCACAACACATGCTCTTAAGCAAAACTTAATCTGGGTTTATTGTTCTTGTTTATCAAAGGTTTCTTAGCTGGTGATCTCACAAACAATCCAATTTCATTCAGGCGTCTTGATACAGTTTTACGATACGTCACGATGTCATGATATGCATGTAGTTCACAAGAAATGTTGGCAGATGTCTGAAACCTATCGTTCAGTGCCATCTTCTTAATCAATCGATCTCGTCAAGGAGAAGTTATTTCAGGTCTGCCATTTTTCTTCAGTGGTAGAATTTTCCCAGTATTCTTGAAATCCTTTACAACTCTCCCAGTGGTACTTTTCGATAGCTTCAAGTCATCAGCTATCTTCCGTATTGAATAGTTTTCCTCATGAAGTGTAATAATTGTTTGTTTTTTTTTTTACGGAAACATCAATTTTAAGTGTCATAATGATGGTGAAACCGGCTACAATGACGACAAAGTGACATAATCGACTTATTCATCATTTCTGTACTTAAAAATGTCGGGAAAAAGATGACTACACAGTCCACAATAAATTATTTCTTTGCTTTGTCCCACGATTTTGGCCACTTTAATTTTAAAAAAATTGAAATGCTCATAACTTTTCTATCCTCTATAATAAAGTGTAATTAATACAGTGTATCAACATAAGAGATATGTTTAATGTGTGTAAGTTTAGTTGTAATCCTCCCCGAAAATATTCTGGAAAAATTGGAAAAAAACTAAACTGTCCCAGATTTTTGGCCGCTAGTGTATATTAAAAAAAAGTACACATATACTGTGAGCTATAAATGTTATAGCACAACGACCTTTAATGATAACGACCTGGATTATAGGGCCTATAAGATCAGAATGGATCATGTAGTATTGGTATAAAGACGGATATATCGGCTCGTTACAAAACGAAACGGAAATATATTACGAAATTGGACCGGTTCATGACAAATGTAGATAGAGAAATTGTCTATTGTATTTAATCATTGATATATATATATATATATATATATATATATATATATATATATATATATATATATATATATATACCTTTGAAGCCTCATCAAACAATAGGCATGAATGGAAGAACAAAATCAAAGTGGGCACAAGCCAATTCGAAGAAAATAAAAGAGTCAATCTAATAAGGAAACGGCAACAAATATCACTTAGAGCTAACCAACCACAACCACCCCCACAATACAATGTGACCAATGCCCTCAACTATTCAGAGCCCAAATTGGTTTTTCCAGCCACAAAAGGACTCACTATACCAATAATGACTGAAATTCTTATGAAACTCATAAAACTCTTTCTACTGCTTCTTTTCTGCATTGAACTTGGGAACTATGATATTCGGACACAGATGCATGCCGACGATATATATATATATATATATATATATATATATATATATATATATATATATATATATATATATATAAATATATATATATATATATATATATATATATATACAATTATTACTATAATAATTTTAAATGCCTACAAACACTAGTGTTTCACACTTTCGGGAATCATCAGTGCAAGGCGTCACGATTACCGCTGATCGGGAGATTCGGACCCGGCCATGGAACCATTTTTGACTCCATTAGCAAGAAACAAACCCACACGGCCAAATTTAACCACGAGAGATATCGTTGAACTATAAACATTTATTTTTAAATGTCGAGACGTCCGTCCATAGTGATCTAATGATTATAACATTATAATCTGTGCATGCGAGCTTTGTGACCGACATTCATTTCAACAGTAAAGTGCTCAAAAATATGCATATAATTATTTCATGTGTCTATATTGAATTTTATAAGAAGGTATATTTTATGTATCAAGTGTTCGTGTTTACTTCGATAGTGCTTAATGTTAAGCTAGATAGTATGTTATATATATATATATATATATATATATATATATATAGTAATCCACATACAGTACTGTTTTGCTGTTTCACAGCTCATCAGTGCGGCGAGACAGGCAACTGCCTCAAGCCAGGATCGAAACCCGACCGCCCAAATGACAGAAAATTCTTCTCACCATTACGCTATACGGCTGCTGCTGTGTGGGTAATGAATAAACGATGTTTTAATACGGCATAATCGCGTTGACACACCGGTTCTGGTCAGATCACCGAAGTTAAGTAACGTTGAGCCTGGATGGATGAGCATTTGGGAATTCTAGGCGCTGGATGTGCTCTCCGCTTATCTCGGCATTTGTTTCCAGTCGTCTTCACTTGCCACTGGTATTTAACAATGTCGACTCAGGAGAGGTGTAATTGGAGATTGCGTACCTCATGCCACAAAAAATTTCACGCGCATGCACCCCTACCTGGGTATCCATGGTCTGTTAAAGACTGAAGGATCCTTGATATATATATATATATATATATATATATATATATATATATATATATATATCAAGGCTCCTTCAGAGAGACGAATATTGGCTGAAGAGAGCTTGATAAGGATACCTTAAACGGGCCTTATTATCGGGCTTGAAACCGACGGTACCAATGATCTGACTCAACTAACAACTTTCTGTACACAAAATATAAATACGCTCTTACATTTTGGATTTTCCTTTTAATTGAGCACTCTGCTGGAATTCTTTTCCCCCCCAAAAAAACTAATCATATATATATATATATATATATATATATATATATATATATATATATATGAGGATGAAAACATCACGTGGCTCACAAAATTCAATGCGTGGAAGACTAGACATATGCTGAAGACAAAATATAACAAAAATAATTAAGCACATGAATAAATTATTAAGCGAGAAATTTTTACAGGTTTCATTCGAATAAGAATACTTTGTCTGAAAACGTTGGTTGATCCGAAGGAAACCTGTCAATCTCTCGTTTGATGATTTCTTCCTGTGTTGGATTGTTGGGTGGATGGAGTACTGCTGCCACATCTGGGCAGGACCTGCTAAAAACACCCTATCCTGCCTTGACATAGTACAAAATAGACTTTGTGGCTTAGTGGGGATGCCCTTTTCTCTTCCCTAAAACCTCTCTCCCACAGAAGGGACGTTGCGAGCCTGTCTTTGTCTTATCGTTATTTCCATGGCAAGTGCTCGTCTGAGCTCCAATCTCTGGTCCCCGCTCACCAATCTTTCACGATAAACACCCGTCTAGCTGAAATCATTGTCAAATATTTTCCCCACTCTTTATTTGTGCCAAAACTAAAACGTAGATTACATGAACAAAGCTTCTTTCTTAGAAGTGCACTCTCTTTCGTTTGCCTGTTTTCCACCTGACTACAACTTAGATGTGTTCAAGTCCAACATAAACAAATTCCTTATGAACCGTCCCCTTAAGTAAGACACTTTATCAAATCTCCAATACTAACGATACTACGATACTATCCGATTGATTACTGTACACGCAATAACCCTTATCCCCGAGTGGCTTTCTGGCCTTGATAAGTGGTGACAACCATGTGAAAAAAATGGTGTTTTTTGTATTTTTCATACACACAGGCATATGCATACACACACACACGCACACCCACACATGCATACATACACATATATATGTGTGTGTGTGTGCGTGTGTGTGTGTGTGTTCTGATATTGTTTATTGAATAGATCTATTTTAGTGTTCATTCTTTAGATTAATTTTATTTGTTTATTAATGTAATCAGCTGCAATTATGTAAAATACGATTTTATCATTAAAGTTACTTTTAATTAAAGCAATTTTGAATTACTTATTTTTTGCGAATCTATTAACGCTGAAAAACAATATGGTACTTATGTTTTTCATAATATGACCCTTTGTTCCGTCAGCGACTGTTCACAGGTGCTGTTGCGTGTCGTGTTACGACACTACCATATTAAAGACAACCTTTTTTTGAGGATCACAACTATAAACAATGCCAATCTCCTTTTATACGAGTCGGGGCAGAAACAACAGGTGTTTTCGAAATCGCTATTATTATGCCCTTTATTATGATGAATACATCAAATAGGTACGTTTTGTTTGCAAAGGCATGTAATTTTATAATTTAACTAGCATGGGTACCCAGCGTTGCCCGGGTCGACATGAAGTTCTGTTTGGAACACGCCTGTTATACTAAGGATATTAATAATTTTCATCATGGGCAACCTCGGTGTATACCCCACAACAATATCAAAAATAAAAGAACGGATAAAAACATGTAAATGCAATCGCCCCTAGAAAAAAAAGTACGTGATAATCTCTCCACACTTTTTGGCAGAAGGGATACAAAGAGAGCAAAATATTCTCCGGATATTGAGCACTTTTGTTGCAGTGCGATCAAAAGAACACCCTCCGAAAGTAAATAAATAAATAAATAAAAACAATTTTTTTCAATAAAAATAGACGCGAGTGCCCGAGCGACCGTCCAAAAAAAAAAAAATTAGCGACATAGGCAAACTCGAACCTGAAATGCTAATGAAAAAAAAACGTATAACAATTTTAAATAGAACACTTAAAATAATTATCTCGCTAGAAACATTTACTAACATATTGCTATTTAGTAAAATCAATTTTCCTTAATGTAATATGCAACTGAGGTGACCTTTTAATTGTATATTTTGCAAGAATCATACTTTATATAAAAATAAATGGAAAAGTAAAGTAACGTACATTTTGTATATATTAATCAAATTGTGAACAAACAAAAAAAAACAGACAGGAATACGAATTTATATAAATAGATAACTAGCTTGTGTTCCCGGCGTTTCCCGGGTGTTTGGGGTGTGTTGAGCAAAAAAAAAAATAATTTTAAAAATGGTAGTAGGCAGGCAGGCTCGAATTCGTACCGCGCAGGAGGAAAAGACGGTTAAAAAATGTGGCGTCTTTGCTGTTGCGCCTATCGCCAAACCGGAAGTGGCGAAGGTTTAAATTAAGGTTGCTGAATCGAAAAGAGGGGATGACTTTCGAAAATATTGGCGAAAAAAGCGACCTCTCCCAGTAGAAAAGTGGCCAGTTGAGGGTGAAGGAATTAATGTTTTTAGACAATCTTTCGATAATTTTCGTCCGAAAGGTCGAACTTATAAACGATACCAATCTTGTAAAAATCTGTCGCCTCTCTCGTAGGTTTGAGGCAGACATACATACATACATACATACATACATGCATTTAAACAGACAGATGAGATTTATATTATAGATGGATTATTTGCTTTGTTTCAGATAAAAGTTCGAAATATGGACGATTAAACATGAGGTTTTTGCATGCGAGAACTATATGAAAAGTAACGAGTCAGCCATAGCTGTTTAGAGAGAATTTCGCCGGCATTTTAACCTAATTCAACATCAGGTAATTTCTAAAAGAGGCACAGTTCTAAACTGGATTCATTCTTTTCGCACAGAATGCGCGCAGAGGCTTGCTACAGAGAGTGGATGCAAACTTTCATAAACGCATTCATACCTGCATCACCGAAAATGGACATCGCATGAAATACATCATTTTTCACACTGAACTTTATAAAATGGTAAACCTTTTTTGAATAAATGACGAAAAATATGGAGTCTTATATTTCATATTTCATAATTTATTTTTTAAAAATAACACACATTTTATTTCTGCCTCAGCTTGTATTTGAGATCGTGTGCCCTGTAAAGTTAGATCAGTTTTTCTCAACCACCATGCAGTAGTATATTAGTGTGTCGTGGAATGATAACTTGTATGCCAGAAAGAGATTATTGGTCGAAGCCCCAACTTTTTATAGGTTAAAAATATTTTCATATGATTATAGCGAAGTTGTTTGTTTTAGGTTGGTGCAAAAAATAATGTCGTTTTTTACGTTCAACTTCAAAAGATCATACCTCGTTTCTTTATTAATCGAAATAAAAACCATTGAAGTCGACATATTTTGGCCAACGGAGAACAAATTTATTTAATCTCATTAGCATAGAAATCCGGAGTTCTGGAAGCGATGAAGACATTGGAGGTCGATTCGGCATCATCTCGGCTTTTGAAGCATTTTTCGCACAGCTAGTTGTCGAGATGCTTGGAAAGTGATAATTGGTGGGCAAGAGGCCCGGTGAATATGGCGGATGAGACAGAGTCTCGTAGCCCAATTCGTTCAGCTTCTGCAGGGTCAGTTGAGCAACATGCGGGCGAGCGTTGTCATGGAGGAGAATTGGTCCCTTCATATTGACCAATCTCGGGCACATGCGTTGGAGCTACTGGTGCATTTCGTCAATTTGTAGGCAGTACTTCTCCGTCGTAATCGTTTCGCCTGGATCCAAGAAGTTATGATGGATGATACCGGCCGCAGACCACCAAACAGTCACCATAACCTTTTTGGTGAAATTTCGGCTTCGGGAAGTGTTGTGGAATTTCTTCTGCATCCAACCATTGGGCTGAACGTCGCCGGTTGGCGTAGAGGATCCACTTCTCATCACACGTCACAATCCGCTCGAGAAATGGGTTGTTTTTGTTGCGCAGAAGACACCTCAAAACGATGTTTGTTTTTTTTTATCCTTTAATTCATGCGACACTAATATATCCAACATTTTGGACTTCCCTATTTGATTTAATGGCGAACGACTATTGAGTGGTAAACTTCCATTTCAACAGTAACTTCTCGTGTTGTTTTGAGAGTATCGGCTTTAATTAAGGCTTTCAAATGTTCGTTATCAACCGCAGTCGCACGGCCGCGGCCGTCTTCATCTTTGAGGCTCTCGTCACCATTGCGAAATTTCTTGAACCACGGTTGTGCCACAGGTTCGTTAGTGGTTCCTGGGCCAAACACATAATCGATATCACGAGCTGTGCCGGCAGCTTTTCGGCCTTGTTTGAACTGGAACAACGCCATCGTGCGGATTTTAATTATGTCCATGCTGTCGAAAAGTCTTCAAAAATGCATTAAGAGATTGAGAACGGTAACGAATTGCACGATTCGATAGAGCGAAAAACGCGCTTTAAAATAATATATATCATGGCTGTATATATATATATATATATGTATATATATATATATATATATATATATATATCAATGAATGAATTCAGAAACCATATATAAAAGTGAGAAACCATATATATGTGAGAAAACGATATTGTTTTTGCACCACTCTAATATCGATAAATACAAACTCACATATTATTACATATGTGATGTTGATGCGTATATGATAAAAAAGTGAATAAAATTTTATATAAATCGTTTGTTTTAATTGTTAGATATTTTCGACTTTCCATAACAATAAGGGTTGTTGCGTTTTATATCATCTATCTCGTTAACAATATTAACGGATTTTTGTATGTATTTCCCGTCTAATATTTAAGAGTCTTAAACCAAGGTTTTAATTGGGGAAATATTAATAAACAAATCAATAAAATAAAATAAATAAGAAATTTAATTAATCAAACAAATATTTTATACGTTAATATTTATATATAATTTTAATCAAAATAAGATCGGCAGATTTATAGATACACAAAACATAATCGAAATCCGAATAGATTTCACATTACACGCTGTCTCCAGTATGGATTCACAGCATCACTCATTTCCGTTCGGAATTTAAATAATCACTGATTTGCTAAAATTTTAAATAAATAAAGAAAAAATAACGTAAATAATAAATCAACAAGTAGATAGAGAAAGAATTAAAAAATAATTGAATAAGTATATAAATGAAAATATCTATATTAACAGCGATGATATTAAGAAACCCTACTCATAAATCCTTTCTGCTTTACAATTTATTAGATTAAATTAACTTGTTAACGCGTTGCCATCACAAATACCCTCCCTACTATAAACATATAAGTGGCATATTACAATCATACATATATTTTAAAATAGGATATTAATAAACAAATATATAATAAAAATAAGAGCAGCATATTTTATTGACGCACACAGCCTTGCACAAAAACGTAATAGATTTAACATTAATGCTGTCTCCATTACGGATTCACAGCATCACTTAGTTCCGGTAAGAATTTAACTAATAATTTATATCTGTTCCGGACCCGTATCGAATCGGTAATTGAGGCTGAAGGCGGATGCATTAAATTGATTTCAACTCTATTACATGATCAAGTTACCTGAATTGATTTTTTCAATAAAAGTAATAAAATAAATCTGTAATTTTGTTTTCTTTTGGGCGACAAATTTATTGTTCCACCTTGTAATTAATATGGCGTTTCCAAAGATGTTAGAAATATTTGATACGTTAATGCTAGATAATATTTATATTTTTACCATAGGAAACACGTTACTAAATTAGGAAACGACGAGAAACGGATAAACATGGTGCCGTTGGGAGGAAAGATTTGCTCTTTGTAGCATCCTTTGAAGGATGTATTATATTTAATAAAGTGATGGTCGGATCCTTGGAAAATAAGTAATAAAAATGTTCTTATTTTTACCAGTTCTCCTCTTTGTTCTCTCAAGGCTACGGTCAAAACAACCGAGAACTCATAATCTAGTCGGGTATGCATTTAAGAATATAATCTAGGTTTCACAAAGGAGAAAACGCTATTTTTAAGATACGTCTATATTGATAGTCTAAATGCATGCGTTACAGTGTAATGAAATACCATTAAAAATCTAAGCATAACAAAAACCGATAATGCTCTTACAAGTGCACGCCTGGGTGTTAACCAAGAATGCTATTAAAAATGTAGGCGTAACAAACAAACGAAAAAATAGTCAACATATATTAAATTACTTGTAGAAAAGGCATGCTCCCAGTTCCGGACCTGTATTGAGGAGGTGATTGAGGCTGAAGGCGATTGAATTGAATAGATGTCAGCTCTGCTACATAAACAAGTTACCTGAATTGATGTTTTTCAATAAAAAGTTTTAAAATAAAGCTGTAGTGTTGTTTTCTTTTGGGCGACAAATTTAATGTTCCACCATGTTTATGGCAGATTTCTCAGGTGTAATAGGTGGTTTGGGTTAGGGTTAGGGTTAGGGTTAGGGTTTGTGTTCCAGTGTTGGAATGTTTTATTATCTGTGGGTTTCGTGTAGAAGGATGTTGATATTCTTTTTTTCTGAAATTTGATTGTTTTGTCTAGAAACATAACGAATATTCCAAGATTAATTTGGCATTGTAATTGTGGCAAAAGCTGTGAAAATGAGGGCTTACCATTCAAGAGACCTAGGTGTGCGTGTGTGCTTTGTCATCGCTGCGAAGCTAGGATAAGAAAAGAATTCCAAGATGGCGCCGATGGCGTTTTGTAATGGTATGATCTCGGAAACTCTCGCAAAATCTCGTGCATATATGCAAATCAGTTGGTCTTCGACAACTATAAATTCAGGTCGTTTTGGAAGGCAAGGCGAGAGGAAAGAACAGCCGGTTGGTAATTGTGTACGCTGGATCGTGTTGATGGCGTGTCACCGTGTCTGTGTGTGTACTGATCGAACCGCTTTCCTGTCCCTTGCACATTGGACTTTGAATTGGTTTACATTGGACTTGCACTTTGGACTTTGAATTTGTTTAGATTGGACTTCAACTTCAGTAATTATAACCAAATAAGGAATGTATCGTCGATTTTTGGTTGGTTGTTTTTGTTTTACGGCATATCAACCCTTATCAGGTTATTTAATGCCGAATCCAAAGATTTTGAAGACAATTTTTTTATAGAATATATTTGTTGTTTTGAAGTCGGTTTCTATTGAACCCATACTTGGAACCCTAACAGGTACTACCACTCCGGGTCAGAGTGGATCTGGGAGCAATGGCAATTAAAGGGTGACTCCACACTCCCCGAAGCCCGCAAGTTGGGGCCTCGCCACTGGATATTGTTTAAGGTCATATCCAGGACCATATCGCCGATTTTGCTACAGGTGTGAAATGGTTTGAATAATTTTATTGTTTCGATTATTTTGACTACGGTTCTCATTTTATGTGTCTTTCTCACAACGTTTCGGCCGATATAACTTCCGAACTTCTTTTCAGTTTTTGTTGCAAGGGCACCTGGCCTCACGGTAAAGTAAAATCTAGATTCCCGAGTTTGATAGAAAAATTCCCGAGTTCGATAAGATGCATCTAAGGAAAAATGAAAGTTGCACCAACTGTTGCCAATACTGCTGCAAAAAAATGACGGCCCTCCTTTTCATGCTAGCAAATTACTCACACCAGATAGTATATATTTATAAAGCAACAATTCGCGACTGCATGGAGTATTGTTGCCACATCTTAGTTAGTGCTTCTACCGTTAGTTTCTCCATCTTATACAAGGTCACAAAAAAGAGCATCAATCTAATAATTCCCGCACGATCAGCTAAGCCTCAATCGTTGCCCCATCGCTGCAATGTTGATTCCGTGTGCCTGTTTTACAAATACTTTAATGGAATGTGTATTGATAAACTCATAACACTTGTGCTCTCTCTCGGCATATAAACTCCTAACTAAACCTCTCGACATATAAACTCCTAACTAAACCTCTCGACATATATACTCCCCACTAAACCCCTCGACATATAAACTCCCAACTAAACCTCTCGACATATATACTCCCAACTAAACCTCTCGACATATATACTCCCAACTAAACCTCTCCACATATATACTCCCTACTAAACCTCTCGACATATATACTCCCAACTAAACCTCTCGACATATATACTCCCAACTAAACCTCTCGACATATATACTCCCAACTAAACCTCTCGACATATAAACTCCCAACTAAACCTCTCGACATATAAACTCCCAACTAAACCTCTCGATATATAAACTCCCAACCAAACCTCTCGACATATAAACTCCTAACTAAACCTTTCGACATATAAACTCCCCACTAAACCTCTCGACATATAAACTCCCAACTAAACCTCTCGACATATAAACTCCCAACTAAACCTCTCGATATATAAACTCCCAACTAAACCTCTCGACATATATACTCCCAACTAAACCTCTCGACATATATACTCCCAACTAAACCTCTCGACATATATACTACTAACTAAACCTCTCGACATATATACTCCTAACTAAACCGACTAGCAACAAAATGTCACGTTTCTACTGTTGTGATCCCTAGATGCAAAAGCCTTATACTCTAATAGTTTCTTTTTTCTCAGACTGATAGATTTAAGAATTCCTTCCCTGTTTACTACTCCCTTGACTGTATTAACGTACAGAAGTTTAAATGTAATGTTAACATATATCTCACTGCTTCTCATAGTTCCCTGTTACACACGATCTCAACTAGTAGCTCCTTATGTTCCTAGTTAACAATTCGGGGTGAAAATAATTAAAAAAAAAGCGTTGTGGGACTAATACTAAAAATGAGAACAGTAGTCCGAGTAGTGCAAATTAAATATTAAAAAAAAGGCTATATATCTGTATGTTTGTCTGTCATTCTGTTTCCATATTTTCAAACTCTATCTCCTCCGAAACTAAAAGTCGCAAAGTGGCGCTAAGGTCCTCAAATGATAGGATTTTTATGTGCCGTTCTTTTATGAGTCTTTAGCAGTTAAAATCGTTTTAAGGAGTCAAAAAAAGCTCAAAATTGAAAATAAAATTGGTATACATTTTGTACATTCATCTTAGTTTATTTTTAATTTAATTTTTTAACAGTTCATATGCGTATCACGTTGGTATAGTGGTAACGTCACCAGCTTTGAATGTTAAAGTTTTGCTTCAGGTTTTTGATCTTAGCTGATGTCACCCGAATACGTTTTTTTTTTTTTTTGTACTTTCGAAATCACAGCTATATAATAATATATACGGAACTTGGACAAATTAAAATATGATATTTAAGCGTATTTTACACCCGACCACCCCCTAGTCTAATATATAAAAAGGTTATATGCCTGTTTGTCATCATATTTCCAAACTCTATCTCGTCCACACCTAAAAGTAACAGTTTGTTACGGATCGTTCTTTTACGGGTTTATATCCGCTTAAAATACTTTTAAGGAGTCAAAAATGGGTCAAAGTAGAAAAAAAAAAATCGTTATAAATGTTGTACATTTATCTGAGATTATTTTAAATTTTTCATTTTATTCACTTTATATGCGTTTCACGTTAGTACAGTGGTAAAGCCACCAACTTTGAATTTCGGTTTCGATTCTAGCTCATGGCACCCAAATACTTACTTTCGAAGTCGCAGCCTTATAGTAATATATACGAAATTTGAACTCATTAAAATATCATATCTAAGCGTATTTTACGACCGGGTGAAGCCGAGCGCCTACCCTCGCTCGCCTAATACATAAAAGTCTATATTTCTGTCTGTCTCCATTTGTTCAAACTCTATCTCCTCCAAGACGAAAAGTTGCAGGGCGGCACTAAGGGGCCTGAAATGATTGGATTTTTTACGGATCGATATTTATGTGTCTTTATTCAGTTAAAATAGTTTTCTAGCGGTCAAAAATGGATCAAAATTGAAAAAATCGTTATACATTTTGTAACTTCATCTTAGTTTATTTAAAACCAGTTTATATGCGTTTCGCGTTGGTGCAGTGGTAACGTCACCAGCTTTGAATGCTACTTTTGTTTTCGATTTCGATTCTAGATGATGCCCCCCCCAAAAAAAATACTTTGTATTTTACTTTTGAAACCACAACTTTATAATAATATATACGAAATGTGGAAAAATTAAAATATCATATTTAACCTTATTTTACGCCCAGGAGAAAGCAAGTGTCCCCTACTAGTCTAATATATAAAAAGTTACATGTCTATCTGTTTGTCTGTATGTCTCCATATTTTCGAAATCTTTCTCCTCCAAAACTAAAAATTGCAAAGCAGTGTTAGGGGCCGGAAATGATTGGATTTTTTTTTTTACACAGTGGTCACCACTTATCAAGGCCCGGAAGCCACTCAGGGATAAGTGTTATTGCAAGTACATTATGTTAATGTGGAGATTTGATGAAGTGTTTACTTAAGGGGGCGATTCATTAGGAATTTGTTAACGTTGGACTTGAACACATCCAAGTTGTAGTCAGGTGGGAAGCAGGCAGAAGGAACAGAGTTCCACAGGCGTGCAGTTCTAAGAAAGAAGCTTTGTTCATGAAATCCACGTTTTGATTTAGGCGCAGATATAGAGTGGGGGAAATTTTTCACAGTGGATTCAGCTAGTCGGGTGTTTTTCGTGAAAGATTGGCGAGGGGAGGACCAGAGATTGGAGTTCAGACGAGCACCTGCCATGGAAATAACGATAAAACAAGGATAGGCTCGCAACGTCTCTTCTGTGGGAGAGAGGTTGCAGGGTAGAGAAAAGGGCCCCCCACTAAGCCAGGAAGTCTATTTTGTACTCTGTCAAGGCAGGATAGGCTGTTTTTAGCAGCTCCTGCCCAGATATGGCAGCAGTATTCAATCCTTGGACGTACTTGGCTTTTATATAGATAGATAAATGCATCAGTAGTGAGATATTTTCTGGAGCGGTAGAAGGATCCCACCATCTTTCCAGCGACCTTGGCAACAGACTTGATGTACGTGTTCCATTTCAGATCAGGAGTAAAGGTCAAACCCAGAAGCTTGTCAAAACACGGGGCCTCTCCTAGACGAGAACCATCCATCCCAATTGATAGCAGATGGGGATCAGAGCGTTGATGATGTAAGGATGGGAGTTTGGTTTTAGATGCATTAAAGGTAACCAGGCACGTCTTCCTCCACTGAACCACGCGCTCAAGATAAGAGGAGAGAGAATCAGAGAGAGAATTGTTATGGACCGTTATTGTAGGGTTCGTTAGTCGGTTAAACTAGTTTTTAAGGGGTCAAAAATTGGTAAAAATTGAAAAATTGTTATACATTTTGTGCATTCATCTTATTTTATTTTTAATTTTTAATTTTTAATTTTTAATCGGTTCATATGCGTACCATGTATTTCATATTTATGATTATACTAGCAGGTTGCTCGACATTACCCGGTCGTAAAATACTCTAAAATAATATATTTTGATTAAAGCAGATTTCGTATTTATTATTATACTTGCCTGGATGCCCGGCGTTGCCCGGGTGTTTTTGAAGGTGTGTGCTGAGCAAAAAAAAAAAAAAAAAAATTGGTAGTTGGCAGACAAGTTCGGACACGTACCGTGAAGGAGGAAAAGAATATGAAAAAAATAACGTCTTTGCTGTTGCGCCCATCGCCAAACAGGAAGTGACGTAGGTTAAAATTAGGGCTAAACAATCGAAAAGAGGGGATGAATTTCGAAAATATCAGCGAAAAAAGCGACCCCGCCCTGTAGAAAAGTGGCCAGTTGAAGGTGAAGGAATTAATATGTTTAGACAATTTTTTGATATTTGTCGTTCGAAGGGTTGAGCGTCAAAACGATACTCATATCGTGAAAATCAGTCGCCTGTGTCGAAGGTTTTAGGTAGACATGCAAACATACATACATACATTTAAAGATACAGATGAGATTTATATTATATTATATTATATTATATTATATTGGACCCAATATATAGTAATGATTTAAGAAATTTAAAAAAAATGACTTGTGCGTCACCACCGAGAATCGAAACCTCAACGTTTAGCTTACGGTTTTCTTTTTACTTTGACGTTAATGCCTGAACTATGAAGACATGTTTGCTGCAGGGTTAAAATTTAAAACATGAACAATAGCTATTACGTTACGCATGCATATTCGTAATGCCATCGTCCAATCTTCACCTGGCAAATTAAACTTTTTTTTTTTAATTTTATACTTGTGATTTTCCCCGGCTAAAACCCACATATAAAGTTGCACATGGGTTCGAATACCCTATATATTAAGTTTAATGTCTGTAGACTAACAACTGACAGTGGGGTTTGGTAGGCAAATTTTTGTAAACACACACACATATATATATATATATATATATATATATATATATATGTATACGCATACATAAATATATACAAAAGAAGTGTGCGTTTACTATAACCTTTTTATGCAAATATTACACAAGTATAGATCATGTAGAATATCTTTATTAATATAATTACGCATAATAGTTAAGTAAAAGTGATCATCCCATACGAAAACCGAAAAAAAAACTAATAGGGAATTAATTAAAATGAATGTTTAAAAGAATATGCAAATTAGCTCGATCTTTTGCAGATGAATTCAGTTCCACGATCCATGTATAACAAAGTGGTATTTTCTTTTTAAATAAATAGAAAGGGTTTTTAACATGAATATCAATACACAAACAGCAAAAAACAAATTTATAGGAGTATAGATATAGAAGATAGAAGATATACGAAATCTGGACAAATAAGATATCATATTTAAGCGTATTTTACGACTGGACAGCCTCCAATCGCCAGTATAATATATAAAAGGCTGTATGTCTGTCTGTCTCGATATCTTAAAACTCTATCTTCTCCGAAACTAAAAGTCGCAGAGTGGCACTAAGGGTCTCAAATGATTTGATTTTTATGAACTGCTTTCTTATGGGTCTTTAGTCAGTTAAAATAGTTTTTAAGGGGTCAAAAATGAGCCAAAATTGCAAAAATCCTTATGCATTTTGTACATTCATATTAGTTTATTTTTTATCAGTTCCTATACGGGTCACGTTGATACTGTGGTTACTTGACCAGCTTTTAATGCTACAAGTTTACATTTGGTTTCGATTCTAGCTGAGAGCACCCAAATACTTTCTTTTTTTTTTTTTTTTTTTTGCTTTTAAACTCACGATTTTATAATAATATATACGAAATCTGGACAAATAAAAATATCATATTTAAGGGTATTTTACGACCGGACAAAGCCGGGCGACTTCCCCCCCCCTCCGCTACTCTGATATATAAAAGGCTATATGTCTGTCTGTCTCCATATTTTAAAACTCTCTCATCTCGGAAACTGTCACAGAGCAGTGCTAGGGCCCTCAAATGATTGGATTTTATATGGACCGTTCTTTTATGGGACTTTCACCGGTTAATATAGTTTTTAGGGGTCAAAAACGGATCCAAATAGGAAAAATCATTATACATTTTGTACATTTATGTTAGTTTATTTTTTCGGAGTTCACGTGCGTGTCTCGTTGGTGCAGTGGTAACGTAGCCGGTTTTGGGTGTTACAGTTTTGCGTTCGGTTTCGATTCTAGCTGACAGCACTCAAATACATTTTTTTTTTCACTTTTGAAATTACGTATATACGAACTCCGGAAGAATTAAAATAACATATTTAAGCGTATTTTACGACCCGACAAAGTCCCCCCCCCGACCCTGCTAGTAATATAAATAGATGCGTGTCTTAATTTAAACAGGAAAAAAAAAATGACGTAGGACCAAAATGGTTCCGAAGTGATTTGAAGTTAATAGTGCGTGCCCGTGTGTCGAACACGCAACGGTTGATTGATTGAAAAGTATTTGATTGAATTGACAGATCAATGAATATTGATAAGGAATCGAGGCTTTTAATTTGGGCGAGAGTATTCGATGAAAGCGATCGCTGAATAAAATATGACTGGGGTGGGGACAGTCAATAGACAAAGGATGGGTGGCGCATAGGAAATTTGCCAGGAGATAAATTTAGACGTAAGCAAACCGAATAACATAAAGGGTCAACAGATTTCAATTAATACTGATTATATTTATAGCAGAGAATTATTTGATTAAAAGAGTAATAAACTGCATATGATATAAATGGAGAGTGTTTATAGTCGTTTCCGAGAGTTCTCTACGAATGTGTTCTCTCTCTCTCTCTCTCTCTCTCTCTCTCTCTCTCTCTCTCTCTCTCTCTCTCTATCTATCTATCTATCTATATATATATATATATAGATATATATATATTTATAATATAGAGCTGAATGTGTGTGTGTGTGTGTGTGTGTGTGTGTGTGTGTGTGTGTGTGTGTGTGTGTGTGGTCACGAATAGGCTCCTATATGGTTGACTATTTAAAAAAAAAAAAATCATTACATATAATGATAGAAGAGTTATCGAGACACAGGAATGGGTATGTTTGATCTTCAGAACGGTGGTTCATTAAATTGTGGGGTCTGCGTCCGCGCCTGGTCCACAAAGTATGGAAATAAAAAATGTTAAAAAAAAACGTTTACAGGTGTTACAGGTGTTTTTGATATAGATGTATATAATAATACTTTGATAAGTATGTTTTTTAACTTAAATAGGGATGGTATAATAAAATTGTGGGGTCTGCGTTCGCGCCTGGCCTCCATAGAATGGAAATAGGCACAAACTTTAATAAAGACTTTTCATATCTATCTGCGTAAGTATGCTTTGATAATTATGTTTCAGTTTGAAGAAATATGGTATAATAAAATTCTGGAATGTTCGTTCGCATCTGACCATAGAATGGAAATATGTCACAAAGTTTAACAAGGTTTTTTAATATAGATCCACAGAATATTGTGATAAGTGTTTCAGTGTGAACAGGTATGGTATAATAAATTATGGGGTTTATCTATTTTATTTTTACTTTCATCATATTTTGCTTTCGTTTTGATACACCCAAATTCGAAGCTATCTCTTTACAACTCTTCCTTTTCATAACCTATCATAAATCAGAGTCCATTTTCTGTACGCTGTTTTTGAACCCAGTCAACGATGGGTACTTTTGCTAGTATATATATATATATATATATATATATATATATATATATATATATATATATATATATATATATATATATATATATATATTAGTGCTGGGAAGATTAATCGGAATCGGGAATCGGAAAAAATTGATGTCTATTTTCCGATGCCAAAACGATTCTTTTAATTGTCTTTTTTATTTGATTTTGTTTAAATCAAAATCTTCCATTGCTGGTAATAATAATAAAATAATAAATATTTATGGATTCTAAATTACCAGTAAAGCTAAAATCTATAGATCATCCTCCATAAGTGTAATTTTACGTTTAGGAAAATATCTGCATATTTAACGTGTGCTTTTTACGAAAATCGGGGAGATAACAATCCTATAGTTAAATATGTAGAGATTTAAAAGAATCGGAATTGGAATCGGTAATTATATCGGAATCGGGAAAAACATTGAAATCGTATTATAACTAATATATATATATATACACACATATATATATATGCATATATATAAGTTGAGGTTTTGTGGCACTGATATTGCTATTAAATGCCTACCTCTTCTATTTAAAGATTATTAAAGTAAACTTCTTAATATACTCAATCATGGGTATGTGAATGACTTCATAATGGTTAACTAATTTGCATATTCCTTTGAAAACCCGACTTCAATTAATTGATTAGTTTAGTTTAGTTTTTTTACAAAGCAGCCAGCAGTTATAAAGGCCCAGAGGTCACTCAAGGATAATGGTTAAAGTGTGTATAGTAGTCAATGGGACAATATCATATTCATCGTTAGTAGTGAAAATTTGGTAAATTGGATTGCTTCAGGGAAACTCCTCATCAAGAATTTGTTTACGTTGGACTTGAAAATGACCATATTGTAGTCGGCTGGAAAGCAGGCAAACAGAAGAGAGTTCCACAGGTGTGCAGTTTTATGAAAGAAGCTTTTTTCATGGAATTTACGTTTAGGTTTAGGCACAGATAACGAGTGGGGAGTAATTATTGATAGTGGTTTCAGCTAGACGAGTGTTTCTCGTGAATGTTTTGCGGGAGTGGCTAGAGATTAGAGCTCAGGCGAGCACTTACCATAAAAATAATGATTAAGCAAAGACCGGCTCGCAACGTCTCTTCTGTGAGAAAGCGGTTGCAGGCAAGAGAAAGGCCATTCCCTACTCGGCTACAAAGTCTATTTTGAACTCTGTCAAGGCAGGATAAGATCTTTCTAGCAGCTCCTGCCCAGATGTGGCAACAGTACTCCATCCTTGAACGTACCTGGTTCTTATACAGGTAGAGAATTGCATTAGAAGTGAGATATCTAATGGATCTATAGAAGGATCTCACCATTTTGGCAGCGACCTTGGCAACGGATTTGATGTACGTATTCCTCATTTAAGTTCAGGAGTAAATGTAAGGCCCAGAAGCTTGTCAAAACATGGAGCCTCCCCAAGACGAGATCCATTCATTTTAATTGATGCCAGATGGGGATCAGAGCGCTGTTAATGTAAAGCTAGAAGCTTGGTTTTAGATGCATTAAGAGTAACCAGTCACTTTTCCCCCGTTGTATCACATGCTCATAATCAGGGAAAAGAGAATCAGAGAGAACTTGGTCGTTTACGGCTTTTGATGTGCTGCCACAGATGGTAGTGTCGTCAACATAAATGTCTAGGAATGATGTAAGGATGTGATTTGGAAGATCATTAATGTAGATCAGGAAAAGAGTTAGGCCCAGGATGGACCCCTGAGGGACTCCAGCATACTACTCTTATGAGCCTAACAGAGAGAAATGGTTTAATAACCGAGAAGACATTTCCTGCTATACCATAGTTGGAAATCTTGTGACGTAGGCCTTTATGTCATACCCTATCAAAGGACTTTTATATGTCAAGAGCAATTGCCCTAGAAAGGAAGCCTCTGTCGAGAGATTTGCTAATCCTATCAGATATAACCGTAAGCGCATCTGCTGTAGATCTAGCAGAACAAAAACCATATTGTATATCACTAAAAAGGTTATTTTTGCTGAGGAGTTTGACTACTTCTCTATTCAACACAAATTCCAGCAACTTACTCATGACGCACAGGAGACTTATTGGTCTGTACTGAGAGGGAGATGATCGATCACCTGAATTCTTAAATACAGGGCATACTAATTAATTCTTTTAGGATGTGGGGAAGCAATTCTCTTTAAGTTGCTTTACTAACATCAAGGTGTTTGATTAGCTTGGAAACATCACGCACAGATATTTGTATGTTGCATAACGTATTTTCTGATACAGGAGGAAATACGGAGGCTTTGGCAGCCTTAGTCGCATAGGGTAGAATTGGCTGCAAAGTTCTTGGCAAAGAGTTTGGCTTTATCTGATGCTGATGAGATCACCCCAGGTTCATTGATGATAGTTTGGATAGAGCACACGTTTCTGTTCAGGATCCTGTTTGCTATTTGTCAAAACTGGTGGGAACCAAGCCGCTGCTAAGCCACTTTGGACTTGACGGACTGGACATACAACTCTCTAGCGTGCTCCATTACTCTTTTACAGTGGTTGCTGAAGCGTCTTTAGTCTCAATACATCTGTTACATTGGAGGCGATGGAAACAGTGATTTCTGTATGCAATGGCAGCAACACATTCCGGAGAAAACCACGTCTGGCTGTATAGTTTTTGCTTGATTTTTTTTCGAGGGTGTGAAACGGTCTATACCTGCAATTAACCATTCTGTCAGGTCTGATACAAATATGATACAAATCCTTTTTGAACATGGAACGCAGAGGTAGATCTGGTATAAATGTACGGAAGCTATCGCAGTCAGCCATAGAGTATCGATATACTGTACGATGGAGAGGTATGTCTGAGGACTTATTACATTTTCTTTTTATCTTAACTGATACAATCGAATTGTCGGAAGATTTCAGTGGAGACAGAACGGAAGATGAACATTGCTCAGGGCAAGTTGTGAAGAAAACGTCTAGGAGACTTGCGGGCACACGGGTGGGTTTACGAACAATCTGAGTGAGGTCATAAGCAATGGGGAAATCGTGACAGAACCTCCTCTCATCATCTGTCTTGTTTGAGTGGGTTAACCATTCCACATTGTGAACATTTAAGTCTCCACATACGTCAATGTTAGCCGAAGGATGAGCAGACAGGATGTAGTCAATTTTCTCAGATATACTCTTTAAGATAGTAGCAATGCTCTTGTGTGGGCGTAGAGAGCAAATATAAACGCAGTAGTGTGAGCAAGTGCGACCTGGAAGCACCGGTAAATTTGAGTCTTCTCTTGAGATGTCCCTACCATATAGAAAACCCTCTTTTATATAGGCACGTATTCCATGTCATTGGAGATCTTGGGGTCAGATTTGGATATTAAGTTAGAGTATCTTTTAATTCCAAACTCTTCTAGGGAAATAGTCGGTCCAATGCCAGTTTCAATTAGGAATAATTTGTCTGGTTTAGTCTCCTGTAATTGGGTTTCAACCTTTGGAAGGTTGGAACGTAGACCCCTGATGTTGGAGAAGGAGACATGATAGTGGGGATCTATGTTGGAAATTGAAGATGTGGGTTTGATCGTGTATTTTTTCTGAAAACTTTTCATGATGGAGTTTTGCAGATTTGTGGAATAGGTCGACAGACTTGCTTAGAGCAGGACAGGGAGGGAAAGAGAGAAAAAGAAATGGAGAAATATATAATTTTTTTTACCCACGATAATGTAAAGCCGTAACAATTACCCATCGAGAAGCCCCACCAGAAGCTACTGCATGGTCCAGAATCCATTCACCAAATGACAATACAGCAGTCCCAATACTTTGCACCTGCTGATAGGACAGCCTCCTTAGTGGTTAATCCAAAGTTCGGGTCCTTGACTATCAGGCGGATAATATCAGCCCAGTTAAAACGTTTAGTTTCAGCACTCTTATCAGTGAACAAACAATAGTACTAATATCCTTTAAAGGATCATCATCTGTTTACCATGCGGATTTAAAAAACTAAAGAGCATATTAAGTCATGGCTCCCCAGCAATGCTAATCAAACACCATCCCCCTTAAAACACAGGAACAAAATTATTTTTCTCCTCCACATAAATTTGGGCTAACCAATTCATGAAATTTTAAAAAGTATTTCTTTCCTGTATCCTCTGTCCCCTTTTTCACAAATTTTTGTGGTTATTTGAAAACTACTGTTTACAAACCTATATATATATATATATATATATATATATATATATATATATATATATATATGGGTAGGTAGGTAGGTAACTTTGTCTGCGTGGAACATTCTTTAGCAAACTAGTCTCTCAGTTTTTGGTCTAAGGACTTGAAACTTGATATATAAGGATTTGTACATGTATAACAAATTCGATTTATTTTTAAACTGATAAAAATAGCTGCTAAGTGGTCAAACTTGAAAAAGAATGCGCAGATATACATTAATAGTATAAAATCACCTAAATGTTAACGTTTGCCTGTCTATTTAGCAAACTCCGCGGCTTAACGTTCACAGGGTACACGAGTTGGAACAGATAAATTAAGAGCATTGCCAGGGCCACTGTAAGAAAGGTAGGCTCTATTTACCGTGGTAGAAAGCTACTTATGCCTGAAAGTATCCTGTACCTCTATAAGGCCACCATTTTTGGAGTATTGTTATCATATTTAGGCTAGTGTATCTGCTACTGGTCTCTCACTCCTGGACAGGGTTCAAAAGAGAGTCGCCAATCTGATAGGTCCTGAACTGTCATCTAAGCTTCAACCTCTGTCCCATCGACGAAATGTTGCATCCTTCTGCCTGTTCTACAAATATATTTATGGTGAATTCTCCGATGAACTACAAGCACTTGTATCCCCCTCAACGTAAATACCCCCGACAAATCTGACAAGCAGAAAGATCCCCCCTACACAGTAGAGATCCCTAGATGTAAGAAAGCCTTTGCTAGACTTTGGAACACCTTTCTGGGATTCTGCTTTCTCAACTGCACTGACATGCAGAAGTTCAAGTGTAATGTGAACAGATATCTTGCTACTCATCTTCCTACATAGTGCCCCTGTAACTTATGTCCCCGATAGTAACCCCCTACTTCGAAATAATACTGTGCCTTGTTTGGGGTGAAAATTGAATAAAAAAAACTAAAAAATACAAATATTTTTCCGATTTGTATTTGCGATTCCGAAACCCCAAAACACTCATATTTTTCGATTTTCTATTTCGATTACAATTAATCGTCACAACACACACACACACACACACACACACACACACACCACCACCACCACCACCACACCACACCACACACACTGGACCATCTGTAAAAAATTAAACGTCAAGCAGCACCTCCTGGAAACATCAACCTGAAAGAACAGTTAGAAATGACTAATATACCATATATTACAACCATGTAATCCCTACAGCCACCTACCTTTAAAATGCTGCTGTGAAACGTGACATAGTTATATAGAATAAGTCAGAGAGAGTGGCAACCTTGGTTGAAGTGAGTGCCCCTAATGATGGAGGTCTGAGCAAAACTGAAAGGGGGAAACAAACGAAATATCAAGGTCTAATGTATGATAAGAAAAGAAACTGGAATCTTAAGTAGATATCAATCATACCAGTTATTATAGGTGTCACAGGGCTTATGAAGAAGAACCTGAAATCCTATCTAACTAATATTTCTGGTGAACCAAGTGCAAAAGAGATTAAGAAAATTGCACTTAAGGGAACAGCCCGGATACTAAAAAGAGCTCTCGGTTGGTTTCCATAAAAAGCAAGTGAGAGTTGGCAGCTGGTTTGGCTGTCCTATACCTAGTATTACAATCTTCCAAGAAAGAAAATTAAAAAAGTGAAATATTTAAATATAAATATATATATATATATATATATATATATATATATATATATATATATATATATATATATATATATATATATATATATATATATATATATATATATATATATATATCCTAATTTTACACATCCGATTCTTTTTATTTTATTTTTCTCTGGAAAAATACAAAATTGGCTGGACTGTTTTTATCGTATCCAAGAAATATACCTCTATCGGTTTTAATATTTAATTTACTTTTTTCATCTATCTATGCGAAGCAAGTTTAACCAAGTACATGTATTCTGCTTGAATTTGGTTTTCTATCGCAGAAAGCTTCATATGGGATTTTAGATAGTGTTTTGTTTAAGCCACTGTTACGTATATAGGCAGCCGCCATAAGCGCGTACGTCAAGAAGTTTTGGGGGAGTTTTGATTCAATGAGTAGACGTCTTGCCATTTCAAAAAGTGTCCGCCATGCTCTTTCTTCAGTCCCGTTTTGGTGTGGCGATCTAGGGGCCGATTTTCCATGCTTGATACGATTGTTAATTAGTAAAAGTTCAAAGTCTTTATTAGTGAATTCCATACCGTTGTCAGAGCGAATACACTTTACTTCACTGTAGGGAGCCATGTCGGCTAAATATTTTTTAGTTGCTAGCAGGGTATCAGATTTGTTCTTTAAAAAATGAACCATTATTAAACCTGAATGGTCATCTAAATTCAACACATATCTAAAATGTTCTCTGGTCGTCGGTTCGACGGGTCCGTTCAAGTCACAATGCACCAGTGATAGGATTTCCGTGGCCTTCTTGTTTTGATAGTTTGTCATTTTTCCTGCTTACAAACGTCGTAGTTAAAGTTTTTTGGTGTTTTTATTTTCATTCCATCAACTACAGTCGGCAACTTTTTGATATCAGGAATATTGCAGTGTCCAAGAATTTTATGCCATATCTGTAAATCATGGTAGGCGGTTTTCGATGGGACTACGCTATTTAAATAATATAGTCTTCCATTTTCTTTAATGTCGAATACAGTTCCATTCGGGTACACCAGTTTTGATTTATTGGGGCTAAAATTTATATTTGCACCTTGTTTAATGGCAGCTTGTAGAGAAAATATATTTTGTTTAAATTTTGGGATTAGAAGAGCGTTTTCTAGAATACAGAAATATGGTTCACCTTTATTGTTCCTTAGCGAGATTTTAGCATCACCTCTTTTCAAAACGATATCATTTACTCGACTGCCGTCAGCAAGTTCTACAAAATGATTCCGAGGCCTAAAGTTGGGATCAAAATTGATAAAATCAGATTCCTTTGTAATCACGTGCCGTTATACCACAACCGACAAGAAAATTATTACTGTTTGTTGAAGCATTCAACGTCCATGAAAATCAAAATGTATGTTCGCTAACGGAACTCTCCACATTTTTAATGGAGTCTCCTTTGAAAGTCCTGTAGTACATTGGAAACTCTTGTGATTAGGTCGGCCATATTATAGCAAATAATTTTTGTACTTTTCTTACGAGAAAAATTGTTTTTGGCAAAGTTGCGGTTTTTATTCCTGGCATGGGTATAATTTAATTTTGGTGTTTTTATGTGTGCATTCTAAAATGTCATATTTGTAGATTCGTTTTTTGTTTTGTGGTCATTTTCTTAGATTCCTCGTAACTTCTGAGTGCTACCTTGAATTGACTAAAAGTCATTTTCTTTCTTTCTAGGTTATCACGGTGGTCAATGGCTTGAAATCACTCGGTAATCCCTTGAGGACCATGAAAATTAACAGAATGTCGCTAATAACTTCACCAGACAGTTTTAAAGAATTTGCAGTGGTTTCGACTCTTATGATATAATCTGTAATGGTTTCGGCTTCCATTCATTTTAGAGAGATCAGTTCGGTGTATAAAGAAATAATTTGGGGTTTTCCTTTTCGATAAATAATGCTCTCTCAATATGTTTAATGCTTTACAGCCATCGTCTAGGGCTTCTCTCATTACTCCGGTCATCTAAGAACTGCATTAATGCTGCAAAGACAATTGCATTCTTTTCAATGAAGTCGGGGTAGTTTCTGTTTTCAGGTTGTGCCTGAAGTACTTTGTGTAGCTTTTGAATTCGTGGATATCCTAAAGATTTTGCTTGTCACAATTCGAATTTTGATTCGGATCCATCGAAATAAAGACGCACATTAGGTCCATAGCCTATAGAAGTGTAAGTCATGTTTAGTTTCAGAACAGTTTCCGATGGTTATTTGTTCTAAACAAGTCCTGGAGGTGACTGGTTCTCAGTAGACAGTTCTCGAGTTGGAATCCAGAGCAAACGATTCTTCCCGTTTTGACATGAAGAAAACATATGGGAAATTGCTACAGAAAGGTTTAATATTTATGGAGCAATTCTGGTTTCTGATTGGTTGGTAACAGAACGTGAATTAATTCGATTCGTTAGTTCCTAGCCGCATCGTTTATAAATAGAATCCCCCGACTGTGTGGGATCATACCCCCCTTACAATACAAAAATATTGCAATATACAGGATGTTTGAAAAAGACGAAAAGAAAAAAATTAAACACAGAAATAAATCATAAAAACGATAAAAACAAAATGATTACATTTCCCTCCAGTCTCCAGGGATGATGTAACAGTGCGCGGATGCACGTATATAAATGCATACGAAATACTAAATGAAGTCACAGTAATGAAAAAGTAAAACTATAAAAAGGAGAGAGGAAACGTTAGAGAATACGATGGTGTTTAAGATGATAAGTAGACGATTAGGTTAGAGACCTGGGTGACGTCACGGCGTTAATTAGAAGTCACGCGTGACGGGAGAATGAGGAAATAAATGTCGCTAATACAAAAACGAAAGGCGTTGTTATTACTTGTCTTATGTTCCTTGTGTCATAGTCTGCTATAACGTGTTAGGTTGCGGATGTCTACAAGTTAAGGCGTGTGTAAAAGTGCGCTACCTTACAATGATAGATATGGCAGGATCACACGCATAAGAACGTCCTAAAATACTCACTTCGCACATGTCCATTCCAATGTACGCCAACCTCAGCTCCAAAGCTAACAGACTGTATACGATTTCTGAAATAGTCTTTTTCCCTGATAATTGAGGAATAGTTGGTGTCCTGTACAGTTCTAAGAAGTCCCCCTCCGAGGCTGTTGCCTCTCGTCTTTCAGATATAACAAATGTATTGCTTACTGCTTGTAGCACCATTATTAGAGAATGCTAACGGCGCTGCCCAGTTAATTTTTAATATGTCTCAACAGAAAAGGAGTTAAAAAATAATAACCTCACTATTTCAGCACGTTCCGTATTTTTTTGTATAAGTACCTAGAGCTCTAATAATACCTAATTTTCTTTCACAGCAAAAAAGTTATAATTGCGAGTGTGGGCAAAACAAACAACCAAAAACAAAACAAAAGCACTGATGATTTCATAAATATTAGACTAACCTGAAGAGTACCCAGTTTAAAGTTAGCAGCAACCGGGGTTTTACCAGATTTTTCCCCCTGATATTAAACTTCATCAGTCATATAACTTCTGGTGAGAGTTTAAATTTCCCAAGTTTATTTATTTGTTAACTTGTTAGCTGAAAGTACAGAATAGTTAACAAAGAACTCCGGTTTGTTTTACTATACACATAGATACGAAGAAGTTTTCAAAAAAATATATAACAAATAAATGTTATCAAAGGTAAGATGAGTTAGTTTTCTACCTAACTGGATAAGTTTTTAGTGTTTTTATTTAATGTAAAATGTTTATTCGGTTTGTCTGTTAGATTGATCTAATTATATGATGATCAGCATATATATATATATATATATATATATATATATATATATATCATTCAACCACGGTAGTGGTTGAATATATGCTTAAGTCCGAAATTGAATGAATCGAGACACATTCAAACTCCCACCACTAATTCTGTTTGCAACCAAATTTCAAATTTATATCGTTGGATAGAACACCTCATTAGCTACATTTTGAAAAAAAAATTCGAAAATTGGTTCAGTAGAAAAAAAGTTACAACAAAATATGTGGGTTCACAAACAGGAGAGTAAGTACATACATAAGTGACTAACGCTTTTTTTTTTTTTTGCATAACTTTTTTTGTATATAAATATTTTTTACTGCGATTTTGCCAATATGACATGTTAGCATAACGTTTAGAGTACCGGGGATTGGTGGAAAGATTTTAGGTTCAATCCCGTGTATCGGTTTTTTTTATAATTAAAAAACCGAACTTTTTTTTAATAACTATTTTTTTTTAACTCTCCTTATGATTTTATAGCAAAAAATGGTGAATTTATCGATTAAAAATATTAGTGAGCTCTATGATATACATATTCTTTGAATGAACTCAAATTTTTCGTTATCACATTTGATGAAAAGTGTAGTCATTTCATAACAACTACTGTGATTCGAAATTAAATTGAAAATGTTATATGTTACCGTAACGGGTATAGAGCCAGGATTGGTGGAAAGATTTTAGATTCAATCCCGTGTAATGGTTTTTTTTTTAATTTACATAAATATATGCAAATAAGTTCAATCCAGCAACTGACACCCTTTCTAACTCAACAATAAACAACAACATATACAAATAATAAATAAAATATTTATCAATATTCAAATTTTATTTTTAGCTGCAATATTTTAAGTCTAAAAAATTCTTATTTTTACTTTACTAGAATATCTTGTTCTTTACTTTTCCAGGTTGAATTCTTGTCCTTTACTTTTCCAGGTTTAATAAAATCTTAAGAATATTACTTTTCATGCGCGCATTTTTCCATATAATATATATATATATATATATATATATATATATATATATATATATATATATATGGTCCAAAAATGAAATGAATATATTCTCATATAATTAAGCCAATTATGCCTTGAAAATTTCAATATGGCCACTATTTTTCAAAATGGCGGCTCATAGATTACTGTATGTAGGGATGTTTTCAACTATAACCTTGCCTGTTTCTATGCTCTGTATCGAGTCTGTGGTGAAAAGTTTGTTACACCAATGTAGTTTAATATTAAATCTTTTGGCTCGTGATACCTTAAGAGTGATGTCAAAACACAACCAGGTGAAATTACTGCTGCGAAACTCAGCATGGAGTTCAGCATTTGCTTGTAGTTACTAACTGTTGTAGTGATAAACTTTAGACAGTAGTATCTATAAGTGTACCAAATGTTATCTAATTTGCCCCTTATGCATCTCAACTAGAATTGTAGTTTGTTGTAGTGTAGTTGTTAGATAGCCGTGCCTGAATTGATAGGGAACGCCAGTGTCGAAGCGCTGAGCCAAGGGTAACAGGGCTTTAGTTACCCGAAAGGTGTACAGATCGCACGGGATCTAAACGGCGTTGGATGAACGCTCGGATTAGATGTAGGGCAACATATGCTTGAGCCTTGTTGTATCCCATACTTCAATGTGCTTTGATGTTTTTTAGAGTTAGGCGGTAAAAGAATAGCCCGTCGGCCTTCAACTGTATACGCAAAATGTCTGCGAACAACCCATTGAGTAGCGGAGCGAAAACTGATTGGGGAAAGTGTTGTCTCTGTCAGACAGATGCGAGAGAGGACTTGAAGTCTCCTCCTACACGATATAAGTGTAGTTCTGATGGTTATTCCATGCGAGCCACAAACATACCACAGTTTCAGGCAATCAATAAAAGTAGACCCATCTCGACTATATGATGGAGGTGACATTGATGCCACATTGAGACAAAACAGTGCAAAGTACCATCAAGTCGTCTAATGTTCAACAACAGCAAGCTTGAACGTTCAACTAAAAGAGCAGCTGAAATTCTGAACAGTACGGATTAAACTCGCACAAAAATGCGAAGAACTAGTATGGAGATGGAACAGTGAAAAGAAGGAACCAACATCAGAGCTGCGGCAAGCCATGACTATGCACCTGAATGAGAGGCTCATCGAATGTGCCCGTAACTTCAATGATGGTAGACTACTAGCTCTGTTGAGTGGTGCGCTAGTGGTGGCCCTAGAACTGAAATACCATTGCTCTTGTTTGACTGCTTTATATAACAGACAGCGAGCACACATTGCCCAAAAGAACAAAGAAACACTCGAGTCATCCCAGGAAAAGGATTTTATTCCTTTGGCATTCTCGGAACTCCTGACCTATGTTATTGAAAAAAGATACAGCACTGACAAGCCAGCCACATTCCGACTTGTTGAACTGGTTAGTCTTTACAAGGAGCGACTTGAGCAGTTTGGGACAGACATACCTGATGTGAACTCGACCAGGCTGAAAGAAAGGTTGCTGAGATACCTGGACTTGTAAGAAAGGTTGAGATGTACTTCTAGCATTTAACAAAGACATGGGCCCAAGGTTGTCAGAAGCATCTTCCTACACTGATGCAATCATCCTTGCCAAAGCTACTAAGATACTGCATATATATATATATATATATATATATATATATATATATATATGCTATAGCTTCTACTGACAAGAAGAAACAGGCACTGAAAAGTGACTGCAATCTGTTTCATATCCTGTCAAGCACGAGAATGTGATTTGTTAGAATTCTTCAGGCATGAGAATCAGTCTTTTGGTGCAGCACTTAGTGACACAGGGAATCTCTATCCTGGAAAGAACTCTGACCTTGTTGGCATTCTTGGAAGGTACAATTGCTCTTGATTCTCAGCTAGAAGGTGATGTCATCGTTATTGATGGTACAGCTCTTGTACACTCTCTCTCCCTCTCTCTCTCTCTCTCTCTCTCTCTCTCTCTCTCTCTCTCTCTCTCTCTCTCTCTCTCTCGCCAAAGACCTCAAAGATATTTTAAAATATGCTGTCCGTGATGTAGTGCTAAAGATTCGGAGTTACTCGTCGAAGTATGAGCGAACAGACATTGTGTTTGATGTGTACAAGACTTCAAGCCTCAAGTTTGAAACGAGATCAAAGCGAGGCAAAGAAAGTCAGTGTAAAGTGACAGACAAAACTAAGCTGCCATCCATCTGGTCCAGTTTTCTGAGAGACAGTGACAATAAGACAGAACTGTTTGAATATCTAAGAGACCAGATTGTATCCATGTGTCCCGATAATGTCGTAGTTGTGACCAAAGGAGAGACGGTCTTGTCAGACAAATCCATCAACTTTGAAGGTCTACAACCTTGCAATCATGACTCCAGGATTTTCACACATGCAGTTCATACAGCAGAAGATAAAGAATGTGTTGATCAAAGCATGTGGCATAGACATCCTTATCATAGCAGTTGATGTCTTTGCAAGTTTTCAAATGATGGCTTAGAAATGCTTTGGCTAGAATTCGGCCAGGGACAGTCCATTAGATGGTTCCCAATTCATGACGGTGATGAACCTCGGCCAAGAGAAATGAAGTGACATGCTTTTCTTTCATGCCTTCACTGGTTGTGATGTGGTCTCGGCCTTTTGAGGTAGAAGGAAGACAACTGCATGGCAAATATGGGCAGTTTGTCCTGAAGTGAGTTCAGTGTTCAGCAAACTAAGGTTGATGAGGCAAGATTGAACTTGTTTGCTCGGAAGCAAAGACCCTACAACTCCATTCCACCAACTAGTGCATCTTTCGTTCAGCATGTGAGACGATCTTCATTCCAAGCTGCTTGCATATGGGGCCAGTCAACAGAATGTACAATGCAACATGGTCGCGGACCATGCAAATGTTATCGCTACACCCTGAAGTACACACTAATGTTGAGCTGTAAATGCAAAAAAATAAAATAATGATCCAAGTTAAATTCAAGCAAGTCACTTCAGTCTGATGTAATATATTGTGCTTCTGTCACAACAATTTGAGATGCCACATCGGTAACTTCATTGAGACAGTGCTAGTTCATATAATTGTCATCATATCATTATAACGCTTAATGATATTGAAATTTTGATTGCAGAATTCGATTCTTCATGTCAAAAAACATATATTTGGATGTAGAGATCTGGTATGAATGGCGGCCACCTTGAAAAATGGCGGCCGTTTTGTTTTTGAAGTTGGCTAGCGTTCTTTTCTTTAAGAAGGAGTTCTGAAGCATCGTGCTGTGCCAATTTTGGTGCTTTTACCACCAAGTGAAAGATTGTTTCAGCAATTTTATATATATATATATATATATATATATATATGTATATATATATATATATATATATATATATATATATATATATATATATATATATATATATATACAGATCGTTTCGTTGAGTTACAGCTCAGCGGTGCAACTAGACTAGCATCCTTACCAAACATAGCATCGTATATACAACCATCGAATTTATATCGGTAATGGGGTCAACACTCGTAAATGATTTCTACTATTTTCTTTTAAATAAATATTGAAACCTTTCAAGTCCTCCGTTTGTTTATTAACAAAGAATTACGCATCACGCTAATGAAGCAATAGGCGATATTATTTAATGACAAGAAGCGCAAAGCTATACATTTAGCCATAGACAGGCCGGTTTGCTGTATCATATACGGTAATGTATGTTTGTGTGTGTGTTTCGTTTGTATATATAAATCCACCAGTTAAATCAGAATCGCTTAGGAAAACACATCTTAGAGTTAACTATGCAAATTAATCCAAAGCTGCAAATAGATATAAGCTCAATTACTTACGCATCAATAAACTTCAGCTGTTATGGATTGAAAATACTTTTAAATCATATTTCAGAAAGAAACTATTATCATAAAAGCATTGTACCACCAAATGCTTCGAAACAAGTGTCTTGTACAAGTCTTTCTTTGAGTATATTTTAAATCAAACACACAAATATACATATATAATTAAATAATAATCATTCATTTATACCTACAGGCACTAGTGTGCCATGCTTATGCAGTCATGAGGTCATCTATAATATAAATCTAACCTGTTTAGATGTATGTATGTATGTATGTATGTATGGATGGATGAATGTATGCATGTATGTATGTATGTCTCGCAAAAACTTTCAACTGACTAGCCTTAATTTAAACCTTCGTCACTTCTGGTTTGGCGATGGACGCAACAACAAAGACGTCAGGGTTTTTGTTTTCACTTTCTTTGCCTCCTTCGCGGTACGGGTTCGAGCCTGCCTGCCTACTACCACTTTTTTTCTCAACACACACCTCTAAACACCCGGGCAACGCCGGGCAACGCCGGGCAACCAGGCTAGTGAGATTCGAAACTGATTACGAAGCTACTATGTTGCTACATTTGCTGAGCCTCTACCTCAGAGCCATCAAAAACAATTGCCAATGGAATGAAGGGAATTAAGAACTATTAAACGCCGAATTCAGGCAAGTACATTTTTACAATCTAGAATGTTTGCAGGAGCGGATGTTGTGAACATTGCCTAAATGCTAGTTGACTGCCTTAATTATAATTCCACTAAGAGTGTCCATCCTTAAGTCACTTCCAAACACGCGACCGTTGCCTTGTCCTAGTCATTATAAGATACACAATCCACAAATGTAATTTTGTGGCATAACCGATCATCAGAAAGTTATCCAACTAGTATCAATCGATTGGTTTGTGATTGATACCAATGGGAAATATGACTAATTAATAGGGCTACCCAGTATTGCTCGTAACAAAGGTGTAACACAACTTATATCCTTCTCTCCTTACCCTTATCCTAGTCGATGTAAGGGAAATAACTTTGTGAAAAAAAATCAAAATTACCTCACATTACATGATAACATTAAACGATGCGTGTATATATTGATAACATTAGATGGCCGCTTTACTTCCAAATAATGAGTTGTATTTCTTAATTTTAGATAGTATACATCCGGAAGCACACCGATTAAAAATGTAAAATTTTGGGTGCTTGTTGTGTATTTTTCAAGCTTTAGATGAAGATACGAACCTACATTCGCACTTTATTTGACTGATGATCCCTAACATAATTAATTTCTTATTCATTAATCATTAAATTTAACACGATTAAAGTGATACGTTACGATAAGTATATTTAATTATCGATTAGTCTTCATACAGTTTTATCCAAGGATTATAATCCTTCTTTTTTCTTATAAAATCTTAATTCGGTTCTGTTACATTTCGGGGTTAGTTTTCTATCCGTGTTTTGTTGCCGCCTGGAAATCTTGAGGTTTGCGTGGTCTCTATACGGTCTTCTGCTAAACCACTTTCTTTAAGAACTCATTTAAATATATATATATATATATATATATATATATATATATATATATATATATATATATATATATATATATATACTACCATTTCAGCCCGGCGTTTCCCGGGTGTTTGGATGTGTATGCTGAGCAAAAAAAAAAAAGTGGTAGTAGGAGGGCAGGCTCGAACCCATACCGCGAAGGAGGACAAGAACGGGAGGAAAAAACCTGACGTCTTTGCGGTTATGACCAGCGCCAAAACTGAGGTGACTTATGTTTACATTAAGGCTAGACAATCGAAAGGAGAGGATATCTTTCGAAGCGACCCCTCCCCTGTAGAAAAGTGCCTTGTTGAAGGTGAAGATGTTAATGTTTTTAGCCAATTTTTCGATATTTGTCGTAGGTTAAACTTCAAAACTATACTGATCTTGGTAAAATCTGTCGCCTCTGTCGAAAGTATTAGGCAGACGTGCAAACTTACACACATACATACATTTATATATTGGTAACTAAAAATTTTCGACCCAAACCGATGATAAAGCTTGCCCTATCTCTGAATACCCTTTATGTAAAATTTCAAATGTTTAAACCAGAAATTGTCTGAGTAATTAAATAGAGAGCGCAGAGGTCAAATTTTTTAAAACTTTGACGCCTATTATGACCCCTTAAAATTTATATATGGATATCGTTTATATATATATATATATATATATATATATATATATATATATATATATATATATATATATATATATATATATATATATACTGCCCGGGTATTTGGAGATGTATGTTGAGTAAAAAAAAAAAGATGGTCAATTTTTTTTAACTTTGACCTCTATTATAACCCCTTAAAATTTATTGTTTGGGGTTCAAATAAAGTTATGTAATTGTCCAATGAACCTATATATAAAATTTCAAGCGTTTAGACCGAAAATTGTCGGAGGAGTTTGGTAGAGTTCCCAAAGGTCAAATCGTTGAACTTTGACCCCTTAATCGCCAAATGTCTGGCCGAAAACCGATCACATCGATTTTCCCAAATCTCAGAGTTATTGCGTAGGGGAATGTACACACACAGACACACAGACACACAGAAACACATATACACACAGAGACAGACAAACACTTTCACTTTTATAGATATATAGATAGATAGATAGATAGATAGATAGATATATACTAGCATTTCAGTCCGGCGTTGCCCGGGTGCTGAGCATAAACGAAAAAAAGGGTTAATTTTTTTTTACTTTGACCCCTATTATGACCCCATAAAATTTATTGTTTGGGGCTCAAATTAAGTTATTAAGTTAGATCCATGTCCAAGGAACCTATATCTAAAAATTTCGAGTGTGTACATCTAAAATTGTCGGAGGAGTTTGGTAGAGTTCTCAAAGGTTAAATCGTTGAACTTTGACCCATTAACATCGAAATTTTCAGCCGAAAACCGATCACATCTATTTTCCCAAATCTTAGTACTCTGTATATTAAATTTCGAGTCTGTAGACTTAAAATTGACAGCGTTATTGCGTAGGTAAATGTACACAGACACATAGACAGACACACAGACACACACACAGACACACGGACACGTTTACTTTTATAGATATATAGAAAAGGCTAGTTATCGACATTATTTTTGCAGCAGCCTAATATATATATATATATATATATATATATATATATATATATATATATATATATATATATATATATATATATATATATATAGTTGTTATCACAAGTCAGTTGAAAACATAAAGTACTCGACCATAGATTTTACAAAAGTTCATAAAATTAGTTGTATTTAAATATTATGTATTGAAGCCTCCATTGGAATACCCGCATTTTATCAATGTGGTCATCGTGGATCTACGATGGGGCATTCCAAAATTAACGCCTCCTATTTTTTTTTTTTTTTTAACTCAAAAAGGTGTAAAAGCTGCGAAGGCGTGGCTGGTACCATTTGCGTTGATGTGTGTGTGTGTGTGTGTGTGTGTGTGTGTGTGTGTGTGTGTGTGTGTGTGTGTGTGTCGCATGCGCGTTAGGTCGCCATTCAGAATGCAGTAGTATTATAAACCCCCAGTTCCTTAGCTCGGCAAGTTCGGTTTACGTGTCAAGAGAAAAGTTTTTTGTTGTTGGTCCGAACAATGTCAATAAGTAGGTAGCAGTTTCGTCTTGAGGTAAAAAAGTGGCAGAATCCTTGTGGACATTGTCTTTCATAGATTGTAGATCAGATACTCAGCTCTCATGATAACTCATTAGGTAAATTAAAAACGAAGTTCAATGTCTGCACTAAACAGATCCCAGTTTAGAAGTCAAACATCTATTAAAAACATTGTTAATTGTGGTTTGTTGCAGCCACTAGTATCGTTGCCGTGTGTAATCATGCTGTTACAAATCACTTATAAACTGACAATGTGTAACTGTTCGGTTATGCGTTACAGGATAGACATATTATTATTCCGAGCAGTAATAGTATTGAAGTAGTGGAAGTAGTATTTTTAGCTACTAGCAGGACCCGAGTATCGGCGTTGCTGGAAATATGCCACCCTCTACCCCAACTGTAATAAAAAAAAATTTTAAAAATCAATAAAATTACGGTTGTTAGTGGGAGGCACTGTCGGTCTAGTATAATAGTGAGCACTGGAGTCCGTGAACAAAATGAATGACCGTGGATTTGCTCCGATAAAAAAAAAAAAAAATGCTCCTTTCTCATGGGCGGGTGGACCTCCTAGAACTGCACAGAACTATCATTACAGCGCAGTCAACAAGGATCAGATCATTACAGGAATGGCCTAATCTTTGTTGATTTGGGGGAACGAGGATAAAAATCCATAGCCACTGGGAAAAGAAAGCAAAACGAAAGAAACAAAGAAAAGAATGGAAATAAAATACAAAAGAAAAGACAAAAAAAACAGAATTTAAAAAAAAAGAAAAGAGCGAAAGCGAACAAAGATATTAATAAATGAGAAAGAAAAAAGATCAGAGAGAAAAGAAAGAAAGGGGAAGAAAAATTGAGTAGGAAAATGAAAAGAAGGTTGAAAAAAATATGGAAAGAAATATTATCGTAGATAATGCAAGGGACATAACTCTCAATGCTAAAATATGGATTACTTCCCTTTTGCCATAATTTAAGTGAATGTGTTATTGTTTTGTTGCCAGACCGTGTTGAAAAATATGAAATAACGCAATTTTGATTTTTTTTTTTCATTTGCATCAAAAATAATAGCTTAAATAACAATAATATTAATTTTCTTTAGTTTCATCCAAGATCATTTTCAAAGTTTATATTTCTCCTCATTGATTAAAATTGTATAAACAATTGTGTAATCAGTATTATTTGACAACATAAATACTTTTAAAGAAAATAACATTGAAAAATGTTCGCCAAAACCAATTTCGGTTTAACTACTCATTTGTGATCTATTTGCGTTTTACAAATAATATGAATAATAATAAGCTATTTGAATTAAATTAGTCGACCATAGTCAAGGGCGATCCGAAGGCTTCTTATCCATTAGCTACTATACCGAGGTGCAAGGAAATGCAACTTCTTTCTCAGGGTTACTCCACTTCACACTTCATGATGTTGAGTGTTTAACAATAGAGCATCACGTACTATTTTTAAGTGTTTGGTATGACTCCACTAATGATTGAAACCTAGTCCCCTGCCTCGGTCCAAACGCTCTAATAGTTATGTCAAATGGGCCTATATTTAAGTAACCATAAATATGGGGTCGAAGCAAAGTAGCCATTTTTAGTCAGAGCAAAGTTAATAACGTAAACAAAATAAATATTTTGCTTAGAACTGATATTTACGGTAAGTTAAAATTAATGTTTAACGCAAATAAATCACAAAAATGGAGATAAAGCAAAATTTATGGTCCTTGTGCAGAATATGGACCGCGTTGTCGTCAGCATATTCTGGACAAGTTAAGTAAATCGCCGAAGGGTGTCGAAGGAAAACTTAAGGGGGGGGGGGGTAACACTGATCATTGTTTTCGGGTTTTAAAAAATAAATAAATAAAAAAAAAAAATAAAATAAAATTTGCTTTGTTTTTTGTCTTTTTTGTTTTTGTTTTCCGAAAACTATGGTCAATATTTAAAACGTTAGCAAATAGTCAGAAGTTAAGTAAAAATCATACGAAAAAATCATCCTACGATAATTTTAATAAAAAAATATATGGTTCTTGTGCAGTTTACGAACCGTGCTTTTATTTAGAAAACAATTTTTATGTTTGCAAATTATCTAGGGATTTTTATTCTGGGTCCCCAAATCAACAGAGATTAGACCAATCCTGTGATGATACTATCCCTGTTGATTTTTGCAGTGAGAGTTAAGTTCTGTGCAGTTCTATGAGGTCCACCTTCCCAGACATTTTTTGCAGGTCAGAGTGCCCTCCTTCAGAAGGGGGACTGACTTCTCAATCCCACTTTCCGACCCTGGTGTCCAAGTTCTTTAGTGGAGTGGAATTAAACCATTTTATGGGAGTGTAGTAAATGATGGGCAATCAACAATCCCCCCCCCACTATCCAACAATCATGAGGTTGTTTGCTGTGCAACTGAGAAGGCTAACATGCTTGCCAGTCGGTTTGCCTCCAACTCTACACTGGACCCTGCCAACCACCCTCTCCCTGACTTTCCTTTGCGGACACTAGACGATCTGAAAATCACCATTTTAAATGATATCGAAGCATTTCTCCTAACAAGCACCCCGGATATCTTAGCACTAAGTGAGACTAACCTACACTCGTCCATCCCCTCTAACTACTTTAACATGCCTGGATATCTCTCACTCTGTCGTAAGGACTCTGACAGACATATGCACGAGCTTGGAGTATATATTCGGAACACCCTCCACTTGACTAGAGAAACTAAACTAGAATCGGACGATCAAGCCTTTATGTGCTTTAGACTTAACATGCAACATAACATTAGCTACTTTTATTTTCTCTACCGCTCTCCCTCGACCCAGGACTGTACCCTAATAAACAAAGTCTCTGATAGCATAGATACAGCACTTTCCCTCGACACTAGCGCACAAGTGCATGTGTTTGGTGACTTCAATGTCTACCACACCAACTGGCTTGGATTTTCTACTCACACAGACGCAGCTGGTATGACTACATATAACTTCTCTATATCTCAGATGGTTACGTTTCCAACCCGTTTCCTAGATCAGCAAGAACAAAGCGCATCTAGATCTGTTTCTGACCACAGTTCCCGATGACTGTATAACTAATGCCCACAGCCCTCTTGGGAACGCCGATCATGCAGTGGTAATAGTTGAAATAGCCCTAAACTTTAGAGCCAAAACTGAAGAGCCATTGCTCAAAACAACGTGATATAAGAAAACTGACTGGGAAGCCATAAGGGATCTCATCAGGAACACACCATAGCAAAATATATTTTCACTTCCTGCTGAATAGTGCGGAAATGAGGCCACTGAATGGTACAAAACATCAATTGAAGCATATGTTCCCACACAGAAATTTTATAGCAAGCCCCACTCTCCCCAATGGTTTACTTCTACTTGTGAAGCCGCCATCGCGCAAAGGCAGCATACGTAAGCAGATTTAACCGACATAAGTCCAGTACAAACAGGCAGAAGTATACAGAAGCCAAAAGTAACTGTAAGAAAGAAATAGCCACAGCTAAGATAGAATTTACTGAAACCACCAAAAAAACGCATCGAAGCAAAGAAATTAGGAACCCGCGACTTCTGGAAAATCTACAACAGTGTAGTAAATGATGGGCAATCAGCAATCCCCCCACTATCCAACAATCATGATGTTGTTTGCTGTGCAACTGAGAAGGCTAACATGCTTGCCAGTCGGTTTGCCTCCAACTTCACACTGGACCCTACGAACCACCCTTTCCCGGACTTCCCTTTGCGGACAGACGCCACACTAGACGATCTGAAAATCATCCCTTCTCAGGTGCATGCATAAGAAATCTTGACACTGCAAAAGCATGTGGACCTGTGCTATTAAAAAGTGCTCCGCCGAAGTAGCTCCAGTTCTCTCCAAACTTTACAACAAATGCCTTAATGAATCTTGCTTTTCTGCCTGCTGGAAAACTGCTTCTGTGGTACCAGTTTTCAAGTATTCTGGCGAAAGAACTGACCCAGTAAATTATCGCCCCATTAGCCTCCTCCCACTTTTCGCCAAAATATTTGAGACAATAATTAACCAAGCTCTAGTCCATCACCTTACACATGCTAAACTTCTGACTGACCAACAATATGGATTTAGACAAGCCCGTTCAACAGCAGACATCCTAACTATAATCTCACAACGTATATTCCAGTCACCGGACAAAGCAGGGGAGGGTAGAGCGGTAGCTCTAGATATATCTAAGGCTTTTGACATGGTATGGCATGAGGGTCTTTTCATGAAAATCTAATCATAGGGTATCACTGGAAAAATACATGACATAATTAAATCCTTCTTAGATAAGAGAAAAATCCAGGTTGTCCTCGACGGTCGTACATCTAAACAATACAATATAAATGCGGGAGTGGGACCTCTGTTATTCCTAATATTCATAAATGACCTCCCTGATAAAATTGCCTGAGAGATGGGTATATATGCTGACGACACCACACTCTATAACAGACACGACATGAAAACAAATGAACACATATCTAAAGAAATGACAGAAGCCCTAGAGGATGACCTCCGATTTGTAGTGGAATAGGTGGTCACATTCAATTCTGCCAAGACTAAACTCGTTTCCTTCAATAATTACAAGAAACCTTCTCAACCACCAATAGCAATGGGCAATGACTATTTATCTGAAAGTAATGCTTTAAACTCCTCAGCCTAACGCTCTCAGGAAACATGAGTTGGAACAATTACATCGAGAGTATCGCCAGGACCGCTGCGAAGAAGGTAGGTTCTCTCTACCGTGCTAGAAAGATACTAACGCCTGAAAGTATTCTATACCTCTATAAAGCCACCATTCGCCCATGTATGTTGTTATTGTTGTCATATTTGGGTTGGTGCATCTACCACTAGTCTCTCGCTCCTAGACAAGGTTCAAAAGAGAGTTGCCAATCTGATAGATCCTGAACTGTCATCTAAACTTCAGCCACTGTCCCATCGACGAAAAGTTGCATCCCTCTGCCCTTTCTACAAGTACTTTAACGGCGAATGCTCTGACGAACTGCAAGCACTTGTGTCCCCTCGACGTAAATACCCCCGACAATCCCGACAAGCTAAATCCCATCTCTTCACAGTAGAGATCCCTAGATGTAAGAGAGCCTTCTACTTCAATAGTTTCTTCCCCAGGACAGCTAGGCTTTGGAATTACCTGCCGGGTCCCTGCTTCCCCAACTGTACTGACATGCAGAAGTTCAAGTGCAACGTGAACCGACATCTTGCTGCCCAACTCCCTACACAGTACCACTGATTCCTATGTCCCTGATAGTAGCCCCCTACAACAAAGTGGCAATATGTTTGGGGTGAAAATGCAAAAAAAAAAATGTATGTTTGCCAATTGTCTGCTGGTTCATTTTCATTGGATTTACGCAATTTGCCCGGAATGTCCTGGTGATAATGTTGTCCGTATCTTACATAAGTACGAAATAAATTGTTGTCGTTTTTATTATTATTAATTTCCCTATTACACTTTTTTTTTAAGTAATTTATTCTTCCAATAGTGCTACACTTGCATTTAATGTTGTGTTCTCACATACAACATTCAAATATCGACACGATTAACCGACTAATTTTTTTAAATGCAGAAAAAGAAATCTTTATGATATACGTACCCGTCACGGAATGGAAATATCATATTCCAAAAATCACGTAAATTGATCGAGAAATTATTTTTTTAAACGATTTTAGCGATTTTAATAGTGAATATTATTCATTACAAAGCTGATTTTGTATCTCGGTAGGTCGATTTGAGTTACCCACCCTTTATAAAACATGACGGATCAAGACATAACGTCTCGTTTCCTTATAATATTGAATTTTCTTAGTTTAAAAAATATATATTTGATTAATTTACGTGAGTTTTGGAATGTGACTTATTTGCTCCGTAACGAGTACGTTCATCATAAATTTCTGTATTTTTGTTGTTTTCTCGTTAGGTTGAACTCTGAATATGCATCAGCAGTTCTTACAGCTAAAACATATGTAAGACGTAGAGTATTTATTGGATTATCGTTGCTATTGAATTGTATTAATCCAGTAAATATTTGAATTTACTTCTAATCAGATCTTTAGTAAATAGATTAGATTTTAAACGGGTACTCACTACTGTTGACGACATCAAACGTTTCAAAGGAAATGCAGTTGGAAAATTAGTCAAAAAGAATTTATTTCGGTTTATTTACTTGTTTCTGACGTAATTGCGTTCACACATGAATAAATATAATTTATTCAATAATCTGGTTATCGTAAGCTAGCGTCATTCTACATTATCTGCATGACGCTACCGGAACCGGTGACGACACAAAACACTTCATTCGTTTTTTGTTTTGTTTTGTTTTGATTTTGTTCTTTATGTTATTCAGTATTTATATTTGGAAGTGATTTATTGAAAAAAAATATACAAAAGGACGTTATTAAAAAATTTTACAAAAAAAACAAAATATTAAAAAGTAACATAATCTGTCTTTAGTCGCACATTTAATAACAAAATTAATGCAAATGAATATAACAAATTCAAGCAAATAAGTATAACACTATCACTAATAAAATATAATTAGTGTAAATAAATATACCACTATCACTACAAAATATAATTAGTGCAAATAAATATAATATTATCACTACAAAATATAATTAGTGCAAATAAATATAACATTATTATTACAAAATATAATTAGTGCAGATAAATATAACATTATTACTACAAAATATAATTAGTGCAAATAAATTTAACATTATTACTACAAAATATAATTAGTGCAAATAAATATAACATTATTAATACAAATATCGACACGATTAACTGACTATTTTTTTTAAATGCAGAAAAAGAAATCTTTATGATATACGTACCCGTCACGGAATGGAAATATCATATTCCAAAAATACGTAAATCGATCGAGAAATTATTTTTTTAAACGATTTTTAGCGATTTTAATAGTGAATATTATTCATTACAAAGCTGATTTTGTATCTCGGTAGGTCGATTTGAGTTACCCACCCTTTATAAAACATGACGGATCAAGACATAACGTCTCGTTTCCTTATAATATTGAATTTTCTTAGTTTAAAAAATATATATTTGATTAATTTACGTGAGTTTTGGAATGTGACTTATTTGCTCCGTAACGAGTACGTTCATTATAAATTTCTGTATTTTTGTTGTTTTCTCGTTAGGTTGAACTCTGAATATGCATCAGCAGTTCTTACAGCTAAAACATATGTAAGACGTAGAGTATTTATTGGATTATCGTTGCTATTGAATTGTATTAATCCAGTTAATATTTGAATTTACTTCTAATCAGGTCTTTAGTAAATAGATTAGATTTTAAACGGGTACTCACTACTGTTGACGACATCAAACGTTTCAAAGGAAATGCAGTTGGAAAATTAGTCAAAAAGAATTTATTTCGGTTTATTTACTTGTTTCTGACGTAATTGCGTTCACACATGAATAAATATAATTTATTCAATAATCTGGTTATCGTAAGCTAGCGTCATTCTAAATTCTCTGCATGACGCTACCGGAACCGGTGACGAGACAAAACACTTCATTCGTTTTTTGTTTTGTTTTGTTTTGTTTTTGTTCTTTATGTTATTCAGTATTTATATTTTGAAGTGATTTATTGAAATAAAATATACAAAAGGACGTTATTAAAAAATTTTACAAAAAAAACAAAATATTAAAAAGTAACATAATCTGTCTTTAGTCGCACATTTAATAACAAAATTAATGCAAATGAATATAACAAATTCAAGCAAATAAGTATAACACTATCACTAATAAAATATAATTAGTGTAAATAAATATACCACTATCACTACAAAATATAATTAGTGCAAATAAATATAATATTATCACTACAAAATATAATTAGTGCAAATAAATATAACATTATTATTACAAAATATAATTAGTGCAGATAAATATAACATTATTACTACAAAATATAATTAGTGCAAATAAATTTAACATTATTACTACAAAATATAATTAGTGCAAATAAATATAACATTATTAATACAAAATATTATTAGTGCCAATAAATATAACATTATTAATACAAAATATAATTAGTGCAAATAAATATAACATGATTAATACAAAATATAATTAGTGCAAATAAATAAAACACTATTACTACAAAATATAATTAGTGCAAATAAATATAACATGATTACTACAAAATATAATTAGTGCAAATAAATATAACATGATTACTACAAAATATAATTAGTGCAAATAAATATAACATTATTACTACAAAATAGAATTAATGCAAATAAATATAACATTATTACTACAAAATATAATTAGTGCAAATAAATATAACATTATTACTACAAAATATAATTAGTGCAAATAAATATAACATGATTAATACAAAATATAATTAGTGCAAATAAATATAACATTATTACTACAAAATATAATTAGTGCAAATAAATATAACATTATTACTACAAAATAGAATTAGTGCAAATAAATATAACACTATTACTACAAAATATAATTAGTGCAAATAAATATAACACTATTACTACAAAATATAATTAGTGCAAATAAATATAACACTATTACAACAAAATATAATAAGTGCAAATAAATAAAACACTATTACTACAAAATATAATTAGTGCACATAAATATAACACTATTACTACAAAATATAATTAGTGCAAATAAATATAACACTATTACTACAAAATATAATTAGTGCAAATTTATATAACACTATTACTACAAAATATAATTAGTGCAAATAAATATAACACTATTACTACAAAAACATAATTAGTGCAAATAAATATAACACTATTACTACAAAATATAATTAGTGCAAATAAATATAACACTATTACTACAAAATATAATTAGTGCAAATAAATATAACACTATTACTACAAAATATAATTAGTGCAAATAAATATAACACTATTACTACAAAATATAATTAATGCAAATAAATATAACACTATTACTACAAAATATAATTAGTGTAAATAAATATAACATTATTACTACAAAATATAATTAGTGCAAATAAATATAACATTATTACTACAAAATATAATTAGTGTAAATAAATATAACACTATTACTACAAAATATAATTAGTGCAAATAAATATAACATTATTACTACAAAATATAATTAGTGCAAATAAATATAACACTATTACTACAAAATATAATTAGTGCAAATAAATATAACACTATTACTACAAAATATAATTAGTGCAAATAAATATAACACTATTACAACAAAATATAATAAGTGCAAATAAATATAACACTTTTACTACAAAATATAATTAGTGCAAATAAATATAACACTATTACTACAAAATATAATTAGTGCAAATAAAGTAAACACTATTACTACAAAATATAATTAGTGCAAATAAATATAACACTATTACTACAAAATATAATTAGTGCAAATAAATATAACACTATTACTACAAAATATAATTAGTGCAAATAAAGAAAACACTATTACTACAAAATATAATTAGTGCAAATAAATATAACACTATTACTACAAAATATAATTAGTGCAAATAAATATAACACTATTACTACAAAATATAATTAGTGCAAATAAATAAAACACTATTACAACAAAATATAATTAGTGCAAATAAATATAACACTATTACTACAAAATATAATTAGTGCAAATAAATAAAACACTATTACTACAAAATATAATTAGTGCACATAAATAAAACACTATTACTAAAAAATAGTATTAGTGCAAATACATATAACATTATTACTACAAAATATAATTAGTGCAAATAAATATAACACTATTACTACAAAATATAATTAGTGCAAATAAATAAAACACTATTACTACAAAAACATAATTAGTGCAAATAAATATAACACTATTACTACAAAATATAATTAGCGCAAATAAATATAACATTATTTATACAAAATATAATTAGTGCAAATGAATATAACACTATTACTACAAAATATAATTAGTGCAAATACAGATAACACTATAACTACAAAATATAATTAGCGCAAATAAATATAACACTATTACTACAAAATATAATTAGCGCAAATAAATATACCACTATAACTACAAAATATAATTAGTGCAAATAAATATAACACTATTACTACAATATATTATTAGTGCAAATAAATATAACACTATTACTACAAAACATTATTACTACAAAATATAATTAGTGCAAATAAATATAACACTCTTACTACAAAATATAATAAGTGCAAATAAATATAACACTATTAATACAAAATATAATTAGTGCAAATAAATATAAGCCTATTACTACAAAATATAATTAGTGCAAATAAATATAACATTATTACTACAAAATATAATTAGTGCAAATAAATATAACACTATTACTACAAAATATAATTAGTGCAAATAAATATAACACTATTACTACAAAATATAATTAGTGCAAATAAATATAACACTATTACTACAAAATATAATTAGTGCAAATAAATATAACCCTATTACTACAAAATATAATTAGTGCAAATAAATATAACATTATTACTACAAAATATAATTAGTGCAAATAAATATAACACTATTACTACAAAATATAATTAGTGCAAATAAATAAAACACTATTACTACAAAAACATAATTAGTGCAAATAAATATAACACTATTACTACAAAATATAATTAGTGCACATAAATATAACATTATTACTACAAAATATAATTAGTGTAAATAAATATAACACTATTACTACAAAATATAATTAGTTCAAATAAATATAACACTATTACTACAAAATATAATTAGTGCACATAAATATAACACTATTACTACAAAATATTATTAGTGCAAATAAATATAACATTATTACAACAAAATATAATTAGTGCAAATTAATATAACACTATTACTACAAAATATAATTAGTGCAAATAAGTATAACACTATTACTACAAAAACATAATTAGTGCAAATAAATATAACACTATTACTACAAACTATAATTAGCGCAAATAAATATAACACTATTACTACAAAATACAATTAGTGCAAATAAATATAACATTATTCCTAAAAATATAATTAGGTCAAATAAATATTACAATATTACTACAAAATATAATGTGTTCACATAAATATAACACTATTACTACAAAATATAATTAGTGCAAATAAATATAACACTATTACTACAAAATATAATTAGTGCAAATGAATATAACATTATTACTACACAATATAATTAGTGCAAATAAATATAACACTATTACTACAAAATATAATTAGTGCAAATTAATATAACACTATTTCTACAAAATATAATTAGTGCAAATAAATATAACATTGTTACTAAAACATATTATTAGTGCACATAAATATAACACTATTACTACAAAATATAATTAGTGCACATGAATACAACACTATTACTACAAAATATAATTAGTGCAAATAAATATTACACTATTACTACAAAATATAATTAGTGCAAATAAATATAACACTATTACTACAAAATATAATTAGTGCAAATAAATATAACACTATTACTACAAAATATAATTAGTGCAAATAAATATAACACTATTACTACAAAATATAATCAGTGCAAAAAAATATTACACTATTACTACAAAATATAATTAGTGCAAATACATATAACATTATTACTACAAAATATAATTAGTGCAAATGAATACAACACTATTACTACAAAATATAATTAGTGCAAATAAATGCAACACTATTACTACAAAATATAATTAGTGCAAATAAATATAAAACTATTACTACAAAATATAATTAGTGTAAATAAATATAACACTATTACTACAAAATATAATTAGTGCAAATAAATATAACACTATTACTACAAAATATAATTAGTGCAAATAAATATAACATTATTACTACAAAATATAATTAGTGCACATAAATATAACACTATTACTACAAAATATAATTAGTGCACATAAATACAACACTATTACTACAAAATATAATTAGTGCAAATTAATATAACACTATTACTATAAAATACAATTAGTGCAAATAAATATAACACTATTACTACAAAATATAATAAGTGCAAATAAATATAACATTATTACTACAAAATAAAATTAGTGCAAATAAATATAACACTATTACTACAAAATATGATTAGTGCAAATAAATAAAACACTATTACTACAAAATATAATTAGTGCACATAAATATAGAACTATTACTACAAAATATAATTAGTGCAAATAAATATAACACTATTACTACAAAATATAATTGGTGCAAATAAATATAACACTATTACTACAAAATATAATAAGTGCAAATAAATATAACACTATTACTACAAAAACATAATTAGTGCAAATAAATATAACACTATTACTACAAAATATAATTAGTGCACATAAATATAACACTATTACTACAAAATATAATTAGTGCAAATAAATATAACATAATTACTACAAAATATAATTAGTGCACATTAATATAACACTATTACTACAAAATAAAATTAGTGCAAATAAATAAAACACTATTACTACAAAATATAATTAGTACAAATAAATATAACATTATTACTACAAAATATAATTAGTGCAAATAAATATAACACTATTACTACAAAATATAATTAGTGCAAATAAATAAAACACTATTACTACAAAATATAATTAGTGCAAATAAATTAAACACTATTACTACAAAATATAATTAGTGCAAATAAATATAACACTATTACTACAAAATATAATTAGTGCAAATAAATAAAACACTATTACTACAAAAACATAATTAGTGCAAATAAACATAACACTATTACTACAAAATATAATTAGTGCAAATAAAGAAAACACTCTAACTACAAAATATAATTAATGCAAATAAATATAACACTATAACTACAAAATATAATTAGTGCAAATAAATATAACACTATTACTACAAAATACAATTAGTGCAAATAAATATAACACTTTTACTACAAAATATAATTAATGCAAATAAATATAACACTATTACTACAAAATATAATTAGTGCAAATAAATATAACATTATTACTACAAAATATAATTAGTGCAAATAAATATAACACTATTACTACAAAATATAATTAGTGCAAATAAATATAACACTATTACTACAAAAACATAATTAGTGCAAATAAATATAACACTATTACTACAAAATATAATTAGTGCAAATAAATATAACACTATTACTACAAAATATAATTAGTGCAAATAAATAAAACACTATTACTACAAAAACATAATTAGTGCAAATAAATATAACACTATTACTACAAAATATAATTAGCGCAAATAAATATAACATTATTTATACAAAATATAATTAGTGCAAATGAATATAACACTATTACTACAAAATATAATTAGTGCAAATAAATATAACACTATAACTACAAAATATAATTAGCGCAAATAAATATAACACTATTACTACAAAATATAATTAGCGCAAATAAATATACCACTATAACTACAAAATATAATTAGTGCAAATAAATATAACACTATTACTACAAAATATTATTAGTGCAAATAACTATAACACTATTACTACAAAACATTATTACTACAAAATATAATTAGTGAAAATAAATATAACACTCTTACTACAAAATATAATAAGTGCAAATAAATATAACACTATTACTACAAAATATAATTAGTGCAAATAAATATAAGCCTATTACTACAAAATATAATTAGTGCAAATAAATATAACATTATTACTACAAAATATAATTAGTGCAAATAAATATAACACTATTACTACAAAATATAATTAGTGCAAATAAATATAACACTATTACTACAAAATATAATTAGTGCAAATAAATATTACACTATTACTACAAAATATAATTAGTGCAAATAAATATAACCCTATTACTACACAATATTATTAGTGCAAATAAATATAACATTATTACTACAAAATATAATTAGTGCAAATAAATATAACACTATTACTACAAAATATAATTAGTGCAAATAAATAAAACACTATTACTACAAAAACATAATTAGTGCAAATAAATATAGCACTATTACTACAAAATATAATTAGTGCACATAAATATAACATTATTACTACAAAATATAATTAGTGTAAATAAATATAACACTATTACTACAAAATATAATTAGTTCAAATAAATATAACACTATTACTACAAAATATAATTAGTGCACATAAATATAACACTATTACTACAAAATATTATTAGTGCAAATAAATATAACATGTTTACTACAAAATATAATTAGTGCAAATTAATATAACACTATTACTACAAAATATAATTAGTGCAAATAAATATAACACTATTACTACAAAAACATAATTAGTGCAAATAAATATAACACTATTACTACAAACTATAATAAGCGCAAATAAATATAACACTATTACTACAAAATATAATTAGTGCAAATAAATATAACATTATTCCTAAAAATATAATTAGGTCAAATAAATATTACAATATTACTACAAAATATAATTAGTGCAAATATATATTACACTATTATTACTACAAAATATAATTAGTGCAAATAAATATAACACTATTACTACAAAATATAATTAGTGCAAATAAATATTACACTATTACTACACAAATATTATTAGTGCAAATAAATATTACACTATTACTACAAAATATAATTAGTGCAAATAAATTAAACACTATTACTACAAAATATAATTAGTGCAAATAAATATAACATTATTACTACAAAATATAATTAGTGCAAATAAATATTACAATATTACTACAAAATATTATTAGTTCACATAAATATAACACTATTACTACAAAATATAATTAGTGCAAATAAATATAACACTATTACTACAAAATATAATTAGTGCAAATGAATATAACATTATTACTACACAATATAATTAGTGCAAATAAATATAACACTATTACTACAAAATATAATTAGTGCAAATAAATATAACACTATTTCTACAAAATATAATTAGTGCAAATAAATATAACATTATTACTAAAACATATTATTAGTGCACATAAATATAACACTATTACTACAAAATATAATTAGTGCACATGAATACAACACTATTACTAAAAAATATAATTAGTGCAAATAAATATAACACTATTACTACAAAATATAATTAGTGCAAATAAATATAACACTATTACTACAAAATATAATTAGTGCAAATAAATATAACACTATTACTACAAAATATAATTAGTGCAAAAAAATATTACACTATTACTACAAAATATAATTAATGCAAATACATATAACATTATTACTACAAAATATAATTAGTGCAAATGAATACAACACTATTACTACAAAATATAATTAGTGCAAATAAATGCAACACTATTACTACAAAATATAATTAGTGCAAATAAATATAAAACTATTACTACAAAATATAATTAGTGCAAATAAAAATAACACTATTACTACAAAATATAATTAGTGCAAATAAATATAACACTATTACTACAAAATATAATTAGTGCAAATAAATATAACACTCTTACTACAAAATATAATTAGTGCAAATAAATATAACACTATTACTACAAAATATAATTAGTGCAAATAAATACAACACTATTACTACAAAATATAATTAGTGCAAATAAATATAAAACTATTACTACAAAATATAATTAGTGCAAATAAATATAACACTATTACTTCCAAAATATAATAAGTGCAAATAAATATAACATTATTACTAAAAAATATAATTAGTGCAAATAAATATAACACTATTACTACAAAATATAATTAGTGCAAATTAATATAACACTATTACTACAAAATATAATTAGTGCAAATAAATATAACACTATTACTACAAAATATAATTAGTGCATATAAATATAACACTATTACTGCAAAATATAATTAGTGCAAATAAATAAAACACTATTACTACAAAATATAATTAGTGCAAATAAATAAAACACTATTACTACAAAATATAATTAGTGCAAATAAATATAACATTATTACTACAAAATATAATTAGTGCATATAAATATAACACTATTACTACAAAATATAATTAGTGCAAATAAATAAAACACTATTACTACAAAAACATAATTAGTGCAAATAAATATAACACTATTACTACAAAATAAATAGTGCACATAAATATAACATTATTACTACAAAATATAATTAGTGTAAATAAATATAACACTATTACTACAAAATATAATTAGTTCAAATAAATATAACACTATTACTACAAAATATAATTAGTGCACATAAATATAACACTATTACTACAAAATATTTTTAGTGCAAATAAATATAACATTATTACTACAAAATATAATTAGTGCAAATTAATATAACACTATTACTACAAAATATAATTAGTGCAAATAAATATAACACTATTACTACAAAAACATAATTAGTGCAAATAAATATATCACTATTACTACAAAATATAATTAGCGCAAATAAATATAACACTATTACTACAAAATACAATTAGTGCAAATAAATATAACATTATTACTAAAAATATAATTAGGTCAAATAAATATTACAATATTACTACAAAATATACTTAGTGCAAATAAATATTACACTATTATTACTACAAAATATAATTAGTGCAAATAAATATAACACTATTACTACAAAATATAATTAGTGCAAATAAATATTACACTATTACTACAAAAATATAATTAGTGCAAATAAATATAACACTATTACTACAAAATATAATTAGTGCAAATAAATTAAACACTATTACTACAAAATATAATTAGTGCAAATAAATATAACATTATTACTACAAAATATAATTAGTTCAAATAAATATTACAATATTACTACAAAATATAATTAGTTCAAATAAATATAACACTATTACTACAAAATATAATTAGTGCAAATAAATATGACACTATTACTACAAAATATAATTAGTGCAAATAAATATAACATTATTACTACAAAATATAATTAGTGCAAATAAATATAACACTATTACTACAAAATATAATTAGTGCAAATAAATATAACACTATTACTACAAAATATAATTAGTGCAAATAAATATAACACTATTACTACAAAATATAATTAGTTCAAATAAATATAACACTATTACTACAAAATATAATTAGTGCAAATAAATATTACATTATTAATGCAAAATATAATTAGTTCAAATAAATATTACAATATTACTACAAAACATAATTAGTTCAAATAAATAAAACACTATTACTACAAAATATAATTAGTGCAAATAAATATAACACTATTACTAAAAAATATAATTAGTGCAAATAAATATTACACTATTAATACAAAATATAATTAGTGCAAATAAATATAACACTATTACTACAAAATATAATTAGTGCAAATAAATATAACACTATTACTGCAAAATATAATTAGTGCACATAAATATAACACTATTACTACAAATTATAATTAGTGCAAATTAATATAATACTATTACTACAAAATATAATTAATGCAAATATATATAACACAATTACTACAAAATATAATTAGTGCAAATAAATATAACATTATTACTACAAAATATAATTAGTGCATATAAATAAAACACTATTACTACAAAATATAATTAGTGCAAATAAATACAACACTATTACTACAAAATATAATTAGTGCATATAAATATAACACTATTACTACAAAATATAATTAGTGCAAATAAATATAACATTATTACTACAAATATAATTAGTGCATATAAATATAACACTATTTCTACAAAATATAATTAGTGCAAATAAATACAACACTATTACTACAAAATATAATTAGTGCAAATAAATATAACCCTATTACTACAAAATATAATTAGTTCATATAAATATAACACTGTTTCTACAAAATATAATTAGTGCAAATAAATATAACATTATTACTACAAAATATAATTAATGCAAATAAATATAACCTTATTACTACAAAATATAATTAGTGCATATAAATACAATATTATTACTACAAAATATAATTAGTGCAAATAAATATACCAATATTACTACAAAATATAATTAGTGCAAATAAATACAACACTATTACTACAAAATATAATTAGTGCAAATAAATATAACACTATTACTACAAAATATAATTAGTGCATATAAATATAACATTATTACTACTAAATATAATTAGTGCATATAAATATAACACTATTACTACAAAAATATAATTAGTGCAAATAAATAAAACACTATTACTACAAAATATAATTAGTGCATATAAATATAACATTATTACTACTAAATATAATTAGTTCAAATAAATATAACACTATTACTACAAAAATATAATTAGTGCAAATAAATAAAACACTATTACTACAAAATATAATTAGTGCAAATGAATATAACATTATTACTACAAAAATATAATTAATGCAAATATATATAACACTATTACTACAAAAACATATTTGTGCAAATAACAATAAAACAATTAATGAAAACAAAAAGAAAACAATTAATGAAAACAAAAATAATACAATTAGTATAAATAAAAATAGCACAGTTAGTTCAAATAAAAATAACGCATTTAGTATACATAAAAATAATATGATTAATGCAAATAAGCATAACACAATTAGTGCAAGTTAAAATAAAACACTTAGTTAAAATAAATATCAAACAATTAGTGCAAGTAAAAATGACACAATTAGTGCAAATAAAATGTAAATAGAGCCGAATTCTGTTATTTTTATTTGCATATTTTTTTTTTTCGATTGCATTCTTTTCAATAATGTCTTTTTTATATTTCATTTCAATAAATCGCTTCAAAATACTAAAAGTCAATAACAAAAAGTAAAAAGCGGAAGGTAATATCTTGCCTCGCCATTGGTTTCAATAGTGCCACGCAGAAAATTACGGAAGACGGTAACTGACTATAACCAATAACACTTTGATGCATAATTCTGTTTCACAACAAACAAGAAAAAATGGGCAACGTCTAATGGTCGTGCTCAGAGAAGAACCCAAGAAAAAATACAAGCAATCATTTCAATTAAAAATTCGAGTTTCGTTTTTAGGTAAACACGCCATCCGGTCAAATGTGATGGCCGTTTTTTTTTTCTTTTGTACTTAGCTTATTCATATTATATTTGCGCTTTTAAAGCATGCCTTTTCTCAATTCCTCATGGATTTTAAATAGAAATGATACCTTATTTATCAATATATAATAAAATATAATTGCATTACACCTTTTGTATTCTATGTATGATATTTTTTCTCACATTTTTCTCTGACTGCGATCTTGAAACAAAAGA
>NC_136508.1:76702974-76727974 GCF_053919585.1 Euprymna scolopes
AGTTATTTATATAAGAAAGTTGTCTGTCAGGGAAAAACGGATAAGAAAGAGGACATGGTCTATTTTATTTGCTATAATATATATATATATATATATATATATATATATATATATATATATGTATATATATATATATATATATATTAGTATTGGGACGATTTATCGGAATCGGAAATCGGAAAAATTGGAACTTTTTGGGGTATCGGAATCGGTATCGGAATCGGAAAATTATAGTCTAATTTCCAATTCCAAACCGATTCTTTACAATTTTTAAGTAAAAAAAAATTAAATAAAAAAAAGAAACAAGCACAAATTGTTTATTTATATATATATATATATATATATATATATATATATATATATATATATATATATATATATATATATATATTAGAAGTTGTTCCTTTACAACATAAGATTGAGAAGGACCACAGAATGAGTTATACATCTCATTTACAGATTTAACATTGATTAGCAGAGTTTAATTTATTTTATTTATTGGCCAGGTATAACTTCCTTATTGGCTTTGTAATTTTTAGCATCTATTCGCTAACATGCCTGTGCCCTCATCTGAGGGAGTTCATATGATTATTAACAAATTTTAAATGCTCTGGGCGGAGGGGGTAAATTTCGTTAGCACCAACTGTACATTGGGATGTTTGTCATCGGCTTCTTCTGAAATAATTAAAGTTTTATCGCACCTTTTTAGACACAAGGGAATCCTCAGACTCTCCAAGCCTAATTTAATTTGTTTTTATTAGCTTTTATTGTAAGCAAAGTAAATATTTTAGAGGTCACTTTCCTATTCAATATTACAGATTTTTAAAAGCTTTTCGCACCTATTTGATAAATGGCCATATGGCGTCTATTAGATACTTGGGGGTTTAATATCAAATATTTAACATCCCTGGATTTTTTTGTCTAGTGCTGGTTTTGTATGATCACCACATTCTTTGAAATATTTCTTGTTTCTTTTTATTTTGTTTGGTTTGGGCACAAGTAAAACTATAGATGAAAATCTCATAAGTTTATCAGAACTTTGGAAAGGCAAACATTAAGAAATTTGTTAACTTACAGAAAAAAAGTCATTTACATTGAAAATACCCTAAACATGAGATTCTACGTTTTTAGGCGATTATGTGTGAGCACACTGAAACGTTATTTCAGAATTTAGAATAGGGGTTAAGTTGTGCATATAAATATAATGTAAACTGGTCCCATTTCGGTATATTATAACTTTTTAAGCACTAATTCGAAGGCCGATCAGCAAAATAAAAAATAACATATAATTGCTATATTTTGCGTATTGCCACCCGTACTTAGGGTTAGTAACAGGAAAGGAGCATGGTTTTTGCGACCTTTAACAATACTATGTATATATTAATACGATAGCGTGTGTGTTATTTATTTTGTGTGTCACGATTACATCATGGTGACTACTGCTTAATTATGGATCCCCATTTCTTATAATAAATAATTATACCAAGAATTCTTCATAAGTTTTGGTTTCGATTTCGATTATAGCTGAAGGAACTCCAGTGATCTATTTTTTTTAAATTATTTTTTATAAATAATTTTATCTAGAATTTTCATAAATTTTGGTTTCAGTTTCGATTATAGCTGCAGGAACTCAAGCTGATGCACCAAAGTCATATGGATATTTTTTTTTGAAATCGCAACTTTATAATATATAAAAATCGATAGTACATTAACTCTATAATAATATATACGAAATCTACAAGAATTCAAATATATTTACTTTACGACCTTACTACGTCGGGCGTCATTGCTATTTTCGTAGTTTTAACAAGAGTTACAATAATATCAGAGCATCTCTATTTACGCCATGAATACCAACATCAATATATAACATATGAATGAGTCCTCTGTGGAATTTCCACAGGTCCCTCTAGTTGTTATTATTTGTATTTCGTTTTTGTTTTGTTTTGTTTTTTACAGCAAAGCAAATCAATTTAATAACCCAACAAATTGATATAATTAAAATTAAATTTAAACATTCATAGAAGGAAGGCACATAATAGTTAACGAACCCCAACGCCCTCTCCATGTGAAAAATGGTTTTCCAAATAGTAACATTATTATTTAGAAATTCATTCGTAACAATATGGGAGCGTTGTTAATATTTAGTTATTACATAATTTTCTCATTTTACCTACCAATCGTCGACTATTTTCAACTGTTTATGAAAACTTTCAAGCAGCATGTTATATACTAACGACCAACTGATTCAATTTGGCTTTGTTTAAAATCAAAATAAACCTTTTGTTGTCTTTCAATTTGCAATATATTACAAGGAAAACATCTGAGAAAAAATATATCTGGAAATTGGTTTTTATGTAATCATTTTAAAAAAAAAAGTCTCTAATTAAATATTTATAAATATTAAAAGAATCGCAATCAGAATCGGCAATCGGAAATTTAGAACCCAATTGGTAATTGGATCGGCATCATGAAAAATTTTGGATTCGTCCCACCATCAAAATAATGGAAATAGTATTCCGACAAAATAGAGAAATAAAAAGGAACAAACTGAGTTATGTGTTCATTAACGTTTCGTCTTTATTTCGAAACTTCCCCTGGATGAATAAATAAATATACACGAAACGTTGATAAACACATAACTCGGTGTGTTCCTTATAATTTCTCTATATATACATATATACACACACACGCATATATATATATATATATATATATATATATATATATATATATATATAATGAAGTAGTTATATATATGTGTGTGTGTGTGTGTGTGTGTGTTTATGTTAGCACCTGTATTAAATACTATTTTGTCAATGTTAGACTGTATTTTTTCTTATTACGATTGATTTTAGTAATATTAATCTATGTGTGTAATCATTTCTGTACTTAATTTTATTATTAGTGGTAAAGATATTTCTTATTTCGTCTTCTTTTAGTTTTTTTTATAATAGATATTATAGCGTTGACTGGCTCTGTTTTCTTATAGATTACACGTGAGACGTCTGCAGAGAGTGATCGTTGTATGACCAATATATGTAATCTGTGAATTAATGTATGAGTTGGTTAGGTTACTACACACACACACACACACACACACACACACACACATTCACACACACACACACACACACACACACACATATATATATATATATATATATAATTATAAAACTCAAATGACCTTTTAACTACTTGACGAAGGTAAGAGGAATTCTTAGAAGTGCACGCCTGTGGAACTCTCTTCCGTTTGCCTGTTTCCCACCTGACTACAACTTGGAAGTCTTCAAGTCCAACATAAATAAGTTCCTGATAAACCGCCCCCTTAAGTAAGACACCTTATAAAATCTCGATTACTAACGATTACTACGATATAGTCTCATTGATTACTGTACACGCAATAACCCTTATCCCCGAGTGGCCAGTACCACACGGGCATGATTATAAATGCTCCCTATCTTCGGTTGAGCATATTAGGAAGTGATAAACAAACTACTACTAGTGAAAAAAGCGATGCTGCTTGTGTAAATAAATGGATGTTAATCGTTTGGACAATGTTTGAATATTGTTAATTCGCATTGCCATCTTAGCAGCAATCGAATAGCGTAACGGTTAGGAGTGCCGACTGTCTCCCAGGCGGTCAAGTTTCAAATCTGACTTGAGGTAGTTTCTAATTCTAGCAGCACTGATGAGCTGTGATACAGCAAAACAAACTTTATGTGTATGACTATATATATATATATATATATATAATTATGAAGCTAAAAAATATATATATATATAATTATAAAGCTCAAATGACCTTCTAACGAGTGATGTAACCTACTTTCCGGTTTACGACATCCCCTTCTAACGAGTGATGTAACCTACTTTCCGGTTTACGACATCCGGTTGTGCATGCGCGCATAAACATTAAGCCATAACGACGTAAACAAATAAACACAAATCGCATCTTTTGCAGATTTTGCCTCTGAGATGAGTATATATGCTGATGACATTACACTCTATGGCAGGCACGACAAGAAGACGAATGAACACATTCCTAAAGAAATGGCAGAAACACTAGAGAATGACCTCCAATCTGTAGTGGAATGGGGACAAAAGTGGTTGGTCACGTTCAATGCCGCCAAGACTAAACTAGTTTCATTCAATAATTACAAGAAACCCTCTCTGCCACCTATAGCAATGGCCAACGACTCTTTATCTGTGAGTACATCTTTCAAACTCCTTGGCCTAATGTTCACAGGAAACATGAGTTGGAATAACTACATTGAAGGCATTGCCAGGGCTGCTGCAAGAAAGGTGGGCTCTCTCTACCGTGTTAGACAACTACTAACACCCGAAAGTATCCTGTACCTTTATAAGGCCACCATTCGCCCATGTATGGAGTATTGCTGTCACATTTGGGCTGGTGCATCTGCAACTAGTCTCTCGCTCCTTGACACGGTTCAAAACAGAGTCGCAAACCTAATAGGCCCTGAGCTGGCATCTAAGCTTCAGCCTCTGTCCCATCGACGAAACGTTGCATCTCTCTGCCTTTTCTACAAGTATTTTAGTGGAGAATGCTCTGACGAACTGCAATCACTTGTGCCCCACGACGTGAGCACCCTCGTCAAACCCGACAGACTGCTAAATCGCACCCCTACACTGTAGAGATCCCTAGATGTAAAAGATCTTTTTACTCCAATAGTTTCTTCCCCAGAACCGCTAGACGCGGGAATTCCATTCCAGGTCCCTGTTTCCCCAACAGTACTGACGTGCAGAAGTTTAATTGTAACGTGAACCGACATCTAGCTGCCCAAATCCCTACATATTACCCCAGTAGTTGTTGCCCCTGATAGTAGCCACCTACACCAAAGTGGCAATTTGCCTTGTTTGGGGTGAAAATGTAAAAAAAAAAAGAAGATTTTGACCCGCGCACTGAAATATTAACGTTATTATTTCGAAATTATTATTTAACATGGGAAGAGTGGGGGTGTTTTGAAACTATTCTTTATTACAACTATACTGTCGCTATTTCTTACAACTAAACAACTTTAACCCGTTAACAAACATAAGAACAATGGTAGTAAAGACAAGACTACTACTACTACTCTCTATCCGTCCCTTTTCCTTCCTTCCTTCCTTCTTTTTTATTTTTTGTTTACATTTCTAGATACAAAATAGTTGTGTGAGAACGGTGAATTTGTTGACACATTTACTAATCTGTTTCAACATTAGTTTTATTTTATTTTATTTAATTAGGTTTTTTTTTTGCTTCAGGTTTTATTATTTTTTTTAGATTTTAAGTTTCTATAACTTGGTTGAAGGATTCCAATAGGTGTTTTTCATTCTTATATTTCTCATCGGTAGGTTCATGTGGTGTTTTTGTTGCTAAATGACTTCGTCGGCGTTCGATTCGTAGGAAAATCAGGCTTAATTTTCGATTTTTGAACGATTATTCGAAAAAATAGGTAACTTTCCACGAATAGAGAGGATTTTTTTCATGTTTGAGTGATCCGTCCGTGATTTTTCATTTTAATATACTTTCATAGAAATGCTTCTGTTATGTAAAAAAAAAACTATTTTCTTTACGTCACAAGTGTCACACTCATACATGAAATCTATAGCTAATATAACATAATGATCCAACGGGTCACGGGTAGCCTATTATATATATACATATATATATATATATATATATATATATATATATATATATATATATATATACGATAAGTTTCCAGACATTTATGTGCAAGCATTTAAAATGATTGTAGACACTTGAAAATTCAATATATTATTGATATAAATCTTATGAGATGACTGACTAATTTTTATGATTTACAGTTCAAATGAACAGCTACAACAGGAATTAGAATACACCCCACTAAATCCTAATTGTTACAGCTGGTGAATTTCAAAAATGCAATCTGGGTGTAAAGAGATTTAAGAAGAATGATATGCAATTAAAATCTGTTTTAAGCTTGGAAAAATGCCACAGAAACGTGTGGAATGCTTCAACCCGATTTTGGACCATCTTGCATGAATCGAGCATCAGTTTTGTATTGGGATAAGAGATTCAATAAACGCAGGGGTTCTATAAGGAATTATGAGAGGTGTGGGAGGGGTAAGAAAGTAAGAACACTAGAGTTGATTGGGCAAATAAAGAAGTGCATTGGGTAAGGATCGTCGTGTGTCTATAGAGACAATTAGTGTTGAGTTTTTTTTTTTTTTGTCAGTGTTGGAACTGTACGCACAATTATTTGCAGGGAACTGAAGATGTGGCAGATTTGCGCGACGTTTGTTCAAATGCACCAGTCAACATCTTTGTCAAGATGGGCATCAGGATAGTTCCTCACCCTCCCTACAGTCCAGACCTCGCTCCCTGTGACTTTTGTTGTTTTTTCCTAAACTCAAGGAAAACCTTAGAGGCTGTCGTTTGATGAGACAATTGAGGAGAGTAGGGCCTTCCAGAAATTGTTGGAACGATACAACAAGTGCATTGCAGCCGGTGGAGACTACTTCGAAGGAGAGTAGAGTTTAATGTGTCTATTATCAGTAAAAGTGTCCATACGAAAAAAGTGTGGAAACTTATTGAAGGCACCTCTCATATATATATATATATATATATATATATATATATATATATATATATATATATATATATATACTTTCATTACACCGATGAAGACTGAAGGATCGATCGAAAATTATGTACTTATTAAAAAAGTTTTTTAATTTTTTTTCATAATATTATTATTTTGTATTCCTGCACGTCACCAATTAAAAACGAATAAAGAAAAATTATAAGCTTTTATACTTTTAGCATTCTTTTTTATTAATATATATATATATATATATATATATATATATATATATATATACACTAGACTAGTAGACTACCCGTTACCCGTTGGGTCAGTATGTTATATTAGCTATGGAATTAATACATGAGCGTGACACTTGTGACGTAAAGAAAATAGTTTTTTGTGACATAACAGAAATATTCCTATGAAAGTATATTAAAATGTAAAAAGAATATAGATAGATTTCTATGAGTCGTTCTGTTCATAATTATTTATTTTTGAAAAAAAAACTTACAGCGATGTAATTATAAGTGGTTTGCCATACTTATAAGTAAATGTGCACTGAACAGATACCATAATAGTTAAAGTTAAATTCAAATTTTAATATATCTTTTAATTTAAACGCGAAAAATAAAAAACCAATTGGGACGCTGAAAGCGTACACAGTAAAATAATACGTTTTATTGTCGCGTTGATTATTTATTTGTAACGCAAATTAAATAAAACATATTTTCGGGGTTATTTATTTATGTTGGTAGTGCAGAAAAAAATGTGTGAATGTTTTTAAGAAAGATGTATTAAAAAATGGAGAATAAATTTTAAAGAAATGGAAGGCGGCGGGGTAATCGCCGTTGTAAAATTCTTTCATGTTTGTCAGCGGGTTAAATAGATTTATTAGTAAGAAAATTGCGTTAAAATAACTTAAACCTAATGCAGAAAGTATAAACAATTGTTTATTTTGATAATTTAAACGCGAAAAAAGAAAACAATTGGGACGCTGAAAACATACATAGTAAAACAATATGTTTTATAGTCGCGTTGATTATTTGTTTATGTACGCATGCGCAACCAGAAGTCGTAAACCGAATCTTGGGTTACAACACCTGTTACAAGGTCATTTGAGTTTCATAATTATATATATATATATATATATATATATATATATATATATATGACTACTTTATTTAACACATGAATCAATATAAGAAAGTATAATATTTATGCGTAAACTTTAAGTATTTACTTCAACACTGTTCAATACGTTGGTAGAGCTCGGTAGTAAGTATTAAAATATATATGGCAATTAAGCTACCTAACGTGGATGAAACGCGGAATATTATGTGTAGCTTAATTTCCATATACATTTTTATAAACTTACTATATATATATATATATATATATATATATATATATATATATATATATATATATATACTAACATGGATACCCAGCGTTTCCAGGGTCGACATGAAGTTCGGTTTCGCCACACTTGCCATACTAAGAATATTGAGCAGTTTTTCATTATTATATATCAACTCTATCTTTACCTAACAAAAATTTTAAACATAAAAGAACGAATTAAAACACAAAAATGTAGTCCCCACCCCCGAAAAAAGAAGTACGTAACAAACTCTCTACCACATATTTCGGCAGAAGGGATACGAAGAGAAGTTAATGACTATATTCCAGTTTAAGCGAATTTCTTTTATACTCCCTCAGTCTAGAAAGATTTGTTATTACGGTTTGTTGCAACGAAAACAAACTGTAAATAATTCAGTTTCAAAAATACCAAAATAGAATTTGTGTTTATATCCGCCGAAAAAGAAAACAAAAATAAGTCAAACCGATTCATAAAAACAATCTATGTCGGTAAAAATAAATTAAATTAAATATGTTATCAATATAAATCAAAATTATATAATAAACTTAAATAAAACAGTTAAAATAATTCTCTCACTATAGACAAGAATTAATACACCGTTATTTAATAAAGTGTATTTTCCTTAATGTAATATGCAAATGACGTCACCTCTTTAATCTTATATTTTGCAATAATCATAGTATATATGCGAATGAATAATATGATAAAGCAATGGATTTTTGTATATGCTAAACAACTTGTGAAAAACAAACAAATAAACAAACAAACAGACAGGAATACGAATTTATATATATATATATATATATATATATATATAGAGAGAGAGAGAGAGAGAGGGAGAGGGAATCAAAGATGTATATAAGAATATTTAAATAAAGAATTTCGATGTAATAAAAAGCTTGGCATGCAGGTAAGATTTCGATACAAGAGGAAAATATTGATCATTGAAATATATATATATATATATATATATATATATATATATATATATATATATATATATTGATCAATTTCAAACAAGTGAATTACAATACAGAATGGAGGGTTATGAAAGCTTCTTATGCCAGGCATTTCGAAGACTAATGCTTCTCATCAGAAGATAGGATGCAATAGGCATATTAAGGGATCTGGTACGGGTTGAATATATTAAAATGAAGAAAGAGGGTTGTCCAGGGGATCATTAGATAATTATGGTACTTTAAATAGGCTAGAGTGTGCTTTAATAGGATTGGACGGTAGAGGTATAGAGTACGCTTTAGAGAGTTAATACTATATGTTATGGAATTTCATTAACGAATTAATAAATTAATCAGTTAGGGTCTAATGAGAGTAATATGTGCTGATCTTTTTTTTTTACAAGTGAACCACCACTTATCAAGGCCTGAGGGTCACTCTATGATTAGGGTAAATGACTGTAATAATTAATATCATTAATGGTGTAAGTTGGGTATAATTGGATTATTTAAGGGGACGGTTCAACAAGAACTTGTTTACATTAGATTTGAATGCTACCATAGAGTAGTCGGCCGGGAAGCAGACCAATGGAAATTTGTTCCACGGGCGGATAGTCCTAGGAAATAAGCTGTGTCCATGGAATCAGCGTTTAGATTTAATGACAGATAAACAGTGGGGGGGAGAGTGTTGATGGTGGTTTTAGCTAGTTGAGTGATTCATTTGTGAAAGTTTGGCAAGTTGGAAACCATAGATTGGATTTCAGACGAGCACATGCCATGAAAATAATGATAGAGCAGAAACAGGCACAATTAAAGGCGTAAAGAGCTTTCATAACCTATACACACTGTATTGTATTCCCTTTTTTCAAATTTATTAATAAATCTATGTACACCAGTATATATATATTTTTAATATCAATAATTTTTTCTCTTTATATATATATACTAGCAGGGGTGCCCGGCGTTGCTCGGGTGTTTGGAGGTGTATGCTGTGCAAAAAAAGCAAAAAAACAAAAAAATGGTTAATTTTTTTAAACTTTGACCCCTATTATGACCCCTTAAAATTTATTGTTTCGGGCTCAAATCACGTTATTAAGTTAGATCCATGTTCAAGGAACCTATATCTAAAATTTCAAGTGTCTAGACCCAAAATTGTCGGAGGAGTTTGGTAGAGTTCTTAAAAGTCAAATCGTTGAAATTTGACCCCTTAACAGCCAAATTTCTGGCTGACACCCGTCACATCGATTTTCCCAAATCTTAGTACCCGGTATTTCAAATTTCGAGTCTATAGACTAAAAATTGACAGAGTTATTGCGTAGGGAAATGTACACAGACAGACATACACACAGACACACAGATACACAGACAGACAGACACGTTCACTTTTATGGATATATAGATGTGTGTGTGTGTGTGCACGCGCGTGCGTGTGTGTGTATGTGTGTGTGTGTGCGTGTGTGCGTATGTGTGTGCGCGTGTGAGTGTGTGCGTATGTGTGTGCGTATGTGTGTGCGCGTGTGTGTGTGCGTGTGTGTGTGCGTTTGTGCGTATGTGTGTGCGCGTGTGCGTGTGTGTGTATGTGTGTGCGCGTGTGTGTGTGTGTGCGTGTGTGCGTATGTGTGTGTGGGGGGGGAAATAATAATCTGATGTAATGGAAAATAAATGAAAAAAAAATTGTATAAAAACTGAAAATTGTTTAAATATTATTCAACGTTCCGTCTTTATTTCAAGATCTTCTTTAGATAATGGATTTGAAGAAAAACATTGAAGTCAATACATAAAATACGCATCAAGTGCGTTTGAAAGCCAAATCACAACGTAATATAAGGAAAATAAACAAATATTTTAATTGTTTGAAATTTATAACATAGATATATTTCGAAGCCAAACTCCATCCTCAGTATGTCGTTTTCTTTCTTCTCTTCTTTCTTGCCATGTTGTGGCAAAAGTGGAGACAGAAAAGTCTGTTTGTAAAGAGCCATACGTTGTATCTCAACGGTTGTATTTTTAAATGTTGCGTATTTGATTTTATTCAAATTAAATCAACGTTTCTATAATGGAACTCACACCCTTGACGTTATTCTCGCATTGCCAACGCACAGTTCCAACATTTCAAAATTCAGCTGCTGAGATACAACGCGTGGCTCTTTACAACTAGACTTTTCTTTCTCCGACTTTACAACTTGGAAAAAAGAAGAAGAGAAAAAATGAAGGAAAACGACATACTGAGGATGGAGTTTTGCTCCGAAATATAGTTATGTTATAAATTTCAAACAAGTAAAATATTTGTTTATTTTCCTAATATTACGCTGTGATTTGACTTTCAAGCTCACTTGATGTATATTTTATTTTATGCAGATTAAATCAACCTTTCTATATGAAACTCACATTCTTGACATAAAAGTCAATATTTGAAAATATATGGCATGTCTATGATGTGAAAAGAATGTTGTTGGCGTATTATTCAATACTATCAATGAAAGCTGTGAAGGAGAAATTGATTTGTTCATATTATAAAGCTTAGCAGATAAAACATATAAGCAATTTGGTGTGAAGCGATTATCACCGGATTCTTGGGAGGAGGATATGGAGACAGACATTAGATATTGATTGAATGTGAATACGAAATAAACAGTGCCCTAATCAACTATGTTTTTAATTATTTATGGCATGAAGCCAGTTGATGTAAGTAGATAAAAATACTTCCAAGCCAGAAACTACTAAACGATAAGATGGATATATCACAAGAAAGAAAACAGCAATTCTTTCGCCTTTGTCAGAATCATTGCTCATGGAATGTTAAGCCTAATGGACAAAATAATTGAAGCAAAAGTTATAAAATGCATACAGATGTCCGCTGTAAAGTTTAGACTTGGCGAGTGTTAGCTGTCATAAAAGCTGGCTGACTTGATCGAATGTGCGCTTTTGCATTTGGTTGGTGATGCTTTTAGTGTTGATCAGAATAAACTGTTAAACAAGGAAGAGCATCTTCTGTAAAGCTTTTTTACTCGATACTTCCATGGATGCAGCTAACCAGCTTCATGGACAAGAGACAAATGGGCACACAGAAATTGTTACAGATGTATAACACAAAAGAACATCACATGGAATCATGAAAACTGAAACTGTATAATTTTATGTTAATCCTCCTGTGTCCACACCTTCTTTTTACCCATTTCCCCCTTGTGTGTGTGTGTGTGTGTGTGTGTGTGTGTGTGTGTGTGTGTGTGTGTGTGTGTGTGTGTGTGTGTGTGTGTGTGTCACCATAAACTTAGCCACAGATAAAGAGTGGGAGAAATTGTTGATATTCTCATGAGATCTTCAAAACCGCATGTGTTATGCAATAGGTCGAACACAATAGAGTATTTGTTAGTTTATGTATTCGTCTCGATCTGTCTGTCTATCTATCTATCTATCTATCTATCTATCTATCTATCTCTGGAGAGATGGACGGGAGATGAATATGAAGAATATTTATAAAAACTGTCAAAATACACCAAAGCTAGATCGTAGACAAGTTTACTGGAAGGTCTGGTCAGTTGATCGGATCTACGTGCATGTTACGTGGATCAGCTAATCTGGAGATTCATAAAGAGTTGGAATTTGGACGTTGAGCAGAGCGGACGGTTTAATAGTTCGCTCCCCCCCCCCTTCACTGTGGAGGGAGCTGACGCGTGTGAAAATAGAGAACTAGAATAAACCATGCAAGCAAAGATATTCACTTTCTATTCTTCTGCGAGCAACACTTGGTAAATGAATAAAAACTATATAAAACCAACCAGCGTTCTTAGAAGTGAATGAATATTTGTCCAAACAGGTTCCAATTCCTCCCCTCCAAGAAGAAAATGAATTCCAGGTGGACAAGATCAAAGACGCATGATGGTATGTCAAAAATACATGTATCACACACACACACACACACGCACACGCGCACGCACACACACGCATATGAACAATTAGTTATGAATACATCATAAATAGACAGCAACAATATAAGCTAGGGTACAAATAGTGAAGACCCAACGATAAACATTTAGTGACACGTATACACATCAGGATGAGCCTTTCGTCCAAAGTACACATATCGATTATGGTGCTATGGTAACCTTTTTAGTACCTCATAATATAACGGACAAATGTTGATATAAAAAGGATCGGATGAAGAAGAAAATAATCCATCCAGAAAGGAGCCGATTTAGCATAAATACTTAGCAATTTGATCCTTTATAAATTATTTAAATAAGTATATATATATATATATATATATATATATATATATATGTGTGTGTGTGTGTGTGTGTGTGTGTGTGTGCGTGTGTATATATACATATATACATATGTGTGTATATATATACATATATATATATATATATATATATATATATATATGAGACTTGATTCCAAATATTTCTCATACGTTATATCTTCCCTCTTTTGATTATGAATATCTTCAGTATCAAATAATCCTTATATATTGTGCAATTTACTTTATGCATGAAAACCAACGAGGGGAGATTATAGCGTATGAGAAATATTTGGAATCGGGTCTGCCCTTGCTGGTATTTCAGATCATTTGAAATCATAGCAGCAAGTTTGAGAGAGACAGCTTTATAGGAGCCGCCATAGTGGGGAGTTGTGTCGCAGAAATGCAGAGCAGGGTGAATTTCAAAGGCCAACAGTACTAGGAAATAAGCTATTAGAATAGAAAGTTGGGAATCCGAACAGTGAAGGGTGGGATTTTGCTGCTAGTCGACTTGAATGGGGGGGGGTATTTACACTGAGGGTGTGCAAGTGCAGTTATTTTATCAAGTCACAATCCGTTAAAAATACTTGTAAAAACCACACAGGAAAGACACAGTGTAGCCATGTAACAACGGTTGGAGGTTTGTAAAGAGTGCTAGATTCTTAGATTAGAATTATTTATGGTACTGGTGCGCATTGTGAACCAAACGTATCTCAGTGTCGTTCGGCTTTGTCTCAAACATGGTGTCAATAGCCGGATTTTGCAGAGCGTCGCCGATAAAATAATAATAACGCCACGTAAAAGAAAATAGCAAATTAAAAAATGTAACATGTAGAAACCACAAACAAAACAACGACCATTTTTTTTTACACAGGAGTCACCACTTATCAAGGCCCGGTGGCCACTCAAGGATAAGGGTTAACGAGTGTACAGTAGTGAATAGGACAATATCGTAGTAATCGTTAGTAGTGGAAATTTGGTAAATTGGATTAGTTAAGGTGACGACTAATCACGAATTTGTTTACGTTGGATTTGAGGACGACCGAATTGAAAAATACAAATGGCGGCGAACTCTATGTTGAGCACGTTAAGTTTGGGAAAATAACTTAAAAATAAAAAAAATATACAAAATACTGTCAGAAACCTACCGAATATATGCCAGCCTATGTCACGGTAACATATGTTGAGTGAGTTTCTGACAATATTTTGTATAGTTTTTTTAGTTTTAACTCATTTACCAAACTTAACGTGTTCAACATAGAGTCCGTCGCCATTTGTCTTTTTCAAATACATCGATGAACACTATATGTTTTTCGAACCGAATAAACATTTTATATTAAATAAAAACACTAAAAACTTATCAAGTGCGGTAGAAAAGTAAGTTATCTTGTCTTTGATAACATTTTATATGTTTTTTGACAATTTTTTCGAATCTACGTGTATAGTCAAACAAATCCTATCTTTCCTATGAATGAAAGACTACAAAGAAATAAACTCCATATTCCCAGGAAAGACGCTTTCAGGTTATTATTGGTTTGGAAGGATACTTATAATCCTTAAAAGCATGGAGTTTTGTTTTGGTAACATTGAATGGTGCCAACTATTTTTTTCGAACCATGCTGCGGCAGAGTTTGCAGCTTACTGTACATATCTAAAATGGATGCATTGTATAAAAATAGATTTTCATTCATGAAATGAAAGAAAAACAAAACTAAAAAAATAATCTCAAGGGTAGAATATTTGGCGGCTGTTCAGGGAATATTAGGATTCTTTGAAATATTATCGATAAAAAAAAACAGATGTTTAGATTATGAGACGTTTTTAATAACTTTAATATTTTTAGCAGGTTGACATTTTCTATTTTTGGATCCATCTACTTTTAATATGCCACGAGGATTTCGCCATGGATATATATATATATATATATATATATATATATATATATATATATATATATATATATATATATATATACGGGTTCGAATTTGTCGACTGGCATTAATCGTGACACCCTTCACTGAAGATTCCCGAAAGGGTGACACACTAGTGTCTGTAGGTATTAAATTATTAAAGTAAAAAAGTAATTATGTTAGCCCATTTAAGAACCTCGTTTCTTATCGTTGAGCACTTTCAGTTGAATTAAGTCGGTCAATTTAGCTATTATGCATAGATCATCTTACAACGATTAGATCACTGTCTGACTGACATAAAGAACATTTAAAAATAAAATGGTTTAATTCAACATTATTTCACGTGGTTAATGGTAGCCGATTGGATAGGTCTTTGCTAATCGAGCCAGAGATGGCTCGTGTTGCAGGGTTCGAATCTGACGACTGGTGTTAATCGTAACACCCTGCACTGAAGATTCCTGAAAAGATAAAACACTAGTGTCTGTAGGTGTTTAATTATTATAGTAATATATATATATATATATATATATATAGCAAATATTATTAAATGCAACACAGACTCTTTGCTTCAGCATTCTTTTTTTAATTTTTCGATTTTCCGTATAATCTTTTTTTATATCAAAATCAAAAATATCAATAAAAGGTTCATAGTTGTTGCTGTCATGGGCGCTTTCGATTCGTCCACGAATCATCTTTAGGTGCGAACGAGGGAAAATGAGAATTAAAAATGAACGCAAAAATATAAAGTAAACAGCGTCAGGTGATGATCAGTTAAAATATATAGAGTCGATGAAAAATCGATTAAAAATATAGGTCGATTAAAAAATAATCCGTGGGTTTTGTTAATAAAGTCCGTCCACTACGAACTACGCAAGCCATTTTAGAACGTTACTGCTTTTCTAAAATGCAATATAATTTATAGCGGGTTGAAGGGTTCTAATATATGAGGCTTCAAGAAGTTTTTGATTTTTAATATTACTTTCATGTTGTATAATTTTTATATTGTCAACAAGGATTTTTCAAAAATTGGAGGTTGGCAGTTATGTTCTTTTATCAAACGTTTATATAAAGACCTAATATTATATATATATACTAGCAAAAGTACCCGTCGTTGACTGGGTTCAAAAACAACCTACACAAAATGGACTCTGATTTATGAAGTACTAGCGGGGGTGGGGTACCCGGCGTTTCCCGGGTGTTTGTAGGTGTGTGTATGGGGGGAGGGGGTAATAAATAATCCTGCTTAAATATTATAAAAAGACGATGTAAAAAAAACAAAAAAAAACTAAACGGAAAAAAATGGCATGAATAAACCTATCTATGGGGAGGGGAGGGTAAACTAAAGAATAAGCGAAGTAATAAAAAAAAACGTTTGGTCGGGAGAAGGGATTGAACCCGGAAGCCTTGACGCGGAATCCAATGCCAACTATTTAACGGTCGCGACCACGAGTGAGAGTAAATGGTTAGCGTGTTAAGTTAAAGCTTATAAAGCTAAAAGAGGTTTGATTTACAGGACGACGCTAAATGAGGTCATCGCGGGGTCGTTATTTTTAGTTTTCACTTCCCCCCAGATGATGGTGGGAAGGGGGGGGAGCAGCGCGAAAGCCGAGAACACAAAGTTTTTCACTGTATTTATACTAAAATGCAGGACAAACCGGGGACATAGACAGGCGTATTATTTTTTTGTTTTACTTCACTTCACATTTTTTATGATTCAGCGTGTAGCGTTTATTAAATTACGTATTTCTTTTCCTGTCTAGACATCTCTCTCTATCTGTCTGTCTGTCTCTCTCTCTTTCTCTCTCTGTATCTCTCTCTGTTTGCGTTTGTATATGTCTCTCTCTCTCTCCATCTCTCTCTCTCTCTCTCACACACACACACACACTTCGTCTTCATTACTCTAAAGAGTGTTACTGTGTTACTAAAAAAGAAAATGGCGTCTGGCTGGGGGTTTTTTTTTTGTAAAAACTTCGATCGTTAATATTTTTTGTAAGCTTATTTTTTTTTACTTCACATTTTTGGCTTGTTATTTTTCATTTAACAATCGTATCTAACTATTTTTAACGTGCTAATAACTTTGGTAACGTTGTCATAGCGTAGAAGTTCATAGTTTAGCTTGTGTGGGGGTTAAAAAAAAATTACCGATAACAACAATGTTTTTAAATTCAGACTGCCATTACAGCTTGATGACGTCAAGATCACGTGAAATGACTCAGCGGGTTTTAAATACAAGTTGACCCAAAATAAACGGCCCCGTGTACACTCTATGTAGAAGAGTTGGTGCCCGTATTTTGGGGGGCAGTTATAAATCGATTTAAAAATATGTAATGTTTAACATTAAAATGTCACTTTTGGGGCCCCGCCCTGCAGAAAATCGATCAGTTAACGCACTTCTGATGGTCCTTTTTTGGACAATTTTTCGATATTTGTCGTCCGGAGGGTGGGACTTTCATATGAGACCAATTTTGTGAATTTTTGTTTGTCAAAAAATTTTAGCAGACACACATACATACATACATACATACATACATACATACATTTTCGCTTTTATATATATAGATGATAGGTTATGAAAATTAAGGGTTGTAAAGAGATAGCTTCGAATTTGGGGTATCAAAACCAAAGCAAAATATGATGAAAGTAAAAATAAAATAGATAAACCCTATAATTAATTATACCATACCTGTTCACACTGAAACGCTTATCACAATATTCTGTCGATCTATATTAAAAAAAACTTATTAAACTTTGTGACATATTTCTATTCTATGGAGGTCAGGCGCGAACGAACACCCCATAATTTTATTATACCATATTTCTTAAAACTGAAACATAATTATCAAAGTATGCTTACGCAGATAGATATGAAAAGTCTTTATCAAAGTTTGTGCCCATTTCCATTCTATGGAGGCCAGGCTCGAACGCAGACCCCACAATTTTATTATACCATACCTATTTAAGTTTAAACATACTTATCAAAGTATTATTATGTACATCTGTATCAAAAACACTTGTAAACGTTTTTTCTTCTAATTTTTAATTTTTTTATTTCCATACTTTGTGGACGAGGCGCGTACGCAGACCCCACAATTTTAATAAATCATCATTATGCCAGATCAAAGATACCCATTCCTGTGTCTCGATAGATCTTCTATCATTATATGTAATCAGTTTTCTATAATAGTCAACCATATAAGAGCCTATTCGTGACCAGACACACACACAGTCGTTCAGCTTTATATATATATATATATATATATATATATATATATATATATATATATATATATATATATATATACTACGTATTATATAAAAGAAACGTTGTGTATCTGTGTGTCTCTGGGCTTATTCCTTATGGACTCGAAAACGGCTGCGTCGATTTTTATGATAATTTCACATGAAGGTACTTTATATGCCTGGCAGTGTTCTTAGATGCGATTTGTGTCGTAGACAACCAGAAGACGACCAGAAGTCTTCGGTTATATTTTCAAACAGCTTTTATTCCAAATTATTCCCATTGGTCACGCATATTAGATCTTGCTCCCCTGCCGTACAAGGGCATGAGGCCCTTTCTCCAATGCTCCAGCAATCTCCGCCCGTCTCCCGTCTCTCTAGCACTCGGTTTCTGATAACTGACTAAATATATATATGTATATATATATATATATCTATGGCGTTGTTCAATTCACATCTTTTTACGTGCGACTATGAATCATGTTTTAGATATGATATTATTGCACCTGGTTTGTTCGAGTAGTTTAACATTCAGTTCTCAAGGTCGCGTTCCTGGTTGTTTTCTTTATAGTTCTACCCCCCATTTTAGATTTCAAAACCTATAACATGTTCATACCAAACAATGTTCTTTATCTAAAATTTCACTTTTAATAATACTAATAATATGGATACTGTTACTACTACTGCTACTAGTAGTAGTAGTAGTAGTAGTAGTACTACTAATAATAATAATAAAAGTCGATTTCCTAAATTGACTATCAGCAAGGCAACCAGGTGTCTCCCCGGTATAATCTAATATTATTAATTCAAAAGAAATCTACATTCAATGAGAAACTTCATTTGCATATTACATTAAAGAAAATATATTTTGATAATTAGTTCGATGCTATTTTTTTTTTTACATAGGTATAACCACTTATCAAGGTCCAGGGCCACTCGAGGATAAGGGTAAAGTGTGTACAGTAGTCAATTGGGCAATGTAGTAATCGTTAGTAATGGAAATTCGGTAAATTTGTTAACTTAAGTACAACAGCTCATCAAGAACTTGTATACATTAGACTTGAAGACAACCATATCGTAGTCAGCTGGAAAGCAGGAAAACGGAAAACAATTCCACAGGCGTGCAGTTCTAAGAAAGAAGCTTTCTTCATGGAATCTACGTTTAGGTTTAGGCACAGATAAAGAGTGGGGGGGATTATTGATAGTGTTTTCAGCAAGACGAGTGTTTCTTGTGAAAGTTTGGCGAGGAGGATCATAGATTGGAGCTCAGTCGAGCACGTGCCATGAAAATATCGATACAGCAGAGACAAACTCGCAACATCTCTTCTGTGAGATAGAGGTTGCAGGGAAGAGAAAAGGACATTTTTTTAGTACTATAATTGGAATGCCGTCAGGGCCGGTTGCTTTACTGGAATCAAGGCTTTTGATTAGCTTGGCAACATCATGCACAGATATTTGCATATCAGATAGCGTGTTTTCTGATAGAGGAGGAAATATTGGGGGTTGGCGGTCTTGGTCGCAAAGGGTAAAATTAACTGCAAAGTTCTTGGCAAAGAGTTATTAACTAGAGTTATTAACTATTTGTTGTTTTAGAAATGCTTAACTTGTTCTATTTAGAAATATTATTTAAAGTTGATTCATTTTATTTTTGATTTATTTTAATTTCTCGTATTTTCAACAGTTGCGTCCAAAATCAGAGGTAAACTTATTTATTTAAGTTATAAGAGTTATTTCTTCGTAAAGCTATGATAGTTACTTTGTGTTTGGTTTTGTACAACTCGAAATCTAACATGTGCTCACTTTTCGTAACAAGGGAGGATATATTCGCTGCATCTTGAATAGCATGTAACTGAGACCTCCGTCTTGCAATATGTTTCGACCGAGCAACGCTGGGTATATACAGCTAGTATATATATATATATATATATATATATATATATATATATATATATATATATATATATATATATATATATATATACTAGCTATATATATATATATATATATATATATATATATATATATATATATATATATATATATATATACTAGCTGTATATACCCGGCGTTGCACGGTCGAAACATCTTGAGTTTGGCAGGACTTAAAAGCCACCTTCGTGCGGCCCATCACTGATTTGTTTTCGTGTTTCTGTATATAAATATATTGTGCTTTATCAAGTAATGGCAATGTTCGAAAACGAATTTGCTGCCATCATATATATATATATATATATATATATATATATATATATATATATATATATATATATATATATATGTATTAGTGTTTAGACGATTAATCGGAATTGGAATCGGGAATCGAAAAAATCAAAGTTGTTTGGGTTATCGAGATCGATATCGGAATCGGAAAATTCAAACCTATTTTCCGATGCCAAAACCGATTCCTTAAATTATTTTTTATTTGATTTTGGTTTAAGAAACATCTTCTACTGCTTATAGTAACAATAAAATAATCAAGTAAAACTAAAACCTCTAGATTACCTCCTCACGAGCGTGTTTTTACGTTTGAGAAAATATATGCACATTTACCATATGTATTTTACGGTAATCGGGACAAAATAACACTTTTACAGTTAAATATTTAGAGATTTATAAAGAATTGGAATCGCAATCGGTAGTTGTATTGGAATCGGGTATTTAGTTCGATATCGGTAATTGTATCGGAATCGGGAAAAATATTTGAATCGTCCCATCGCTAATATTTATACATACACACGCGCGCGCACGCACACATACACACAGACGTGTATGTATATATATATATATATATATATATATAGATATAGATATAGATATAGATAGATAGATAGATAGATAGATAGATGGATAGATGTAGATGTACCCGGCATTGCCCGGTATTAAATGTAATGCAAAATTCATTTTTAAAGAATGAAGTAAAAAAGGAAAGAAACTGAAACATGTGCATGCGAGTAGTATGTTTCTTTTCTAAGCAGTTCACTTTTTGTAAGTAAAAAAAAATACTTGAGCTGACATCGAAACCAAAACCTAAAGATAGTGAGTCACGTACGATAACCGCTAGGCCAACTTGTCATGATCGTTAAAAATTGCATCCAAACCTACTTATTGTTAACATCAGTAATCTGTCAAGCGAACAATTCATACATGCGAATTGATAAAAACAGTTGACAGGCATAAAAATCCGATCACTTCCCACCACCACCACCACCACCATGTACCAATGTTTCAAATTTGACCCCTAGGCAACTCTTTTTCCGGATGAAAACCAATGATAAAGTTTTCTACATATCTGAATATTCTATATACTAAATTATAAGTCTGTAGAACAAAACTTCGTTAAGTATATAGGTTGAGAAGAGTTCTCACACACACATTCTCGCTTATGTATATGTGTGTGTGTGTGTGTGATTTAAATCATATAAATATTATAAGGAATCTACGTAGATCAATCAATGCTTCATCGTTTTCATGTTTCGTCGGGGCTCCAAGTGAATTTCGCAGTCAGAGAATAAAATAAAATATTCCCAGAACGTAATCAACTAAACGAACAGGACGACTCCTTTGTTTTTCTCCTTTAGATTCTCATTCCCGGACGGTTATCTTGGTTTACTGGGTTCTACTAAGAATCATAAAACTTATATACACTTCCCTCATTCGATCACACAAAGCTTATCTAGCTGACCAGCCAAAGATTAATTTAAAACTATATTATTTGTTCGTAGTTCCTATGCAGAGACGTAAATAAAAATAAAAAGTAAAAAAGGTAAAAGTAAGAGAGCTTTTTTTTTAATTGGAGCCAATTTGGATGTCATGATACAGAACACAGTTATTTATAAAGTGTTCACAGATGGCTGAACCATGTGTATTATTGAAAACATCTGATGGTATGGTTAGTTGCGTAATAGAATGAACTCACCGAACAAGTGGAATTGACAAATAAGTAATTGTGTAGGTTAAAGATATTTCAGAACAAACGGGAAAATGTGGATTCGCTTCGAAATTTCGATTGATTTGTGCGTTTGGGGTTACGTAATAAACTGGACGCGCCGACCGGTAAGAGTGAGTTAATTGATTATTTTGGTTGGTGATTTATTTTCAATTTATTTATTAACGATTATTTACGTTTTTCGATTTCGATTGATGGTAAAAGAAATCGTCAAATTAAAAGAGTTATTCCGTTGACCTTAGCTGATGAGCGCAAATGTGAAATCATATTCGTCTTTGAAAAGCTTCAGTCAGGCCAGCTGTCTGCTGACCAATCATCCCTCAGCGGGAATCAATATGACGCGAATTAATTGGTCGATCGAAAATGAAATTGCACACAGGTAAAGATAACTAGTAATGCAGAGCTGTTTTCCAGCAATCTTCGTCAAAGAAATCGGAGTGTCGTCGGTGAATTCGGTAGAATTCAGTTCGAAAATTCGGAGACGAATTTTATTTGACGTAAGCAGACCGGTTCTGTATAACATATTCAGAGTTCCGGTAAATAGCAATTCAATAACTTGAAACGAGAACCGGCGTATCAGCGCGAAACAGAAAAAGACATGCCCCAACTTTGAAAAAAAAAAAAAACGACAATGTTGTCTGGGTGCGTTTTTTTTTCCTTTTTTTAACCTAAGAACTTGAAGCCTGATCAAAGAACTGTTTTCGTAATTGTGTGGCTAAATATAACCACTATAACTTTCTTGGAACCAGTCGTATCCTTGCGTCTTTTAGTTATAATGATGAATAATTTGCATATTGAATCTTGAATGAACACCGAAGTTCAATCTTTGCGACGTCAGCTTGATGTAATGCGAACTGCAGTTACATTAAAGTAAATAAACAAGTTATTATGAGGAGAAAGGGCATACTTTCTGATAGAATACAAAACAATACGCTACAAAATAACACGATTGAACAACTAATGGAATTTGTTTGGCAAATATGTCATTTATATTACATAGCCAAGGTAGGTAGGACATCTGTCTCCTGAAGTTTTATTTAATTTTAGAAAACTTAGACACTTTTTTATAGTAGATTGTTTGGTATTTGTAATTAATTTAATTTCGTCATCCAGATTTATAAATATACATATAAAGAGGCAGAGTAGGTAACGCAACATTATATTATACTTCTGTAATGTGCTAAACAGCTAATAGATATTTCATGCCGTTGGTTAAGCAATTTATCTTTGTCTTAGAATGTAATTATAGCTAATTTCTCATTAAGACAAAGGAGACAAGTGGAGCTGTTCAGTGTCGGGGTTGCAGCTATATTTATGACGCTCAGCTATTATATTATGTAGGGATAAGGGATATTACATGGTTCGATAGTGAAGCGTCCACACCACTATCGAGGTTACTAAATGATATGTTATGGTTTTTATATTCCGTTTTAAATTAAGAACTTGTTCTGTCGACGTAATATTTTACTTGATTACGGCTAATTTACGGGAATACAGTATCCAACTTAAGTGTATTTTTACTTAGACATTTTTTCTTGTAGTGGGCAATCAATCTTTTTTCTACAGTTACACTTTGTATTGCCGTTATTGCTATTTTGTGTATTTTTGTATCATTGCCGTAAGAATTTTCTAAATTATTTCTAGTACAGATGTAGACAACTCGCATAATGGAATTAATTCCTTGATTAAATAATCAGTTACTTTAATACATAAAATAGCTGAGAAATCTATCACTTCTAACAAAATCCGTGTTAGTTTAGAGTAAGAAAAAAAATGAATATTTTAATTCTAAATTTTAGATATTATTCATCCGGGGCGAATTCGATCAAGACAATGCCAACTTTGTGGGTGACTGTTTTTTTTTTTAATTTAGTTAGTTTTAGCCGGATATAAAAATTATACACATAAACAACTGCCCTTTATATTATAGATTCTTCTCTCTTTCTTACTAACAAAATATAAAAAAAGAAGAAATGAGTAAAAAATCCCGTTGATGTCTGAGATGGGAGTGAATAAAGAAGAAAGAGGCGAGCTGAGTCGGCAGCAATTGCAAAAAAAAAGGCAAAACCAACCGGAAGAAGAAATTAGGACAAAAGTAACTTTTTTAAATTAAGAGTAATTTAAAGGGAGATAATGGGTTAAAAACAGGGAGGCAGAACACCTAATTTTAAGGATAAAATGGTATAAAATAGCAAATATCTCAACAAGTTGACCTGGTGAGAAAAACTTAATATGATTTTCGGAATCAGCGCCCCATTTAAATCAGCTTAGAAAGTTTAGGCACCAAAAATGTGTCGACCAGTGTAATAATACCAGTATTTTCTTTTTCAAAAGAAAAAAGGCCTTATCTTTAAAATAGCTTATAATAATGAAGAAAATTATAATCTTGAGTGTAAATTTTATGCAAAAAACTGAAGAGTCTTGATCTTAATTTTCATGAGTCAAGAAAATGGACGTAACTCTCAATGATAACTGATGAGAATAACAACAGAAATGAATAAGCATTTATTCAAATGTAATTTATGAGTAAAAAGTAGGAGTCTTATCTTAACAGCTAATAATTAAAACCAAGAGAAAATTTTCATTCTCTTAAGAGACGAAAAGAAATTCCGCTGTTAAACATTTTACATACTAAAATATGTATTATTCTATGGACACTGACATGTTTCTTACAGGGTAAGGATATATATATATAGATGGATAGAGAGAGAGAGAGAGAGAGAGAGAGAGAGAGAGAGAGAGCGAGAGCGAGAGAGAG
>NC_136508.1:76730474-76752974 GCF_053919585.1 Euprymna scolopes
GTGAGATCTTGCTGATTGTCGCATTCGTCGAGGGTATTATCGTCGGGGGTGTATTAGTGCTTTGAATTTGTCAGAACACTTGCCATTGAAATACTTGTAAAATAGGCTAAAGGGTGTCACATTTTGACGATGAGACAGAGGTTGGAGTTTAGTTGATAGTTCATGACCTATTAGGTTAACTACTCTTTTTTTTAACCCTGTCTAGGAGCGAGAGACTAGCGGCAAATGCACCAGTCCATATATGACAACAATAAACCATGCATGGACGAACAGTGACCTTTTCGAGATACAGGGTACTCTCAGGTGTGAGTAGCCTTTCAGCACGGTAGAGAGAGCACACCGTCCTTGCAGCAGTCTTGGAAATTGCCCCAATGTATTTGTTCCAATTCATGTTGTCTGTGAAAGTTAGCCCTAGGAGCTTGAGGGAAGAACTTCAGGTAGTATATCATTGTCTATGGCAATTAATGCTTGAAGACGTTTTTTTGTAATTATTAAAGGAAATAAGCTTAGTCTTGGCAGCATTGCACGTTACCAACTAGATACGGCCCCATTCCACTACAGACGGGGGAGGTGTCTTTCCCTATAGTTTTATCAATTTCCTTAGATATGTGCTCATTTGTTTTACTCTCGTAGCTGTTATAAGCAAATATCCGCATCTCAGAGAAAATTTTATGAGGGAGGCGTTTATGAATATCAGAAATAATAAATGTCCAAGGATTGACCCCTGTGGCACACTTGCATTTATAACACGTTGTTTTTGGTGTACAACCATCAAGCACAACCTGGATTTTTCTCTTATCTAAGCAAGCGTCCAGCATTACCATAGGATTCGATTTTCATGAGAAGACGATCGTGCGTTATTCTGTCAAATACCTTAGATATGTTTAGGGCTACTGACCTAGATTCTCGTACATTATCCAGTGATTGGTATATATGTTCGGAGTTTACAGTTACAGGATATCTGAAGTAACGGGCTTGTCTAAATCCATACTGTTGGTCGGATAAAAGTTAATTGTCTGTGAGGTGGCGGACCAGTGCTTGATTGATTAAGGACTGAAAGATTTTGTCGAAGAAAAGGAGGAAGTAAACGATGCGATAATTAAGTGGGTCAGTTTTTTTTTCGCCAGAATTCTTGTAAACTGGTACAACAGAAGCAATTTCCCGGTCATCGAGGAAGCCAGATTCGTTAAGGCACTTTTTTAGAGGTTGAAAAGAACCAGAGCGGAGAATTTTTAGTAGTATAGCAAGAATATGATCGGACCACCATGCCTTCGAAGTGTCTAAATTTATTATGGCATCACGAACAAGGAAAGGGGTGATTCTCAGATCTCCGAGTGTGACTACTGTTTGCAAAGGAAAGCGTTTTCACTTAACAATGCGTATATAAATTATTACATGCCCAGGTTTTTGTCTGTATGTGGATACAATCACTCCGACGCCGATGTTTAGTTTATTTTTTTTAATAAAGGTGTACTATGAAGAGAAGTACAGTCAGATAGAACATCAGAGCGCCAAGTTACTTGTATACACGTTAAGGAGATAGGGAAAAGATAGAATGATAAATAGACAGAAAAGATAGACTGATAAATAGACAGATAAATTCTCCGGCATTACATTGTGCACACTCACTCGCCATTAATGATAGCACCCTAGATACATTTTCTTCTTGAAATCTCGCCAGCCAAGAGACATAAAACCTCCAATAAGAAGTTATAATGTTATGGGTAGGTGTTCCCATTTCGTTCTTCGTCTCGTCTGTCGACCCCCTCGAAATGTCAAATAAATAAATGAAATACTTTGAGCTCACTATTTTTAGAGACATTTTTATTTCCTGTCCGTGCTTTCCATTCTACATAACAAATTTATGAATTGTCGTCTGCTCTATTCTCATGCTTTTCATGCCGTAACGTATTTCCCAGTCCACTTTCTATGTCTTACTGCTCTCGCGTGAATTCTTGTAAACTGGTACAACAGAAGCCATTTTTTTTTCAGCACTCGGAGAAGCAAGATTCGTTCAGGCACTTGTTATAGAGCTTGGCGAGAACTAGAGCAGGCGTCACCAGTCCTGCTACCTCCTACTGCCTCTCTACCTCTATTTCACTTCAGGATTGTTGCCTACGCGGCGTCGCCGCACATTATGATACAATGTTATCTGGTTTTCTCAAAGATGTGTTACAAAAGAAGAACAGTAACAAAAACTATAATAGGGACAGCTTAGTTTCGTACTCATGAAAGTAACAAAAACTATGACAGCTTAGTTTCGTACTCATGAAAGACAAACAAGCTACACTGAGCGTGCTGCCCGTCCTATTTATTAGGATCGTGCTCTAGATAAGTCTTTCGTGCCTGCAATTATACCAGTTTTTATATTTGTTGTGCTACCAAACGTTTGCTCATGTCACCATTTTTATTTCTGGATTTTAGTGTGAGACCACATGCTCCCCTGCTCAGCAATAATCGCCAACCTCTACGCTGTACACCGTGATTTCTTTTTTCTTCATCTTCCCTAGCCATAGTAACCGTGTGGTCGTCTCTCACACATCGGCGATTGCTGATGGCGACTACTGGTTCCAAATTATAGAAAAAAAACTTTTTTCCTTTTTTTTTCTACTTCCTAACACTGTGGGGAGTTCTTGATAGTATTACATTAGTTTATTTAGGGATCCAGAGAACAGGGAGCGATTCATCGATAAGAAAACACAAAACCTTTATCTTTTCTAGACTAAAAAGAAACAAAACATTATTATTTCGAACATATACTTAAATAAATACAGTCGATAAATACTGAAGACACTTTTAACTGTAAGTAATATGGTGTGAAATTTATTATAGTTATTCGTTGTTTAGCGACAACATCGCCGGCCGTAGAGCTGTATCACCTAGGGTTGCGGAGTCAGAGTCGGAGTCAGAGTCGGATTTCTAAAAGTACAAGGAGTCAGAGTCGGAGTCAGAATTTTTTATCCGACTCCGACTCCTTAAGTCCAATGAATTTATTTTTTACATGTTTTCTTGTTTGGTTTTACCAGTTGGTTTTTATTATATTTTCTAAACAAACAAGGCACGTTACCACTATCAGGGACCTAAGTTTCAGGAGTACTATGTAGGTAGTTTAGTATCAAGATGTCTGTTTACATTACATTGAACTTGTTGGTTCCCCTAGTTTTCGCCCAGCCAAGGGCACCCACAAGTGGAGTGGAGTAGGGGTTGGTAGTGTGCCAGGGCGTGTCCACCCATCGGTGGGCCATAACGCATTACCTCTGGGATCCCCTACTACTTCGAGATCTCCTACAGATTTAGCCTGGGGCCGCAAGTCATCCAGTTACCATGTGTGGCCAACGTGGACGCATTGTAGGAGTCATGATGATGTACAAGCAGGCAAGACCTATGCATAGCTGCTCCCTTTTCAGGAGGTTAGCCAGCGGTATTAGCTGGAAGCAAGAAGTCGTGCAAGCATGAACTTAACACTAATTTATACCTAACACACTAGACGCATCACATCCCCCTGCCCGATTAAGAATCCAAACACACATATACATATAATCTAATATATAAATGGCTATATGGCTGTCTGTCGGTCTCTCCGTCTTCTTGCCTATCTATCTGTCTTCATACTTTCAAACTCTATCTCCTCCGAAACTAAAAGTTGCAGAGCGGCGCTAGGGGCCTCAAATGATTGGATATTTACAAGCCGTTCTTTTATGGCTCTTTAGCCGGTTAAAATTGTTTTTAAGGGATCAAAATGGGTCAAAATTGAAAAAAATATTTTTATTTTAGTTTATTTTCAATTTTTAATCGGTTGATATGTATGTCACATTGGTACCTTAGTAACGTCACCAGCTGTGAATCCTAGTTTCGGTTTCGATTCTAACTGACAGCACCTTTTTTACATAGGAATCACCACTTATCAAGGCCCAGAGGTAACTCGAGGATAAGGGTTAAGAGTGTACAGTAGTCAATTGGACAATATAGTAATCGGTATTGGACAATATAGTAATCGGTAGTAATGGAAATTCGGTAAATTTGTTAACTTAAGTGGAACGACTCATCAAGAACTTGTTTACGTTGGACTTGAAGACAACCATATTGTAGTCAGCTAGAAAGCAGGAAAACGGAAAACAGTTCTACAGGCGTGCACTTCTAAGAAAGAAGCTTTTTTCAGGGATCTATGTTTAGGCAGAGATAACGAGTGGGGGGATTATTGATAGTGTTTTCAGCTAGTCGAGTGTTTCTTGTGACAGTTTGGCGAGGGGGGGGGTCTATAGATTGAAGCTAAGTCGAGCACTTGCAATGAAAATAGCGATAAATCAGAAACAAACTCGCAACATCTCTGCTGTGAGATAGAGGTTACAGGGAAGAGAAAGGGACATCTACAAGGCTACGAAGTATATTTTGAACTCTATCAAGGCAGGACAAGTCCTTTCTAGCGGCTCCTGATGTGGCAACAGTACTCCATGCTTCGACGTACCTGGCTCTTATATAGATAGAGAATTGCATCAGCAGTGATATATCTACTTGATCGAAAGAAGGATCCCACCATTTTCCCAGCGGCCTTGGCAAGAGATTTGATGTATATGTTCCATTTCAGATCAGGGGTAAAGGTTAAGCCCAGAAGCTTGTCAAAACATGAAGCCTGCCCAAGACGAGAGCCATTCATTTCAATTGATGCCAGATGTGGAACAGAACGTTGATGATGTAAAGAGAGAATCTTGGTTTTAGATGCATAAAAAGTAACCAGCCACTCCTTTCCCCATTGTACCACGTGCTCAAGATCAGAGGAGAGAGAATCGGAGAGAATTTAGTCGTTTACGGTCTTATATGTGCTACCATAGATGGTAGTATCATCAGCATGAATGTCTATGAATGATGTAAGGATGTGATTTGGAAGATCATTAATGTAGATCAGGAAAAGAGTTGGGCCCAGGATGGACCCCTGAGGGACTCCAGAATTAATACTGTGAGCTTCTGATTTTTGCCCATCAACTACTACTCTTATGAACCTATCAGAGAGAAATGATTTAATAATCGAGAAGACATTTTCAGCGATACCGTAGCTGGAGATCTTGTCAAGTAAACCTTTATGCCATACCCTATCAGACCTTTGATATGTCAAGAGAAATTGCCCTAGAAAGGTAGCCTCCGTCGAGAGATATACTGTAAGCACATCTGCTGTAGAACTAGCAGAACGGAAACCATATTGTGTGTCACTGAGAAAGTTATTTTTGCTGAGATGGTTGATTACTTCTAAATTTAACACAGATTCCAGCAACTTACTCATGGCGCACAGGAGACGTATTGGCCTATACTGAGAGGAAGATTAGCGATCACCTGAATTCTTAAATACAGAGCATACTGATGAGATTTTCCAGGTTGATGGGAAGCAATTCTCCTTAAGACAACGTTTAAACAGTTTTGTAAGTATGGGCGCTAATTCTGGTTTAAGTTTTTTGAGTGCTATAATTGGAATACCGTCAGGACCGGTTGCTTTACTGGAATCAAGGTTTTTAATTAGCTTGGCATCATCACATACAGATATTTGTATATCAAATAGCGTGTTTTCTGATACAGGAGGAAATATTGGAGGTTGGCGGCCTTGGTCGCAAAGGGTAGAATTAGCTGCAAAGTTCTTGGCAAAGAGTTTGGCTTTGTCTGATGCTGACGAGATTGCCTCAGTTCTATTGATGATAGTCGGGATGGAGCACACGCTTCTGTTCAGGATTCTGTTTGCTATCTGCCAAAACTGGTGGGAACCAAGCCGGTGCTTAGCTATTTGGACTTAACGAACTGATCATACAACTCTCTTGCGTTCTTTATTACTTTCTTACAATGGTTGCTGGCAGTTCTGAAATCGGGGTTAGTCTCCATACGTTGGAAGCAATGGAAAAAGTGATTTCTGTGTGCAATGGCAGCAGCACATTCTGGAGAAACCCATGGCTGGCTGTTAGGTTTTTGCTGGAAATTTTTCAAGGGTATGAAACGGTCTATACCTACAATTAACCATTCCGTCAGATCTGATACTATAGATGACACATCCTTTTTAAACATGGAGCGTAGAGGTAGATCTGATATATATATATATATATATATATATATATATATATATATATATATATATATATATATATATATATATATACTAGCATTTCAGCCCGGCGTTGCCCGGGTGTTTGGAGGTGTATGCTGAGCAAAAAAAAAAAAGAGTAATTTTTTTTTTAATTTGACCCCTATTATGACCCCTTAAAATTTATTGTTTCGGGCTCAAATCACTTTATTAAGTTAGATCCAGGTTCAAGGAACCTATATCTAAAATTGCAAGTGTCTAGACCCAAAATTGTCGGAGGAGTTTGGTAGAATTCTTAAAGGTCAAATCGTTGAAATTTGACCCATTAACAGCCAAATTTCTGGCTGACACCCGTCACATCGATGTTCCCAAATCTCAGTACCCGGAATTTTAAATTTCGAGTCTATAGACTAAAAATTGACAGAGCTATTGCGTAAGGAAATGTACACAGACACACAGACACACAGACAGACAGACAGACAGACACGTTCACTTTTATATATATATATATATATATATATATATATATATATATATATACTATCATTTCAGTCCGGTATTGCTCGGGTGTTTGGATGTGTCTGTTGAACAAAGCAAAAGCAAAAAAAAAAAATTTGGTAGTAGGAAGGCAGGCTCGAACCCGTACTGCGAAGGAGGAAAAAAATGGGGTAAAAAAATCTAACGCCTATGCTGTTACGACCACCGCCAAACCGGAAGCGACATCTTTTCAAATTAAGGCTAGACAATCTAAAGGAGAGGATAACTAAAAAATATCGGCGAAAAAAGTGACCCCCCCCCCTGTAGAAAAGTTCCTAGTTGAAGGGGAAGATATTAATGTTTTTAGCCAATTTTTCGATATTTGTCGTATGATAGGTCGAACTTTAAAACGATACTGATCTTGGAAAAATCCGTCGCCTCTATTGAAAATTTTAGGCAGACATGCAAACATACATACATTTATATATTGGTAACTAAAATTTTCGACCCAAACCGATAAAAAAGCTTGCCTTATCTCTGAATACCCTTTATGTAAAATTTAAAATATTTAGACCAGAAATTGGCTGAGTAATTTGGAAGAGACTGCAGTTGTCAAGTTTTTAAAAACTTTGACCCCTTTTTTGACCCCTTAACATTTATTGTTTTGGGCTCAAATCAAGTTATTAAGTTAGATCCATGTCAAAGGAACCTATATCAAAAATTTCAAGTGTGTAGATCCAAAATTGTCGGAGGAGTTTGGTAGAGTTCTAAAAGGTCAAATCGTTGAACTTTGACCTCTTAATGTAAGGATGTGATTTGGAAGATCATTAATGTAGATCAAGAAAAGAGTTGGGCCCAGGATGGACCCCTGAGGGACTCCAGCATTAATACTGTGAGCTTCTGATTTTAGCCCATCAACTACTACTCTTATGAACCTATCAGAGAGAAATGATTTAATAATTGAGAAGACATTTCCAGATAAAATTTCAAAATTTCAAAATTGTCGAAGGAGTTTGGTAGAGTTCTCAAAGGTCAAATCGTTGAACTTTGACTCCTTAATCGCCAACTTTTTGGCCAAAAACCGATCACATCGAGTTTTCCAAATCTCAGTACACTGTATATAATATTTCGAGTCTGTAGACTAAAAATTGACAAAGTTATTGCGTAGGGAAATCTACACACACAGAAACATGTTGCATATTCGTTTAATTGAGAGAGAATAGTCTTAGGAAGAGATGCTTTGTCTTGAGAGAGATAGAAGTTGTATAAGTTGTTGTACGAGAGACTTTGAGATATATGTTGGAAGAGACTTAGATAGATAAATGTTCTTTCTTAGATCTTGCTGATGGAAGAAGGAGAAAGCTCTTAGAGTGAAGGGATATAGTGTTCAGACAGTTCGGACATTATGATGTTGAGAAGTGTATGTAAATACATATAACACAAATATATAATACAATTGGACTTTACCTTTGTATAAGAAACATAAGACACAAGACGAGCTTTACAAAAAACACTTGATGGTTTATTCTTCACGACCGGCCGTTCCATCACCAAGAATTCAAAGTCTCACATTTTCCTTGAAGTGGCGTCTCGCTCCCAGACGACTGACTGGACGACTGACTCCCTCTGAGTTTTCTCACTGACTGTCTAACTCTAACTAAAGTTTTTCTCTATTCTAGAACTTTCTATTTTCCGTGACGTCATACACATGTTAAAACATGTGCATTCTTCCACGTGTCCTGGACATACGTGTCCCAAAACTTTTCCTATTTCTACAAAAGGAATTTTAACCTATGTTCAATACGTTAAAAACATTATCTTATAAGCAGCATTCTTTCAATTTAAAATTTCATAATAAACTTGACAGCTCACATTCTTTTCTTTAAATATTTATCTATTTCTAAACAAATGTTTTGTTTTACATTTTTAAATTCTCACACGTAATCTATTTCTAAACTAGATTACGAGGTTCGAATTTCGCCTATGCCATTTCATTTTCATTTTAAACTAAGTTCTCCATTTTTATACTTACATGAAAAGGGGACAGCCCTTATCATGTAACAAACACAGACAGACAGACAGGTTCACTTATATATATATATATATATTTATATATATATATATATATATATATATATATATATATATATATATATAATATATATATATATATATATATATATATATATATATATATATATATATATATTAATCACGGCTCTATAATAATATTTATGAAATCTGGACAAAGTAAAATATCATATTTAAGCGTATTTTATGCCCGGTTTTGCACCCCCCTCCCCGTTAGTATTATATAAGTTTCTACGGTAATTCGAAAAATAATTTTTTAAAAAACTCTATAGCTAAATATTAGAGATTTTTAAGAAATCAGTATAGGGAATTTAAAACAGAATATGTAATTATATCAAAATCAGGAAAACATTTTGGAATTGTCCCATCACAAGTTCTAACGCTTCCCAAAAATCAAAGTGTATGAAAGGTGGCGGGACATGCAACCTCTTCCTTACCGTAACATTTACTTTTTAAATAGCTCTGCCGGGTTTGTTTTACAATAGACCGAGGTACGAAAATGGGGTAATGAAACATATATGTAACAAATAAATGTTACCAAAGACAAGTTAATCTTCTATCTAACGAGATACTTTTTTGTGTGTTTTTTTTTTTATTTGATGTCTTGAGCGTCTAAGCTAAATTGAAAACAACTACGGTGCCATAGAGATCTTGCCTTCGGAACTCCGAGAATCGATTAAAAACTTGAAAAAAATACAAATACTGACAGAAATCAACCGAATAAATGTAACGATGATTTAATGGATTTCTATTAGTATTTGTAATCTTGTTTTTTTTTTTTTTTTTTTTGAGTTTTTGATCGGTTCTGGAGACTTCAAGAACAAGAGCACGATGGCATCCATGTTTGTTTTTTTTTTTGTTTTAACTTAAGCGCTCGATACAACTTGCGTTTTACACTTAAGAGACACTTTAAAATGAGTTAAAACACCAAAAACTCATCCAGATCAGTAGGAGAGTACGTTATCTTGTCTTTGGCAATATTTATTTGTTATATATTTGTTTATATATTCTTTTCGTACTTTTTCGTACCTCGGTCTTTTGTCAAACAAACTAGACCTGCCTGTTGAAAAGCACCAGCCAACGCACGCGCGTGTGCGCGCACACACACACACACACACACACACACACACACACACACACACACACATTAAACCGATCTTATAAAAAAAAAATCTGTTTATTTTACAGATTTGTGCCCGAAACACGTCATACCGGACGCAACACGCCTTCCATTTTAAAGCAACGGCTTGGCACGTAAATAATGATCATAAATAAATCAAGTCAAAAACATATAACGTGAATGGAAATTCCAGTGACTGGACGATTCAAGTGTTTTGTTCTCTTTTTCTTTAAATAAATACGAATCTTTTACATCCACTTCATGGGTGCGTGATTTACCTAGTAGTTAGCGTCTCTACCTCAGGAAACAATTATGACAAGTTACAATTCTATCGAATCTATTCTGATTACTAATACTTAAAAGCTATGATCATCCTCCAACTACGCCAGTTACAGGTACTGTACTTGTACCTCTTTAACGTAAATACCTTCGACTAAACCAAACTAGCCGAATGAGCCCATTTCTTAACTGTTTCTCGATGCTGATAAACTTTCTACTCTAACATATTCTTTCTTCGAAGCACTCGGATTTGGAATCCCCTCCCTACTCCTCGTTTTCCTGACTCTACTATAACATGCAGAAAATTAAATGTAATATGAATAAACATCGGACACCATTCACTCTAGATGTGAAATGGAAGGCTTACATCGAATCTGTTGCCACGGTTGCTGGAGAAATTGCTACATTATTCTACTATTTCTGATGCAATCACCAACTTGTAAAAAATTCAAATAAGTCCTTAAATGAAGTATTTTTTCCACATGTGAGAGGGGTTGTTCAGTACTTCCTTTCCTTCCTTGATAGAATACAAGACCAACTTTGAAATCTAGTGGGCGGGACTCTTTTCTCTTCTGTACAACGTCTTTCACACAGAAGAGTATTTGCTAGTCTTTCTCTACTCTATCGTTATTTTCATGACAGGGGCTCGACTGAGCTTCAATGTATGCTCCCCCATGTAAAAAGTTCACAACAGTAACTTGTCTATCCACAACTACTATCAATAATTTCCCTTTCTCCCTTTCTCAACCTAAAACTAAACGAAACTTCTATGAACAAAGTTTATTTCATAGAAGTACCTGTCTGATGAACACAATATCACTGTGCTACTTCCCACATGACTACAACATGATCGTTTTTAAATAACTTGTCTATCAACAACTACTGTCAATAATTTCCCTTTACTCTCTCTCTCTCTCTCTTTCTCTCTCTCTCTCTACCAAAAACTATACGAAACTTCTATGAATAAAGTTTATTTCATAGAACTATTTGTCTGATGAACACAATATCACTGTGCTACCTCCCAGATGACTACAACATGATCGTTTTTAGTAACTTGTTTATCGACAACTACTGTCAATAATTTCCCTTCCTCTCTCCTCTCTACTTAAAACTAAACGAATCTTCTATGAACAAAGTTTATTTTCTAGAACTGCCCGTCTGATCAACACAATATTACTGTGATACTTCCCAGATGACTACAACATGGTCGTTTTTAAGTAACTTGTCCATCAACAACTACTGTCAATAATCTCCCTTTTTCTCTTTCTCTACCTAAAACTAAACGAAAGTTCAATGAACAAAGTCTATTTCCTAGAACTAACTGCCTGGTGAACACAATATCACTGTTCTACTTCCCAGATGACTACAACATGGTTGTTTTTCAAGTTCAATGTAAAAAAAATTTTTGTTGAGTCGTTCTTTTAAATAAAATTCTGTTCAGTCATCACTATCATTGCCAATCACCATTATTGTCTCACCGTTCACCTAACACCCATTTAACCCTTATCCTCGAATCGCTTTGGGTCTTGATAACCTTAGTAAAAATAGAAACTATTTTCTTATAATGCCCCCTATAAATCCTGCCCTAATAGCAGTAGCCTCTTTCGTCTCTGTGGAAATATGTTTTGTATTAGATGAACATAAATATAATCATACGCAAATCAATCGTCTAAAATTTGTAGTTCGGTATTACCTAAAATAAGAAATAAAAAAACACATGATTAGAGTGGAGGATCTGTTCAGCATTCTCTCAAGTATTACCTCTTCACCTGGAGGGTGGTTAAGTGTTTATTTATTTTTTCTTTTCGAGCAGAGGGTGTTATTTCCTTTCACTTTAGACGCCGTAAAGTGTGAGGGATTACCAACTTGACGGACCAGAATATTTTTGCAGTCAGATTAAAATACGCCTCATGAGAGAGCTGGTTTCTCACAATAAATTAACCCTGCATCTAATTCTAACGCCATGGGAGAGAGAAGCGGATAAACTAACCTAATCTGCCTTTGGACTAAGATAAAGAAATTCTTAATAACTTTTTCCCCTCGGAACTGACCGCCTGTGGAACTCTGTTCCACTGAAATGCTTTCCAACTGACGACAACATGACTGTCTCCAAGTCCAATGTAGACAAGTTCTTGCTTCGCCGTCCCTTTAAATAATCAAATTATATCAAATTCCAACTACTACATCGTTATCATGATGATCACCGTACGTAAATCTATTAACCCTTATCCTTGAGTGGCCTTCGGACCTTGATAAATGGAAACACCCTATAAAAAGAATAAATAAAATAACATTCATTTAAAAACATGAGCGAGGGTGTATCCCACTCCAAACTCATCCAGAGCTGATTGTTAGGGTGACTAGTTCCCTGTTGGCTGAGATATGGTCCGGTACAGTTCCAGGAAGTCTACCCTTCCAGGCTTTGCCTTCTAATCTTTTGAGAAACGATTTTTTTTTTTCTAATCGCCAGAGGCGTCCCTACCGGAGAATGTCGACGGTGCTGGCCAAGCAATTTTTGCAGATCAGAGTCTTCTTCATCTATCCAACTTTCTCGGCCTTGGTCACATGTTCCTGTCGTGGGAAAAAGAAAAACGTACCATAGCGAATGTTTTAATAAGGTCGTTCATAGAGTCAATGTGGTATTGTGGTGACTGCTGAAGTGTAACTGATGGATTCACAGTGGGTGAAGAAATTAAATAAATGGTGCCGAAGGGAAAGGGTGGAAAAAAGTCTTGATGAGAGTAGGTATTTTGGGATGGGGTATTTTGAAAGTTTCAATTACATACGTCGCTCTTGATCGGATTTTCCAACACGCTTAATTTTAAACGAGAAGAAAATGAGGTCAGTACGATAAGACCAAGTTTGACAAATTTATGATTCGTTTTTGTTTTTGTTTTGATTTGGGTTTTTTGCTTTTTTTTAAATTTTATTTTACTTTTTATTTATTTATTTTTATTTATTTATTTTTTTTTTCTTGGGTAAAAACAAGGTTATGACGTAAATTCTCCTTTACACAGATTCCGGAAATAGATCGCTACCATTAGATCCTGTTTGTACGCTCCGTTGGGACGTCGTCGCATATTTCTGTTGAACTGTTTTGCGCCTCGGGGCATATAAATAGGACTGGACTTATAAGATTGGACATTATTCTTCTTGCGATTTGCAGAAGGAAAGCAAGCAACGATACGAACAGCACTAACAGCAGCAACAGTTTGAAGGCAAGCAGTCAAGCAGTCAAGAATTCAGTTCTACTTCAGCGTTTAATTTTACTTTTCTTTTTTAAAGAGAGGTTTTCAGGTAAGGAAATTATTTTTTTTTTAAATATTGTCTTTTTTTTTTGTTTGGTTAACTGTCGCGTTTAAATATTTCTTTTTTTTAATAGATACAACTTTGTATCTACGGAGCACATCACTGCTAGTTATAACAAAGTCGTCTTTTTATTTTTATTGCGAATCAAAGATAAACGGTTACTGAGTTAGGGGCCAAAAGTAGAGAAGTTGGGCACCAAGACGGTTGAAACTTCCTAACTGTGAAACTTAGAATAAAAAACAATAAGCATAGGGGGAAAGTATTACTCTCTCATTGGTATAGGAAAAACGCATTAAGAAAAGAACCGTTAGTTAGAGAAAACGACATACGTTAAAACAAACGTTAATTAACTAAACATTAGTATAATAATAATAATAATAATAATAACAATAACAATAACAATAATAATAACAATAATAATAATAGACGATTCCATGAATCCACTGTGGAACACAATACTACGCAACTGCTTTACTGCTGACTACAACATGGTCGTTTTTAAGTCTAATGTCACTAAATATTTATTGAATCACCTTTTTAAATAATCAAATCCTTTTATTTTTTTCCACTTATCGTTTCTAATCCTATCATAGTATTTTTATGAGCCTTATTGATAATATCATTAAACTGTATCTTCGACATTAGTAAGTGTCGACTCTTTCTCAGGTAAGCATTCCAGTGGTATTGTGTTCCGCAATGGATTTTTGAGATTGCCTATTATTATACCAAAGCTGGTCCAATTAACGGTTCTTTCTCGAATTTATTTAGAAACTCGAAAGCCGTCTGCTGCTACCATTTCAAAAGTCCTGTTTTCATTGGCAAATAAAAAAAAATCCTCAACTAAATGAGTTAAAATATAAGTACCCCCCCTCCAAAGCACTACCCAAAATAACAGAAATACTGTAGAATTGAAAAAAAAAATCAATTTTAACAAAATAATTCGCGTTTTGCTTTTGTTTTGCTGATTTGTTTTTTTACCGGCAGTTTTCACCAGCTGTCGATCGCGTCTGCGATAAACGCTCGACTTTTTTTCGTCGGTTCTCGTCAGCAGTCGGTTGTGCCCGCAAGAACGTCACAAAATCCGGGTCAAATAATGCATAAGTAAGATATATATATATATATATATATATATATATATATATATATATATATATATATATATATATATACTCGGGTTTTTTTTATTCAAAAGTAATGGACTAATGAATTCAACGAGGTTGTTAGATAGTGCTCAATAAAAAGAGCTGATAATATTATTAATAATAATAGATAATTCATTGAACTTTTGAATAGTCAAGTCGCTGCCTGATGATACCTGTTTGATTGAAACAAGTGGCTATTTGTAGCAGCGGGATGTGAGCATGTTTATATAACAATAAACAAGTGTATATATATATATATATATATATATATATATATATATATATATAAAGGAACGTTGTGCGTGTTTCTTTGAGAAAGAGAGAGAGAATATCCTATGGACTCCGAAACGGCTGGGCCGATTAAAAAAATGTTTTTTAATTTTTTTTTTAAATTTCACATGAAAGGACTTGATGTGTCTGGGAGGGTTCGTAGGTAAGTTTTGCATCGGAATGCTCCTGATATTTATTGAAAATCGATAATCGAAAATATCCGATGAAAGAAAGAAGTCCGATTTTCACCAAAGTTAACACTTTTATACAAACTAACATCACAAGTGCATTTGAGAAGTTTTATCACCGCATAATCAGAAAGGCCAGACGTATAAATCAACAGAAAATAATTTTATAAGCTAATATTATTGTTTCTTTTTAATGCACAATGTAACCATGATACTTGACTTTTGTACGTTTAGTTTAATTCAAGTGATTATTTAAAAATAATTTCATAAAATCAGCAGTTGGTGTTTTTATAAGACATGGAAACATTCGAAATTAATGTTCCTGTTTAGAACACAATTGAACCATAATACTTGACTTTCGTATTTCCATCTTAAGATGAAGCCATTATTACAGATAATCTTATGCAATTAACAATATATATATATATATATATATATATATATACTATTATATATATATACCAGTATATATATATAGTATATATATATACCAGTATATATATATAGTATATATATAAACTAGTATATATATACTAGTATATATATAGTATATATATGTACTAGTATACATATATAGACTAGTGTATATATACTAGTATATATAGTATATATATATATGTACTAGTATATATATACTAGTATATATAGTATATATACTAGTATACATATATAGACTAGTGTATATATATACCAGTATATATATAGTATATATATACTAGTATATATATAGTATATATATACTAGTATATATATAGTATATATATACTAGTATATATAGTATATATATACTAGTATATATAGTATATATATACTAGTATATATATAGTACATATATACTAGTATATATATAGTATATATATACTAGTATATATAGTATATATATACTAGTATATATAGTATATATATATACTAGGATATATAGTATATATATACTAGTATATATATACTAGTATGTATATATACTAGTATATATATTATATATAGTATATATATACTAGTATATATATACTAGTATGTATATATACTAGTATATAGATAGTATGTATATATATATATATATATATATATATATATATATATATATATACTAGTATATTTATCCGTTATAATTATTACTTATTCTTTATAGAAAAAACGGACGATAACGATATAAGATTCAAATATTTATTACGTTAAAATAATGCCATGCTTTGATAAAGTTAATACTTTACAGATATATTATATTTTACAAAGATGTAATGCGTTAAACACATTTAATATATCTAATATTCAGTTAAATTTATTTTAAGAAGAAATACAATAATAAAATTAAAGATCAATAATCCACGTCATATAAAGTCTGGACGAAATCCTAGTGGAATATTTGAGATATTCCTACAGTCTATATGCTGCAATTGAACAAATATTTCAAATATTCGCTAACTTGAAAATATTGGTGTACACCAAAATTATTGACAATTATCGGCTATAATTAAACAAATCATGTTTATGAAATATTTAGTTAAGGATTTATCATTTGAATTATTTGAATTATTAGAACTACGGTTCTCATCTTGAGTATTTCCACAACGTTTCAATCGATATAACGTCAGACCTTCTTCAGGTTTATCTTGTCGAACTCGGGAATGTTTCTGTTGAACTCGAGAATTCAGACAGAATTTCGAGCGGAACCCTTTGTTTGTTACAAGGGGGTAGTGTGCCCTTGTTCCCTTAGCCATGGCGGGGGAAGCGTGCTCTTGTTCCGTCAGCCATGACTGATCTTCTTTCAATCCAGGAATTCAATACGAAAAAAATTCGGAATTAATTCGTGTTTTTTCTTTGTGTTCAAAACAGAAAATTTGTTTTGTTTGTTAGATTTCTTTAATAAATTGATACAACTTTTGTTTTTGGAGTTTAATTCAGTAAGAAATAGAATATATGAAAATAAAATAGAATGAAAATTAAAGGAGGAAAAACACGTGGAGGATTTAAACGTGAATTTACATGAAAAGAAAATCAACTGCTAATGGAGATTATATCAACAGAAACGTTGTGACACTCAAGATGAGAGCAATAATCCGATGAATCCAAATAATACGAATAACCAATCCTCATCTCAAAAGTTTAGAAATAAAAAATATGTTTTTAATGTTCTATATTCTTTATATAACGCTGGCATGACAGAAAACTATCTTTTGGAGTTCGTGGAGTTCGAATAGTAAATTAATTTAATTTATTACTAAATTTTATTCGATAATTTTCCGTAGGTTTTGTGTACACTAACATTTTCAACTGATAAGGATGTCCATAAATGTTCCTGGTATTTTATTTAGACGGCCATATTTCGCATGTAACTAACTATGAATAAATAACGAGTACTTTTAGAATATGTTTATTAACGTTATAAACTTTCTTTTTTTTTAATAAAGTGTTAAAAGACCAATAAAACTGTTTTTAAGTATAGTTAGCAGTTTCATATCATAGTATGTTTTTTTCCGTGCTTCGAAAGATGGAAACCGCATCAACACAGATAAAGATCGCAGTTCCAAATTAATTAACAGGAAAACTCTCTGATATACTTATATTCCAGGCAAAAAATATATCTACACCAAAAATTATGAAAAAAATTATGTTGATATTTTAATCAAATTTTGATTAAAAAAAAATAAAAATCACGTTTATCGTATTTTCCGATCCGATCTATTAATGAGCAAAGATATCGTGAAGCAGGGGGAGATAAACCAGGCTGTCATTTAACTAATTAATAATAAATGGTGGATCAGCAAAATGTAATAAAACTGACTTTTATCTATAAAACTAGCCCGGGTTCCCGGCGTTGCCCGGGTGTTTGGAGGTGTGTGTTGAGCAAAAAAAAAGGGGGGGTAGTAGACAAGCAGGCTTGAACCCGTACCCCGAAGGGGGAAAAGAACGCGGAAAAAATATCGTGACGCCTTTGTCGTTGCGTCCATTCCCAAACCAGAAGTAGCGAAGGTTTAAATTAACGCTAGTCAATCGTAGAGAGGAGATGACTTTCGAAAATATCGGCGAAAAAAAGCGACCCTTCCCTGTAGAAAAGTGGCGAGTTACGAGTAAAGAAATTAATGTTTTTAGGCAATTTTTCGATATTTCTCGTCTGAAGGGTGGAGCTTCAAAACGATACCGATCTTTTGAAACTCCGTCGCGGCTGTCAAAAGTTTTAGGCATACATACATACATACATACATACATACATACATACATACATGATGATTGCAACGTCTTGTCAGACGAGTGCCACTCTCTCAGACACTTAAAGTCCATGAGCCCAAAAATGACTTCCATCGCCACAGGACCATTTTTATAGACAAATCCCTGAGGGAGTATCTATACACAGATGATGTTACAGAGTCTTAGCTTTGTACGACAGCTAATCTCTCTCTCTCGGTTCAAAATGTTGAGATCCAGCAACAAGCAAGAGCAAGATAGCCAGCAACAAGTCAAACTGTAGACCAGCTTAATGCGGGTACTGGTCTCCCGCTTTATGGTTTTTTAAATCAGAGATTTGCTTCTCCTAGAAAGGTTGCCTTCACCACGGCTTACAGGAGCCATCTCCACCCCAACACACACATACATGGACACAAACACAGACTGTGCTAGTTGGCCGTTACCCCGAAAAAGGGTTCATTCGCCCTTTGGAAGGTCTTGTTTTTAATCCTTCAGGGAGACTAACCACCCTCCTCACCAAACAAGTTTGGTGGGGGAACCAGTTTAGTCTCCGGTGACCCGACCATGAGGCAGGTAGTACTGGGTTACATGGTACCAGTAGCCTATGACATGACCTGAAATACATACATACATACATATATTTAAACAGACAGGTGAGATTTATATTATAGAATTATAAAACTCTGTGGATTGTTCGACCGCCCTTATTGCATCTTGTCTATCAAAAACATTGTTGTCATGGAAACCAGCTTGTATTTAATAAAATTCAAACTCCTTTCCACAGTCGAACCATATTGAGTACAAATAAAGTCCAGTCTTTGCTCAACTTGTAGGCATAGTTTCAATCATGAAATTAAGTTTTATGTTTTGGTTTCGATTCTAGCTGATAGCATTCAAATTATTGTTTTTTTTTGTTTTTTTTAAATTTTTTTCTTTTTACTTTTGAAATCATAACTATGTATTGGCTACAATATAATATGAACTAATCGATACTATAATTATAAATATGAAATCTGCGTGAATTGAAATATCTTATTTAAGGGTAGTTTACGATCGGGCAACGCTGAGCCCTCCTGCTAGTCTTTAATTAAAATTTTATTGGATAAGATTTTTTCTTTTTTTTTTTAGTTTTTGTTTTGGTAAGGATTCCTATTTTTGATTGATACATATATCAGTTGTTTTTTTATGTTACTTGACATGCAATTTTCATATATGGCTCATCCTAAACACTTTTTCTTCTATTTCTTCCAAAGGTAAGATCTTAACAGATACTGGCACCCCGGACAAGAGTTCAATTGAGAGTAATAAACAAATTAATGATGTATCTACACCCCCCCAAAGGGTCTAAATTATGGTTTCACCACGAAATGTGCTTTAGTGTCATGCGAATCATTATTATTTGTTCCTATTTACAATGCCTCCCCACGGGACAGAGTTAGACACCAGGGTCGTTTTTTAACGTGGAGAAAAGGAACAAAAATAAAAATTGTCTCAGTCGTGAAGGAGTTCTCCTCCACTGACAGAGAACAAGAAATTGAAGTGCAGCATCTGAAGAAAATATACTAAACTTTGAGGTATTTATTTGCTTCCCCACCGAGCAAATTAGGCACAAGTCCGATTTTTAAAGTGAGGAGTGAAGGGGAAATGGAGACCAACTCCCCGGGGAGTAGGGGAGCTGGATAGTGACAATTGGTATGAAGGGTTTCCCCTACATATGGTCTTTACTAGCAGTATCTGCCGGAACAGATGGTATTTATTTGCTCCCCCACCGAGCAAATTAGGCACAAGGCCGATTTTTAATGTGAGGAGTGAAGGGAGGGGGAAGGGGAAAAGGGGACCAGCTTCCGAGAGGTGGGAAATGGGAGCTGGTTAAAGGTCAGGCATGTGGGGTTGCCCCCACATCTGGTCTTTGCTAGTCATAGCTAGTCATAGCTTGCAGTATCTGCCAGAACAGATGGTATTTATTAGCTCCCCCACCGAGCAAATTAGGCACAAGGCCGATTTTTAATGTGAGGAGTGAAGGGAGGGGGAAGGGAAAAAGGGGATCAGCTCCCGAGAGGTGGGAAATGGGAGCTGGCTAATGGTCAGGCATGTGGGGTTGCCCCCACATCTGGTCTTTGCTAGTCATAGCTAGTCATAGCTTGCAGTATCTGTCGGAACAGATGGTATTTATTTGCTCCCCCACCGAGCAAATTAGGCACAAGGCCAATTTTTAATGTGAGGTGTGAAGGGAGGGGGAAGGGGAAAAGGGGACCAGCTCCCGAGAGGTGGGAAATGGGAGCTGGTTAAAGGTCAGGTATGTGGGGTTGCCCCTACATCTGGTCTTTGCTTGCAGTATCTGTCGGAACAGATACTACACTTTGATCTTGTCACCCGGGCCCCGGAGGGAGCGCGGTCTAGCGGCCTGACGGCCTGTGTATCTGTCGGAACAGATGGTGTTTATTTGCTCCCCCACTGAGCAAATTAGGCACAAGGCCGTTTTTAATATGAGGTAAAAACCAGCTCCCCTAAAAGTAGGCAAAAAGGGGGCACTCTGGTTACCAAAAATAATAATTGTCCCAGTATAGAGGGTTTCCCCTCCATTGACCGGTACAAATTATCTTAAGTGCAGCATCTGCCGGAACAGATGGTGTTTATTTGCTCCCCCACTGAGCAAATTAGGCACAAGGCCGTTTTTAATGTGAGGTAAAAACCAGCTCCCCTAAAAGTAGGCAAAAAGGGGGCACTCTGGTTACCAAAAATAATAATTGTCCCAGTATAGAGGGTTTCCCCTCCATTGACTGGTACAAATTATCTTAAGTGCAGCATCTGCCGGAACAGATGGTATTTATTTGCTCTCCCACTGAGCAAATTAGGCACAAGGCCGTTTTTAATGTGAGGTAAAAACCAGTTCCCCTAAAAGGGGTCACTCTGGTTACCAAAAATAATAATTGTCCCAGTATAGAGGGTTTCCCCTCCATTGACTGGTACAAATTATCTGAAGTGCAGCATCTGCCGGAACAGATGGTATTTATTTGCTCCCCCACCGAGCAAATTAGGCACAAGGCCAATTTTTAATGTGAGGAGTGAAGGGAGGGGGAAGGGAAAAAGGGGACCAGCTCCCGAGAGGTGGTAAATGGGAGCTGGTTAAAGGTCAGGCATGTGGGGTTGCCCCCACATCTGGTCTTTGCTAGTCATTGCTAGTCATAGCTTGCAGTATCTGCCGGAACAGATAATACACTTTGATCTGGGCCCGAAGGCGAATCATTATTATTTGTATTCCTTACTCACTTGGAGTTCCCGCGAGAATCGCAGCCAGAAATCGCTTTCTGGAATGTAGTTCTTAAAAGGTTAAGTGACAAGTCTCCTAGGTTTCCAATTCTTTCTGTTTTTTTTTTTCATCACAAATAATTTTGCGTTCTCACAATAGCAGCTTATGCTTGAAACCTCGCAGATAATAGCCGTCCCCCCCCTTTTTTGAGTCATAGTAAACATTGTCAGTAGTCCTGTACTGCTTTTACCAAGAAGTCGTGTCTGTTATAAGCTTTTTTTTGTTCTAGTTTGTTGCAGTCTCTTATTATGTGGTTTACCGTTTCGTCTATTTGTCCAAAAATATCTGGAAACTTATTGAAGGCACCTCCTACTAATATTTCTGCCACTATTTAATATACAATTATCAAATTTACAAATAAGATTATCAATTTATCTATATATTTTTTTATTTTATTTTTAGCATGAAGCGACAAGGATATCCAAACGTTTGGTTGCACGTCATTTTCGTCATTCTCCTACAATGTGCCGCCAGCTTATGCAGCTGCCCTCCACGGTGCTTTTGCAGCTTTCGAAAAGCCTCGTGTACATCGCCATCTTTTCCCCTTGTTCTTCCTTCGGGAGTCAAAATGCTTACGCTCAGTGGTCAAATGGGAGACATGACGAATCGCTCACTAATCCTCCCGGGAAATGAACAACTGAAAAGTATCACCTTGAAATCTGCGGTGGTCGGTGATATCCAAGCGGGCGCCCTCGCCAACCATCGCTTTTACAAGATGACATTCGACCAGGTCTCAGTGGGTCGTATCTGGGAACGCGCCTTCGCAAACACCACCGCTCAGACGGTCTTCATCCGGCAGAGTAAGATCAAGGAGATTTCAACCGGAGCGTTTGACGAGATGACATCGGAAAATTTCCATTTCTTCCTCACGAATATTACAACCATTGAAACACGCGCGTTCACAGATTCGAAAGTGTCCGAGGGCCTCACCTTCAGCCTCTGTCGCCTTGACAAGGTGAAATCAGGAGCTTTCAATGTTTCATTTCCTCTGATCATGAGTATGAATTTATTTGATGTCTTCGAACCTGACACGACAAGTTTTGTGATATTTAGCTACAACAGGTTAAACTGCA
>NC_136508.1:76760474-76762974 GCF_053919585.1 Euprymna scolopes
GACTAGTAGCCGATGCACCAGCCCAGATGTGGCAGCAATACTCCATACATGGGCGAATGGTGGCCTTATAGAGGTACAGGATACTTTCGGGTGTTAGTAGTTTTCTAGCACGGTAGAGAGAGCCTATCTTTCTTGCAGCGGCCCTGGCAATGCCTTCAATGTAATTGTTCCAACTCATGTTTCCTGTGAACGTTAGGCCAAGGAGTTTGAAAGATGGACTCTCAGATAAAGAGTCGTTGGCCATTGCTATGGGTGGTAGAGAGGGTTTATTGTAATTATTGAATGAAACTAGTTTAGTCTTGGCAGCATTGAACGCGACCAACCACTTTTGTCCCTATTCCACTACAGATTGGAGGTCTTCCTCTAGTGTTTCTGCCATTTCTTTAGAAATGTGTTCATTCGTCTTCCTGTCGTGTCTGCCATAGAGTGTAGTGTCATCAGCATATATACCCATCTCAGAGGCAATGTTGTCGGGGAGGTCATTTATGAATATCAGGAACAATAGAGGTCCAAGGATAGAACCCTGGGGCACTCCCGCATTTATATCATATTGTTTAGATGTGCGACCGTCGAGGACTACCTGGATTTTTCTCTTATCTAAGAAGGATTTAATTATGTTAAGTATTCTACCAGTGATACCGTATGATCTGATTTTACTGAGGAGACCCTCATGCCATACCCTGTCAAAAGCCTTAGATATATCTAGAGCTACCGCTCTGCCTTCCCCCGCTTTGTCCAGTGAATGGTATATACGTTCAGAGATCACAGTGAGGATGTCTGCTGTGGAACGGGCTTGTCTAAATCCATATTGTTTGTCAGTCAGTAGTTTAGCATCTGTAAGATGATGGACTAGAGCATGGTTAATTATGGTCTCAAATATTTTGGCAAAAAGTGGGAGGAGGCTAATGGGGCGATAATTTGATGGGTCTGTCCTTTCGCCAGAATTCTTGAATACTGGTACAACAGAAGCAGTTTTCCAACAGCCCGGAAAGCAGGATTCATTAAGACATTTGTTGTAGAGTTTGGAGAGAACTGGAGCTACTTCGGCTGAGCACTTTTTTAATAGCACAGCTGGGATAAGATCGGGTCCACATGCTTTTGAGGTGTCAAGGTTTATATATATATAGTTATATATTTATATATATATATAGTCATATATTTATATATATATATAGTTATATATTTATATATATATATAGTTATATATTTATATATATAGTTATATATTTATATATATAGTTATATATTTATATATATAGTTATATATTTATATATATATATAGTTATATATTTATATATATATAGTTATATATTTATATATATAGTTATATATTTATATATATATAGTTATATATTTATATATATATATATTTATATATATATATATAGTTATATATTTATATATATATAGTTATATATTTATATATATATATAGTTATATATTTATATATATATATATATATAGTTATATATTTATATATATATATAGTTATATATTTATATATATATAGTTATATATTTATATATATATAGTTATATATTTATATATATATAGTTATATATTTATATATTATATAGTTATATATTTATATATATATATAGTTATATATATATATATATAGTTATATATTTACATATATAGTTATATATTTACATATATAGTTATATATTTACATATATAGTTATATATTTATATATATATAGTTATATATTTATATATATATAGTTATATATTTACATATATAGTTATATATTTACATATATATAGTTATATATATTTATATATATATATATATTTATATATATATATGTATATATATATATATATGTATTTATATATTCATATATATATATGTATTTATATATTCATATATATATATGTATTTATATATTCATATATATATATGTATTTATATATTCATATATATATGTATTTATATATTCATATATATATATTTATATATATATATATATATATATATATATATATATATATATATATATATTCATATATATATATGAATAAAGCTGGCCGCTCGGACTTGCCAGTTCGTACTATCAGCTTAAACATATTTTAATTTTTGCAGATTGCGTATGTATTATAGAATCACTCCTCTACAAGAATAATTTGTTCGGTCGACTAATTCTCAAAAATAATGTTGTAAAAATTATAATGATAATATCAGTTGTCAAATTCCGTCTGTGTTTGTTTACAATATAACATCAGCTGATATTTAGGCTTGACGATGAATGCTCTGGAAACGTTACTTTCGATTAATGTTTATTTTTAAACCATACCAATGAAGAAATTTTTTGCGGCAATTTTATATGGTACTTCTTTTTATCATAAATTGAACGCATTAATAAGACAAAATTGAAATATAATTGTGAGGTACATCCGGGCTAAAACGGTGGATCATTCGATATGTATTCGAATGCTCTAACATAGAGCTATACCCCCAAATGACAATAAATATGTTCTTTTTCGTAGCAATAAGTT
>NC_136508.1:76765474-76805474 GCF_053919585.1 Euprymna scolopes
TGTGTGTGTGTGTGTGTGTGTGCGCGCGCGAGTCTTACAAAGAGTTCGGAAGTCTAAAAGAAAGATAATAAATTAACTAAAAGGAAAAAGAAAATGAAAAAAAGAAAAGAAAAAAATTAATGGATAAAAAAAGAAAGACAGAAAGGAGAAAAAATATACAACATTAAAATGAAAAATATCAAAAAGTAGGAGTACATTAGCAGAAAAGAAAGAAGGCGGGAAAGAAGAGGAAAGAAAAAAGAAGTAAAAACGAAGAAAGAAATCAAAAGAAAAGAAGTAAATAAAAAAAAATAAGTAAAGAAAAACAGGAAAAAAAACAAACGAGAAAGGTAAAAGAAAGAGGTGCAACCCATAAAAACAAAAAGTGAAAATCTGTGCTCACTTGTAATACTAATTAAATAGCAGACGCCTAATGCCCGCCCCTACTAACTCAACATGTTACCTTTGAGGGTAATTCAAGCCATGAGACCTAATTTCTCAATGAAACGAAATATTCTGCACCATTCCGATGTTTCCCCTGCGACGTCCCAATTTTATTTATAGATTGCTCATGACGCAAATAGAAGAGTTTAAAGCATTTCTTAGCATTACACTTACGAAGTATAGATAAAAAAAAAGGAAACAATGAACAAAATGTAAATCTAATAATATAAACCTAAAAATACGTATTTCCGCTGGACTTACATATATCTACATCCATCCCATTACACACAAGAATGCATATATATATATATATATATATATATATATATATATATATATATAAATATATATATATATATATATATATATATATATAGTAATTTATAAAATATATATGGCGATTAAGCTACACTGAATATTCTGCGTTTCATCCACTATAGGATTCGTCAGGCTTATGCGCCGAATCCTATAGTGGATGAAACGCAGAATATTCAGTGTAGCTTAATCGCCATATATATTTCATAAATTACTAACTAGCTCTACCTACGTATTGAGCACTTTTGAAGTAAATACTTAAAGTTTACGCATAAATCTATACTTTCGTATATCAAATTTATGTGAGTAAATTAAGTAGTTATATATATGTATATATATATGTATATATATATATATATGTATATATATATATATGTATATATATATATATATATATATATATATATATATATATATATATATATATATATATATAGTAATTGTCAGTATTTTTGAGATGAGGTGTTTTCATTGATTGAGATTGTCGAACTGACTTCCTCATCTTGGTTGTTATTGTCACAACGTTTTGGCCGTTTTGCCCTCCGGCCTTCGTCAGGTGTTTTGTATCGAACTGGGGAACCGTTTGTTAGGAGTCTCGAACCCAACCCTTTATTATTATTACGGGGGTACCGTGTTCGGACTCCAGCTAGGCTTTGGGACATAGTTGCTGATTCTCTGTTTTTTAATGTTACTTTTTCACTGCTTTCGTTCAGGATTGAACTCAGCACCTTTTGGGTAACTGTTTATTATTACCCAAAAGGTGCTGAGTTCAATCCTGAACGAAGGCAGTGAAAAAGTAACATTAAAAAACAGAGAATCAGCAACTATGTCCCAAAGCCTAGCTGGAGTCCGAACACGGTACCCCTGTAATAATAATAAAGGGTTGGATTCGAGACTCCTAACAAACGGTTCCCCAGTTCGATACAAAACACCTGACGAAGGCCGGAGGGCAAAACGGCCGAAACGTTGTGACAATAACAACCAAGATGAGGAAGTCAGTCCGACAACCTCAATCAATGTATATATATATATATATATATATATATATATATATATATATATATATATATATATATATATATATGTGTGTATATAAGATTGTTTAATTTTATTTATTAGCGATTAATTTCTTTTTTTTTCGCTCCCTGAGTGTTTTATGATAAGAAAGGAGTTATTTGCCCTGTGTTTATATTTTTTTTCTCGTCCACATTTTAGAGCGTATTACTTTTTAAATTTTTATTCAAATATTTATTATAAATATTAATTAATCATAGATAACTTACTTTTATGCACGTAGTAATTAGTAATACATAATTAATAAACCATATATATATATATATATATATATATATATATACATATATATATATATAAATTCAGAATGTGAGAGAATATATAATTATTTCCACAGCTAGACAGCGTCGCAGCTCACAATAGCCATGATATTCTCTCACATTCTTAAGAGTCTATTACTAATTGCTCACTAGCTTCGCGTGTCGTGATGGCATCGTCTTTACGAGTATACATTCCTAATTTTGAAACGTCGGCTCCGGTTATAGCTGGTTTCAATGATCACGTCCCTTGTTTGATATAAGGTAGGTTTAATCCACTGTTGGATTTCACCGCGGTTTGCTTGATCTATGTAAGTCGATAGGCTTTATTGAGTGTGTGGCGTGTTTACTCAGTTGGTAGAGTGCTCGCCTCGCATACAAGAGGCGTGGGTTTCAAATCCCGCGTTCGGGTGTGTCTAACTGACTAGTCCAAATGGGGGCAAAACTCGAATCTTGGACTTTCGGTTTGTAGGCTTTCATGGATCTTGTGAGCAGCGACACTGTCTGAATATATATATATATATATATATATATATATATATATATATATATATATGTGTGTGTGTGTGTGTGTGTGTGTGTGTGTGTGTGTGAGTGTGTGTGTGAGAGCCCACTATTAATTTGTTTGTAAACAAACTGATAGCTAGAGCACTGTTGCGACGGGCGGGTGTGGATTTAATACACACCCGAGAAGAAATATTTACGTCACTGAATTTTGGTCCGATGGTGAGAGCTGCTGACTGTCAATACGACCGTTGTAGGTTCGATCCATGGCTGGGGAAAAGTGTATGTCTAGCCGAACTGAGTTATTGTGATACTAAAAAACAGCACTGTATGCGGATGACTGTATATATATATATATATATATATATATATATATATATATATATATATATATTCAAGCTAACATTATTAAATACAATTGAGGTACTTTGCTTTATTATTCTTTCTTTTACTTTTTTTTATTGAAATCTAAGATATTGATAAAAGTTCTATAAGAATCAGGAGCGCTTCCGATTTGACTGCGAATCATCTTTAGGTGGAATTTATGGAATTAGCAAGGTGAAAGTTAACAAGAGTAAAGAGTGAAAGTTAGAAAAGTAGACAAATAAAATCCACAATAAATTGTAGGCAGTGTTATGTTAAAAAAATAAAATAAGAGTTGATTAACGGTCGGTTTAAAACTAAGTCGAAATCTGAGCTCTAATGGTCCGTAAGGCAGGATTAGCAATACAAAGAATTTCCGCGTTACGCTACGCATTTCAATATCTTGCTACTGGTCTCAAATGCGATTTCATTATTTGTAGAGGTCTGCGTTATAATGTACATTGTCTCGGAATTGTTAACTTTTTTGGTATTGATTATATGCTGAATTATTCTACTATTATTTCCAAGAATATATCTAAGGACAGTTATATATATATATATATATATATATATATATATATATATATATATATATATATATATATATATATACATATATATGACTTTCAGAATGTGAGAGATTATATATAATAAATTCCACAGCCAAACAACGTCGCAGCATACAAGAGCCATAACAGTCAATGAACCGGGAGTCCAAGGCTCGCGTTTCGCCTTCATTTTGAGTTTATCAGTTAGACACATCCGAACTCAGGATTCTAAACCCGAGCTTCTTGCATGCGAGACCATCACTCTGCCAACTGACCAAACGCCCCGCACACAAGAAATTCTGTTAACTAACACAGATCAAGCAAACCGTGCAAAATCTGACTGTGATGTCATTGCTCTTGTAGACTGCGACGTTGTTTGCCTGTGGAATTTCTTATATATAATCTCTCACATTCTGAAAATCCTTTCATTAATTGCTCACTAGGTTAGCATTGCTGGATGGCATCGTCCTTTTGAGTTGAAACTCCTACTTATGAGACATTGGCTTGGGGTTATTAGCTGGTTGGATGGGAGCGTCCTTTGTCAAGACGAAATAGGTCCATTTCACAGTCGGATTTCGGCGCGGTTTGCTTGATCTGTGTTGGTTAATAGTTCGGGTGGGTCTAACTGATGAGCCTAAATGAGGACGAAACTCGAGTCTTAGACTTCCGGTTTGTTGACTGTCATGGCTCTTGTAGGCTGCGACGGTGTTTGGCTGTGGAATTTATTATATATATTTATAACTGAGATTGTTATAATGTGAGAATTATAAATTTAAAATTAAACAGATGGGATTAATAAATACTAAAGTCAAAATATTAAAATATGAATGGCCAAAATTTCGAAAAATTGATAAACTGGTAAAAATTGACTAAACAGAGTTATCTCCCTTAGAAAATAAAGTTCTCACGAGTAATAATTAAAAGACGGATAAAGGAATTAAAATAAAATATAAAGATAGTGATTAGAATTAAAAAGTTTAATTTAAAATTTAAATTATTGACATAACAAGTATAGGATGAAGATGAAGTTTTTATTAATACTATTCAAATTAACCTTTAATTGCAGTTACTTCTAAGGAAGTGTAATGTTAAGCAAAATTATAATGTTATGTATAATGTTAAGCAAAATTAATTATTAATGAATGAATGGATTATGAATTTTTTATTAATACTATTAAAATTAACCTTGAATTATAGTTACTTCTAAGGAAATATAATGTTAAGCAAAATTAATTATGAGATCGAATAATGTAAACAAAGTTAATACAAAACTATCGTAGATTGAGGAGGATATAGTTGAAACATCTTAGTATAAACTATAATTTGAAGGCGTAGTTTAGTATTTATGAAATAAATCAATTAAATAAATAATTTGGAGAAGAAAAACATTTACTAAAATATACAAAGTCTTAAATAATATGAAAATAAGCCATTAGTTGAAATATCATATAAAAAGTAGAAATACGAAAATAGGGTAATTACTAAATTCCAAGAAAATAAAAAAAACAAAAAGAAAACATGAAAGAGAGGTGGAAGTAGGTTTAACTGCTTATTCTCTTAAATAAAGATTATGAATATGTTCGTATATGTATACATAGTCTATTTTTCCATTTGAAGAGGGACTGTTTTGGAATATTTTTGAATTATATGATATAAAATTGTTCCAATGGTTACGAAAAAAATTGTAACACATATGAAAATACACGATATGAAAGTTCCCATTTTATATTTTCTGATGACTATGGAAAATGATGACCATAAAGCTTAAATAAGGGAGTTAATTAATTTTGACTTTGATTTCATTGGTATATGAATATTACCGAAATTTTAATGAATTCAAATTTTGGTTTATTAAAAAATTGTTAATAGATAGATAGATAGATAGATAGATAGATAGATAGATAGATAGATAGATAAATCGATATAGAAAATGGATAGCTACATAAAAGGAGATATATGGATAGATAGATAGATAGATAGATAGATAGATAGAAAAGTTAGGTGCATAGATATATAAATAGATAGATAGAAAATGGATAGATAAATAAAGAGGGATAGATAGATAGATAGATAGATAGATAGATAGATAGATAGATAGATATGTGAATGGATAGATAGAAAAGTGAATGAATAGAGATAGATAGATAGATAGATAGATAGATAGATAGATAGACAGACAGACAGATGGATAAATAGAAAGGTATAAAGATAGATAGATAGACAGACAGATGGTGAACAGAAAGGTATAAAGATAGATAGATAGATAGATAGATAGATAGATAGATAGATAGATAGATAGATAGAAATAAGTAGAAATAGGGTCAAAGACGGTGGGGAGGTAGAAATCGACGTATAGTTTCAAACACGCGTGTATACGCATAGATAAAAACACGCGCGTGCTCACACACACACATGTATACATACGAATACATTTAACCATGTAAACGCACAAACACATAATGCATGCACAATTGCGTGTGCATGCATACCCAGAGTTATTTGCAACGCTCGTGCGCACGTCGTTAATAACTACATGCTCTTCGACGAAGTACAACGTGCTCTAACAGAGACATTCATTCATTCATACGGATACAAGGATTTACACACATTCCATTGTAACTTGTTCCTGGAATTTAATGAATGGACGTCACGTGCCAAAGACTGATAAAAATGTCTCCTACTACTACCAGGCGCGCTGGTTTGATGAATCACACGCGTTGAAAAGAGAGGTGGTTGGAGGAAGAGCAGAATTGTTAAACTCACTAGACGGGAAAAAATGGAACGTGGAGGCGGTGTTTTTTTTTTTTGTTTGTTTTATTGGTCCGTCGTAATGGTAGAGATTGAAGAGAGAGAGAGAGAGAGAGAGAGAGAGAGAGAGAGAGAGAGAGAGAGAGAGAAAGAGAGAGAGAGGATATAAAAAGAGATAGAGAAATAGAAAAGGTAAAAAGAGAGATAGTGATTATAGACAATAGATAGGGCATATATATATATATATGTGTGTGTGTATATATATATATATATATAGAGAGAGAGAGAGAGAAAGAGAGAGAGAGAGAGAGAGGGAGAAGAAAGAGAGGGAGAAGAGAGAGGGAGTAATAAAGAGAAAGACAGACTAGAATGAGAAATGGGTAGGTTGGGAGAAAGAGAGATAAGAGGAAATATAGAAAAACGGAGGGTGAGCAAATGACGATACAGAATATAGGGGAGGTATAATATAGGGATAAGCAGAGAGAAAGAGAGAGAGAGAGAAAGAGAAAGAGAGAGATAGGAGTAACATAATGTAGAAAAAGAAGAGAGAGAAAGGAAGTGATAAATGATAAAGGGGTAGGTAGATATATAATAATAAAGACGGAAAGAGAGAGAAGAAGAAGAAGAAGAAGAAGAAGAAGAAGAAGAATTTATAAAAGAAAAGGCTGGGAGAGTACCTGTGTCTAGAAGATTGATATAGAATTATAATAATCATAGTGCAATTGGGAATAATAAAGGGAGTGGCTTGGCACTATAAAGTGTGTGGGTGTTCTTTAACAACAAGATGGAAAATCTTCAACGATATCAATGAAACGAATAAGTTTCTATTAGTAGGTTAAATCAGTACATTGCAAGATTGTTATCTTCATTAAGGATGCGTACTATGAAAACGATTAACAAGCTCTACCAATTGACCCAGATAAAAATCTGAAAACGCGATCATACACATAATACACCTTTTAAGGCCATGAGCGCATAACGCTGCTGAAACACCTAGAAATGTTAAAATGTGAAAAGTCGGCAGAGTTTTGGACACGCTAGAACTGCAGTCTAAATTTACTATTTAAGGAATCTCTATTTAGTTGACTGCTCACAGGAAGAGAGTAAGATATAAAGTCAGATTTTAACGTGACGAAAATGTAACCCCCCCTACCCCAATTGTAACGAAAATAAAAAGTTCTTTCAGTCTAGAAGCCTTTCTCATTCACTGACCGAGAACAGAACAGATGTAGTACTAAAACATATGCTGCAGTTCTTGATGAGCCACCCCTTAAGTAATCAAATTTACCCAAGTCCCACTCCTAACGATTACTACATTTTCTCATTGACTATTGTACACTCTTTAACACTTATCCACGAGTGGCCTCCGGGCCTTGATACGTGGCAACTCCTTTGTAAAAATAAATAAATAAACTTCGAATTAATTTTTTAGTAATCTATATATATATATATATATATATATATATATATATATATATATATATATATATATATATTGACAAATTAGGCACAAAGCCATAAAACATGTGGGGGATAATGAGAATCGTTGAGGTGCTTGTTCAGATCGAGTCGACACATCGATTAAGAAAAAAATTATATGGTTTGAAGCAAAAACAACAGTACTTACTTAATTGTCATATCGAAAATAGTATTTTATCCAAACATTACGAAAATCCATCGAGTAGAAAGTTATATATAGTTAAAAGTCATTTTTACGGAAATCGGGGAAATTACATTTTCCCTATATGTGAAGACGTCGAAGATTGCGAATACAATAACGTATTTATCTCCCTATTCGTCACTTTTATAGCTAATGCATTGTTTTAGATTTTTTTTGCTTAAAAAACAACAGCATTTGTTCTACTAGATGAATTTTCGTAAATTTGGTAGATATTACTATTTTCGACATGACATTTAACTAAGTACTTAAAAACCGCATACTGAAAAATCGATTTGTCGACTCTATCTTAACAAGCACCGTCGTTGGTCATGCTTGGTATATTTTATTTGCTTAGTTTACTCTTTGCTAATATCATTGCCATCATTAGGCCACAATACCACATTTACTCTAGGAGCAATCTTATCTTTAATATCCCCAACGTCTTGATATATTTAAATTATCTTCATAAATGCATGTATATATAAAATTTATTGTAAGTAGGCAGTGGGAAAATTTTAAACAAAAACCGGTTAATAAAACCCTTCCAGCTGTTTCTAAACAATAGACCACCTGCTATTTTCTGGTTGGTTTAGGACCGAAAGCAAGCAAGGGGATCTTTAAATGGGAGTGAAAGAAAATTTCTTGTATCGATTCTAAGATTAGTCCAAGCGTGTGCTTGTTTTTCCGAATGCATCCATCCCATCCTTTGTACCCCCTCGACGTAAATACCTTCGACAAACCAAACAAGCAGATAAATCCCATCCCCTACACAGTAGAGAGCCCTAAGTGTAAAAAGCCTTCTACTCCAATAGTTTCTTCCCCAGAACTGCTAGACTTTGGAACTGCCATCCGGGATTCTGCTTTCCCAACTGTACTGACATGCAGAATGTAAAGTGTAACGAGAACAGACGTCTTGCAGCTCATCTCCCTTCATAATATCCCTGCAACTTATGTCTCCCATAGTAACCCCCTAAATCGAAGTGGCACTTGTTTGGCGTGAAAATTGAATAAAATCTTTTTTGGGGGTTGTGTTGAATATTTTCCTTAGCCTAGCCCTAACTACTTAGCTCTCGTAACTCTTGCTATACTCATGTTGCAGATCCCTTTAGCTAGTTCTATGCTTAGAGCATCCACCCACCTAATGCCGCGATAATTCTATCTTGTAACTGCTTTTTTTGCCTTTACAAGTGCGAAACACCCGTTGTGTCTGGCGAAGAAGCTTTTAATCTTAGTTTTCACGTTAATCCACCAATTTTACACAGTAAATTCTACCACTAACTCCTGTTTCTAGCTTATCCCGAAAGTCGTGCATTGCCAGAATTACACAGCTAATTCATTTCTTAAGTTCAACGGGACTATTATCAATATATTTTCCGATTGGCCTAATCAATCGAGTGTAGAGCATGAAATAAGGGTTATATATTTACTAGCAGGGAGACCTGACGTTAGCCGGGATTCAATGATGATCAACGAATATTTCACACTCCTATATTTTTATTGTCATCGAAATCCGTGAAATCGCCCGGGAGGAAGCTTCACATGCCTCCATGCAGTAACTTCAAAATATGTTGTTCTACATTGCACTCTAGAGAATCTATTGTTTCTTTTATAAAATTATTTTATATAAACTTTTTTCAGTTAACGGAAAAAAACATAAGTAATTTACGTGCGAGGTTTGAAACTACAGACCACATCATGAAAAAAAAAACGTAAATTTTCAAGCATTATAAAATTTTTGCACTTAATGAAAAAAAATTAAGAAATTTACGTGCGAGGTTTGAAACTACAGACCACATCATGAAAAAAAAAACGTAAATTTTCAAGCAGTATAAAATTTTTGCACTTAATGAAAAAAAATTAAGAAATTTACGTGAGGAGTTCGAACCAATACACAACGTCATGCAACAAAAAAAAAAAAAATAAAAAAAAAACACGCTATCAACTTACCCACAGTAAAACTTTCACGGCCCGTTGTTCTATCATTGTTGCTAAGCGACGACATGGAAAAAATAGCTTTACCGATGATAGATAAATTAAAATAATGGTTTCGATTATCGATTATCGGTAATTATCGGAGGTATTCTGAGACAAAACTTAACTAAGATCACTCCCCAGACCTATACACTAAAGTTCTGTAAATTTTAAAGAAAATATGTTCAGCTATTCTGGAGTCTATAAGAAACGAACTGACACACACACAGGGACAAAGTTGCCTTTATATAATCGTAGAGATATCGCCTTTTCTAAATAGCATCCTACCCAAGTAAATATTTGGGTAAGAATCCATGCTAATATTTAATATCCACATCTCCAGCTTTCTGTGATCAACAGAAAATCTGTTAACAAGATTACATCTAGCCAAACGGGCTGCGCTCACACCTCTCCGACCTTCTAGTTCTTGGGGCCAAGGATGGCATTCCAATTTCCTGTTAACTATTCGATTGGAAGCCGTGTAGAACATAAATAAACTCAGTAAATAAGCGACCATTTCGAAAACGGCATTTAGCGCACGAATTTCGATGGTAAGTAAAGATAAAGCTATTCTAAGGATTTGCTATAGGCAAAAAAAAGACATCAAAGTTTTTGGTCAGCAGCTGGCGCTCTCTAGACGAAGCGAAGTGTGTCTCCTTGATCGTAGATACATTCATTTTTATGGGTAAAATTATTCCTGAACGCGAATCGGCTGATTTTGATAGCTCATACCTTTCTCATTCAACCGAACAATGTAAGGAGTCCTGGACTTACTTTACACAGTGTTGCACCTGGTTTTAAATTTGGGTGTATCTTGTCGAACTCGGTAATCTTTCTATCGAACTCATCCGTGCTGAAGGCACTCAGAGTACAATTAGAATTACTACCCAGTACTACCCAGTAATGGCTGACGGAAGGAGAGCATGCTACTCACTGTGGATTAAATAAAGGGCTTAGTTCGAAATTCCGTGCAAATTCCCGAGTTCGACAGAAAGATCCCTGAGTTCGACAAGTTACTCCTGAAAAAAGCATTGACTGAACCGTTGTGAAAAGAAGAGAACAGTCGTCTGTAGAATCCAAATTATATAAAAAAAATTCAGCATCATACGTCTATTGGCATTATTTGCTCATCATTAGACACTAGCCTTGGTGCCTGGCGTTGCCCGGGTGTTTGGAGGTGTATGTTGAGTAAAAAAAAAAAAAAAAAAAAAAGGAAAAGTGGTTGTAAATAGGCAGGCTCGAACCCATGATACGAAGGCGGAAAAGAAAGGGAAAGAAAATATGACATCTTACCCCTACTCAATGACGCGACTGTTCGGAACGTTAAAATTACGCAAAGTCAATCCAACCGATACGATGACTTGCAAAACTGACACGCAAAAAATCGATCCCTCCTTGTAGAAAACTGCCCATTTGAGGGTAAAGGAATAATGGTTTTGGCCAATTATTTTTATATTTGTCGTCCAAGACGTCGAATTTCAAAATGATACCGATCTCGTGAAAATCTGTTTTATACATACATACATACATACATACATACATACATACATACATTTAAACATACAGGTGAGATTTATATTATAGAGTATTAGTGATTCTCACAGATAATAATCAGGGGTGTTTCTTAAAGTTTGAATGACACAAGTCTCTGCAGATTACCAGCAAACTTCGACTTTTTCAATAACCGTTTCAAGCCATTTCGCGTTAACATTGTCGTTGACCATTGATTTCTCGCTGGCAAGAAACATATGACATAAATAGGCAATAAAAACTTAATATAAAAAGAATTCACTCTTCATTATGTATTTTGGTTTCCTTTGAGGCTAAAATTGCATAAGCCAGTGTGCGGATACTGACACCTAAGTTCATCATAGCCGCTTATATCAATGTACTAGCAATCGGTGCCCGGCGTTGCCCAGGTGTTTTGAAGTGTATGCTGAGGAAAAAAAACGGTAAATTTTTTAAAATTTTGACCCCTATTATGATCTCTTAACATTTATTGTTTAGGGATCCAGTAAAGTTAATAAGTTAAATCCATGTCCAAGAAATCTATATATAAAATATCACGTGTTCAGACCTTGAATTGTAGGAGGAGTTTGGTAGAGTTCTCAAAGGTCTAATTGTTGAATATTGACCACTTTATCGCCAAATTTCTGTCGAAAACCTATCACATCGATTTTCCCAAATCTAAGTATCCTGTATATCAAATTTCGAATCTGTAGGCTTAAAATTGACATAGTTTTAGCGTAGGGAAATGCACACAGACGCACAGACACACACAGACACTATCACTTATACATATATATAAACATAAACATCATATATATAAGGATAATAGTACGCCATATATATAACAAAAGACCATTATTTACTGAAGTGAAAGGAAAACCCGGGGGAACTTTACCCAAAAATAAATCTATATTTTTTTGTGTGTATTTATAGTCTGGTACTTATACAGTTTAGTGACGACATTAAAAAATGGAAATATTGAAAAACAAATTTTATTGTACGTAACTGTTATAGACTGAAGTTCTCCGAAAAAAATTTTCACTTCATTTGATCAAGTATTTTTTTTTACAGCGAAAAACAATGATTTATCACGGCTACGTCAACGTGGCCATTTTGGAAATGTTATTGCAGGCCCAGGAATTCCCCAAGGGCAGGTAACTGCCGTACATAGCAGAATACCTCCATTTTAGGCCAATCTAGCCCTTTTTCCCCCCACCAGAATGAGATTTTTTTTTTTTTTTTTTGCGAAGACAGATGCCATTTTTGGGGTGTTTTTTTTTTTTTAAATTTGTAACAGAAGTAAATAAACGAAGTTTCGAAGTTATGCGTGTCCAACTGAGCATGTTTCGAAAATAATCTCGTATAAAAATTCTTCAATTCTTTGCATTCTTCAATTTCTTTGCATATTCAATAGTATTCTTATTTTAAAAAAAAAACACAAAAAAATTGCAGATTTAAAAAAAACAAAATAAAAACGTAAAAAATTGCAGATGTGTTGTGCGCATCTCAATATGGCGAGAAAAAAAAGGCTAGATTGCGAAATTTGGCCTAAAATGGAGGTATTCTGCTAGGTACATTTCCAAAATGGCCACGTTGACGTCGTTGTGATAAATAATTGTTTTTCGCTGTAAGAACAAAACTACTGGATCAAATGAAGTGAATTTTTTTTTCGAAGAACTTCAGTCTATAATAGTTACGTACAATAAAATTTTTTTTCAATATTTCCATTTTTTAATGTCGTCAGTAAACTGTATAAGTATCGATAGTCTTATCAACACCCCTTTTTTCTATTTATTTAAAAAGAAAATACAACTTTATACAAATTCCCTATTAGTTTTTTTTTCGGTTCTCTTATACGATGATGATCTTTATTTAACTATTACGTGTAATTATATTCATACAGATATTCTATATGATTTATATTTGCGTAATATTTGCGTAGAAATGAAGAAAATCAAATTTACTGTGTATTTATCGTGTTGCCATAACAACGTGACGTAGCCAAGGACGGTAGTGGACGTGAGTGTGTGTGCGTGTGTGCGCGTGTTTTCGTGCTGTATTGTTTGTAGTAGTAGTAGTACTAATAATCTGTCCAGCGTTTGCTTTCCTGTTGTGTGAATGGCGAACGTTGAGTCGGAGGTTGGATTGTGATGGCTGTAAGTTTCGTATTTTTGTGATTTGTAAATGGCAAGTTAGAAAAAAATTAAACCCTTCCAAGATGGACAATAAATAAGACCAAAATATTTTATGGTAAAGTTAAGAGCGTAAGAACTATACTTTTTTACGAGATGTGATTATTGGATTAACCAATCAGAAATCGTCTGTGGCACACACATCTCTGTTTTTATAGATATATAGATAGATAGATAGATTAAAACAGCATTTAATTGGTTTCTTGAAGCTGAATTATTATACATAATGAAATGATATACGAGTAAAATTAGGATTAGAAATAAATTAATATTTTAATTTTATAACACATTACTAAACAAATATAATTGTTTAACTAAAGCCTGCAGAGAAATATCAAATGTCGAATTTTTTTCAAGGTCATAAGCACATATGAACCGGTGAACCGCGTGCAACATGCATGTTATTAAATATTTACTCGATGTTATGGGTGATAGAGATAAATATCTAAGAGTGGAAGTTATAAATTTCCTAAGTTCCTTATTTATGACTAATCTATAATATAAATATCACCTGTTTAAATGTATGTATGTATGTATGTATGTATGTATGTATGTATGTATGTATGTATGTATGTATGTATGTATGTATGCCTAAAACTTTCCATAGAGGCGACTGATTGGTATCGTTTTGAAGCTCGATCCTTCAGACGCCAAATATCGAAAAATTCGCCAAAAACATTAATTCCTTCACCCCCAACTGGGCACTTTTTTATAAGGAGGGGTCTCTTTTTTCGCCGATATTTTCGAAAGTCGTCCCCTCTCTTTAAACATTCGCTACTTCCGGTTTGGCGATGTACGCAACGCAAAGGCGTCATATTTTTTCGGGGTTTTTTTTTTCGATTTTTTTTCTCCTTCGCGGTACGGGTTCGAGTCTGCCTGCCTACTACCACTTATTTGTTTTGGTTCAACACACACCTCCAAACACCCGGGAATCGCCGGACACCCAGAATAGTTAAAAATAAAAAAGAATTTAAAATCGATCGACAATACGAGTTTTATTTGTAAACACACAGACCAATATTTGCCATATTTGACTAAGGAAACATTTTATTTTATAATTTTTTTTAAAGCTATTAACGTCAATGGAATAAGGGAAACTGTCTTTTCTGTATATGTTCGATAAATACCACTGTTTATATAAACGATATAAAAAAAACTATTAACGCCTTCTAAATGTCTTGGTTTGGTTGAATAGACTTGCTTTTTCAGCTAACCCTAGAAATAAAGAGTCGCAGGGCGTTCGGTCAGGACTTCTGACTTGCCATTCGTACAATCCACGACGACTCATCTATCTTCCAGGGAATTAGGTATTCAGCCATTCACCAACAGCAATACTAAAGTCTGGAGTTACTTTACTATATGCCCTATATGGCCAATTATTAGAGTTCGTCAGAGCATTCACCATTAAAATACTTGTAGAACAGACAGAGGGATGCAACATTTTGTCGATGAGACAGAGGCTGAAGCTTAGATTACAGTTCAAGACCTATCAGATTGGCGACTCTCTTTTGGACCCTGTCAAGGAGTGAGAAACAAGTAGCAGATGCCCCAGCCCAAATGTGACATCAGTACTCCATACCTGGGCGAACGGTGGACTTATAGAGGTACAGGATACTTTCAGACGTAAGTAGCTTTCTAACACGGTAGAGAGAGCCCACCTTCTTCGCAGCAGCCTTGGCAATGCTCTAAATGTATCTATTCCAGTCTATGTTCCCTGTAAACGTTAGGCTGAGAAAGTACTTTCGGGTAATGTGTTCTTGGCCATTGCTATTGGTGGTAGTGAATGTTTCTTGTAATTACTGAAGGAAACAAGATTAATCTTAGCAGCATTTAATACGACCATCCACTTTTTGTCCCCATTCCACTACAGATTGGAAGTTATGCTTTAGTGTTTCTGCCATTTCCTTAGATGTGTGTTCCTTTGTTTCTCCTCGAACCTGTTATAGAGAGTGGTGTCATAAGCAAATATACCCACCTCAGAAACAATTTTATCAGGGAGGTCATTTATGAATATAAGGAAGAATAAAGACCCGAGGATAGACCATTGAGGTACTCCCGGCATTTATATCGTATTGTTTTGATGTATGACCGTCGAGGACAACCTGGATTTTTCTCTTATTAAAGAAGGATTTAATTACATTATGTATTCTTCCAGTGATACCATATGATCTAATTTTCCTTAGAAGACCATCGTGCCATATCCTGTCAAAAGCCTTAGATATATCGAGGGCTACCGCTCTACCCTCCACTGTTTTGTCCAGTGAACGGTATATGCGTTCAGAGATTACAGTGAGGATATCTGCTGTGGAACGGGCTTTCCTAAATCCATATTGATTGTCGGTCAGGAGTTTAGCAGCTGTAAGGTGATGGACTAGAGCTTGATTAATTAAGGACTCAAATATTTTGGCGAAAAGCGGGAGAAGGCTAATGGGGCGATAATTTAATGGGTCAGATCTTTCGCCAGAATTCTTGAAGACTGGTACCACAGAAGCGGTTTTCCAGCAGTCAGGAAAGCTAGATTCATTAAGGCATTTATTTTAAAGTTTGGAGAGAATTAGAGCAACCTCAGCGGAGCATTTTTTTTATAGGATAGCCGGGATGAGAGCGGATCTACATGCTTTTGAGGTATCTAGGTTTTGTATGATACCATGTACCTGAGAAGGGGTGATTTTCAAATCATCTAGTGTAGTGTCTGTCCGCAAAGGAAAGTTAGGGAGGGAGTGGTTTGCCGGGTCCAATGTGGAGTTTGATGCAGACCGGCTGGCGGGCAGGTTAGCCTTCTCGGTTGCCGTGCAAACAATCCCATCATTCTTTGACAGTGGGTTATCGTTGACTGCCGATTATTTACTACATTGTTATAGATTTTCCAAAAATTACGAGTTCCTAATTTCTGTGCTTCGAAGCGTTTTCTGGTGGTGTCAGTGTATTCTGGCTTAGCTGTCGCTATTTCTCTCTTACAATTACTTCTAGCTTCTACATACTTCTGTCTATTTGATCTGGGCTTATTTCGGTTGAATCTGCGGTACGCATGCTGCCTTTGAGCAATGGCAGCTGCATAAGTAGAAATAAACCATTGGGGAGAGTGCGGCTTGCTATAGAATTTCCGTGTGGGAACATGTGCTTCAATTGCAGTTTTGAACCATTCAGTGGTCTCATTTGCGCACTGTTCAGCTGGAAGAGAAAAGATATTTCCCCATGGGACATCTCTGATTAGATTCCTGATGGCTTCCCGGTCAGCCTTTTTGTAATACCTCGTTGTTTTGAACAGTGGGTTTTCAGTTTTGGGTCGAGAATTAAGGCGATATCTACATTTTATTACAGCGTGATCGGCATTCCCGAGTGAGCTGTGGGCATTAGTTATACAATCATCGGGAACTGTGGTCAGAAATGGATCTAGAAGTGAGGCATGCTTATCTTGTTGGTCTGGGAAACGTGTCGGAAATGTAACCGTCTGTGATAGGGAATGAGATATCGAGAAGCTATGTTTTGTGCTACCAGCCACGTCTGTGAAAGTAGAGAATCCAAGCCAGTTACTGCGGTCGACATTGAAGTCACCAAATACATGTACTTGTGCGCAAGTATCGGGGGAGAGTGCTATATCTATACTGTCAGAGACTTTGTTTATTAGAGTAGAGTCCTAGGTTGAGGGGGTTCGGTAGAGATATTACAAGTAGCTCATATTATGTTGCATTATATATCATTATTATTATCATTGCTATAATATAATATATATTTTTCATATTTATTATTAGTAGTAGTATTATTAGTCGTTGTTAATACTATTATTATTATTATTATTATTATTATTATTTTCTTATTATTATTATTATTATTATTATTATTATCATTATTACTATATTTATTTTATTGTAATTATTGTGGTTGTTTCGTTATTATTATCATCATTATTGTTGTTATCATTATTATTATCATTAGCATTATTATAATCATTATTATAATTATTTATTTATTATTATTGGCTACAAGGAGCTTTCACATAGGCCATCAAAGATCTCTCCTTGAAAACAGTTTTCCGTGTTTCCTGGAAGCTGAGTGACAACAAATCTCCCCAGATTTCCAGTACTCTCCACCTATTTCGATAACATTTGCAAATAAATTTGCATTATCGCAACAACTGTTTTCCATTGAATTCTGGTTAGCAGCGGTTATTGGTCTTCACTGGGATTTGAGTGGGAACAAGCCTTCCCAACGTCCCAGTTCTCTTCGCACTTATCCAGCGGAGATCTGGTTAGTGCTCTCTCCTCGATCTTTCCATCCCCTTGACTCTACTTGGCTGTTTAATCTCACTCTTTTTTTTTTGGGGGGGGGGCAGTGATGTGGTAATGGGGGATGGGGTTGGGTTACAGAACTTGTAGATATGCAGCTTCAATATTCTTGGCTCCGTGTAGCGGTTCATGTTTTGCGTCTGCAGCAATTTGTCTTGCCCGCGCTTGTTGCTTATGTGTGTTAGTCTCTACATTCAAGGGTTTTCCTTAATATTTCAGCTGTTTTCACTATTGTTGTTCGCTGTAGTTTTCCAGTGATTCCTCTGATTACAATTTCTCCCATTCTTTTTTCATCCTTATGAATCTTCTTCTTCTTCTTCTTTCTTTCTTTCCTTTTCACCTATATATTAGCTTAATCATTTTCTGTCATTTTTAAATACCATGTAACATCCCGATTAATTTTGTGCTGGAAACTTTTTACAATTTTCATTACAGATTTTCTATAAGCAATATCGTCTAAAAAATTCTCTGGTTACTTGGAACTACCTAACTGAAACATGCTCATGAATGTCTAGCGAGATATAAAGGCTTATGTAAAACAAATTAAACGTTTATCTTGACCATACTTTGGTATTGAGCACTCTTTTATGAACCTCGTTTAAAATACATTGGTTTCTTTACCTCTAGAAAATATTAACTTGGAATTATATATATATATATATATATATATATATATATATATATATATATATATATATAAAGCTGAACGTCTGTGTGTGTAAGTGTGTGTGTGTGTGTGTATGTGTGTGTGTCTGATCACGAATAGGCTCCTATATGGTAAACTATTTTAAATAACTGATTACATATAATGATAAAAGATGTATCGAGGATCAGGAATGGGTATGTTTGATCTGGCAGAACGGTGGTTCATAAAAATTGTGGGGTCTGCGTTCGAGCCTAGCCCCCAAAGTGTGGAAATAAAAAATGAAAAAAAAAACGTTTACAAGGGTTTTTGATATAGATGTACATAAGAATGCATTGATAAGTATGTTTAAAATTAAATAGTAACGGTATAATAAAATTGTGGGGTCTGCGTTCGCGCCTGTACTCCATGGAAATATGGCACAAATTTTAACAAAGATTTTCATATCTATTTGCGTAAGTATACTTTAATAATTATGTAAGTAAGTATACTTTAATAATTATGTTTCATGTTTGAAGAAATATGGTATAATAAATTATTGGGAGTTCGTTCGCGCCTGACCTACATAGAATATAAATATGCCACAAAGTTTAACAAGTTTTTTAAAAGGGGCGAGGGTCCACAATAACACCTTAAGTTTAATCTTAATTCAGATTAGCTTTTATTATTATTTTTTAGTTGAATCATATTGTGTCGAATAAATTCACCTCATGAATTCACGTTCTTATTAAAGTGAAAGCCAGAAAAAAATATCGTCGGAATTCTCGACACAAATTTGGATAACTCTGATTTATTCCTTCTCCACTTGCACGTGGCACTCTTTCGAAAATAGATAAATAGATAAATAATAAAAAATAAGAACGTTACTTGTTATCGTGTCAAAAGAAGGAAAAAAATCCTGCTCACGTGATTACGTGTCTTTTTAAAAACATTTATATAACCTTTTTATTTTTATTTATATATCTGTTTAAGCTGCTTTTTTGTCAGTGTACTAGAAGGAATTCAGTTGATTACAACCCTTTCTGCGTGTTCTTACACAATGTACATAGTACAACCCCGAATCCGACGGCGCAGTACTACACCGCTCAATACTGTAAAACTGAAACGAAGCTGTTCTGCTTGAAAAGGGGCGCCATTTTCTTCTTATTCATATTTATATCGATTCTTTGCTTAAAAAACTAAAGTAATAACGTGTTTACTTTTTTAATATCCCATTTTGCTTTTTCGGATTATTTTACTAAAGTAAGTTAAGCTTCAATATGAAACTGTTTTTGTTTCTTTGTTTTTCGATATTTCGTCGATATTATTTAGTAAGAGTGTTTAGCAGAAAAGCCAACAAACGACTACCCGACAAAATAAATATACAAGAAATAAATGTTACCATAGTCAATAAAAGTTCAGTTCATAGTTTTTAATGTTCTTTACTTTAAATAATTCTAGCGAACAGAAATTAAAACGAAATTTGAGGCGATAACTATTTAAATAAATTTTTATATAGACTACACATGCCATAATCGAATATTCCTCTCGCACAAATTAACGGAAAACATTAAATGTGTTCATAAATATTCCTTACGTTGACGAAACTCTCTTAAATTGTTAACACAGAATGCTCAGGTGTCCCCCTTACAATTGAAAACTGGGCTCTCCATTTCAAAGTCGCTGCCATTTTGATTTTTTAACCCGGTTAGTGAATTAAAAAAAAAAAAAATGTACACACTGCTTAAAAATACAAACCAATGAACTTTTCTATCATAAAAGTAGCTTTTATTGACTATGGTAACATTTATTTCTTGTATATTTATATTATTATATATATAACATGTTCTCTTTGTAAGGAAACATCATATTGTTGGTCATTCTTGGCTACGAATGGAAACAAAGTTAATATAAAAAAATATATTTTCGCGAAAATTATCTTTACTTTCATCATATTTTGTTTAGGGTAAAATTTTTGAGTATGAAAACCTATCTCTGTACAACCCCCTCCTTTTCATAACCTATCATACTTTCATCAAACACAGTCCATTTTCTGTAGGCTGTTTTTAACCCAGTCAACGACGGGTACTTCTGTTAGTATATATATATATATATATATATATATATATATATATACCATTTATATATATATATATATATATATATATATATATATATATACCATTTATATATATATATATATATATAGCCTTCAGCTTCTGCAGAGGCATAGGCTATCAACAACTTTGTAGATACTTTTGACACACAGCGCCTAGCCTTCCAAAATGGTCACCCATCTGGAACTGGCCAGGTTTTACTTTGCATAACTTCTGTGATCTGTCGAGAACCGGTGTTTCAATGTGATAGTGCCGTATATATAGCTATAATAGAGTAAAATATTTCCGATAGTATGAGTTTAAATGAACAAGTGAGACTTATCGTTTAATTTTTAAATATCACGTGACGTGGCATAATGGGTAATACTCATACACACCCAAATATACATATATATATATATATATATGTATATGTATGTTACTATTTTGAATTTATATATATATAGTTTTATAGTTCTACAATAAAAATGCAACTATGTCTACGTGTGTGTTAGTTCGTTCCTTATAGATTCTGAAATAGCTGAACAGGTTTTCTGGAAAATTTACAGAAGTTCAGTGTATAAGTCTGGGAATAATCTTAGTTAAGTTCGGTATCAAAATATCCCCAATAATTACCGATAATATATAACCAAAATAGTTATTTTTATTTATCTATCATCGATAAAGCTATTTTGTCCATGTCGTCGCTTAGCAACAATCATAGATGCAGTCATTGATGGACAGAAGTCTGAAGCTCAAGTAGCAACACTGTATCTATCTTCATCAATGATCTTCCGAATCATATTCTAAGGTCAGGCTCTCTCCTCCGCACTTTAGCATGTGATCCAACGTCATAAAAAAGATGGGTTAATTCCAATGCATCCAAAACCAAGCTTCGATTTTTACACCACCAATGCTCTGATTGGCTCTCGTCTCAAGGAATCACTCTGCTTTGACAAACTTTTGAAATGAGAGACTTACATCAGATTTATTGCCAACGTCACTAGAAAAATGGTCGCGTCTTTTTACCGATCCAGAAGGTATCCTATACCTGACGCAATCCTCCATATATATACATATATATATATATATATATATATATATATATATATATATATATATATATATATAAGCGCTAAATACGCCGTAAAATGGAGCAATGCTGCCACATATGGGGAGGAGCTACCCAGAATATCTACCCTGTCTTGACAGAGTTTAAAACCGGCCTGGGAAACGTGGTGGGGATGCCCTTTTTCTCCTTCTTTTAACCTTTTTCCAACGGCAGAGACGTTGCGAGCCTGTCTCTGCTTTACCGTTTTTTTTTTTCATGGCAACTGTTCACAAAAACATTCGTCAAGTTACGACCGCAGTCAACAAGTTCCCATACTCTCTCTCTCTCTCTCTCTCTCTCTCTCTCTCTCTCTCTCTCTCTCTCTCTCTGTGTCAAAATCTAAACGCAAATTCCATGAACAAAGCTTCTTTTCTTAGAAATGCTCGCCTGTGGGACTCTGTTCCACTGAACTGTTTCCCAGCTGACTACAAGATGATCATTGAGCTAGTGTAGCACCGACACGGAAACCAATTAACTAATATTCTAGAGTTTGACTAAAACGTAGGAAGGTCGGAGGTTACATCGACGGAAACGTTGTGACAATCACAACAGAAATGTGATCTGTTGTCCAAATAATACAAACCTATTATTCCGATTACTATTTTCATCTTGGTTGTTATTTTCACACCTTTCAGCCAATATAACTTCTGACGTTCTCCGAGCGAATCTTTTTCGAATGTGGAACTATATTGGACACCATATATAGCATATCGACCTGAACCTTTTATATCACTCATTAGGGTAGATTTTTCTCCTTCTCTCATCCATCCGGCGTATAAATGTTACTCTGTTAAGCTATTATGAGTTATTTTCGCCTGCAACATGGATCATGATATCAACCCCCAAGAAAATTCTCACTGTCATCTAAGCTTCAACCTCTGTCTCATCGACGAAATATTGCATCCCTCTGCTTGTTTTACAAGTATTTTAATAGTTGATGCTGCGAGGAACTCCAGGCCTTTTTCTCCCCTCTGCGTTAATACTCCCGACAAACCCGACAAGCAGCAAAGTCCCACCCCTACACAGCAGAGATCCCTAGATATAAGAAAGCATCTTACTCTAATAGTTTCTTCCCCAGAACTGCTAGACTTTGGAATTCCCTTTCCGGTTCCTGCTTCCCCAACTATACTGACATGTAGAAGTTCAAGTGTAATGCGAACAGACATCTTGCTGCTCAACTCCCTTCATAGTTTCCCTGCAACTTATGTCCCTGATAGTGCCCCCCTATATCGAAGTGGCACTGTGCCTTGTTTAGTGGTGAAAAGATAATAAATAAAATACATGTGAGAAATATTTGGAATCAAGTCTCCCCTTGCTGTTATTTAAGATCATTTGAGCAAGTTTTAGTAACCCTCCCATCAAGGCCAGAGGTTTTGAGGATATATATATATATATATATATATATATATATATATATATATATATGTGTGTGTGTGTGTGCGTGTGTGTGTGTGTGTGTGTGTACATTTATATGCAAAATGCTGGTTCCTGCTTCCCCAACTGAACTGACGTGCAGAAGTGCAAGTGTAATGTGAACTAACATCTTGCTGCCCAACTCCCTACATAGTATTCCTTCAACCCATGTTCCAACTTCCTACATAGTATCTCTTCAACCCATGTTCCCTAAAATGTAATAAAAAATCATGTTGAACTGATTGACTCTCAATGATGCTGCGCGTGTCTTGGGAACGGTAATCCGGATAATTTATAAAACTCAAGATTTAATTTTATATGGGTACGTGGTCGATCCTCGAAATGTATAAACATTTTAGCACTTCTCTTCAGTTAAAAAATTCACCAAATTAAGAACAGCAACCAAATTTTAATAAAATGTTCAGTATTTATTAATTAACGATCACAGCATATAATGCATTTATTTCTTTTTTTAATCATAGTAAAAATATATTGTTTTATCTAAACAAAAATACCTTTACTAAAGTTATAGTTTTATGTACGAAATAAAACGCATAAATTAATTTATGCTTTTTTTATGAAGATAAAGCATCGTAGATATTAATATTTTATTTTTAATATTTCAATAAGATTACAAAAAAAAAAAAACAACTAAATCTGTGTTAAGGAAATCTATATAAACTCGAAAAAGATTTTTTTCTCGAACTAACAATGTTATTTTTGAATTAAGCATTGTGTGTTCAATATTTTCACCGAAAAATAATACAATTGCAAAAAATAATTCACGTGCCTTTAATGACAATAGTTTTCTGAGAAAAAAATAAATGTAATTTTTATAACATTTCTCTTATACGCATGAACGTGGTACTTTCATTAATAAAAGAATCATTTTTTTTTCAATTTGAATTCCATTTAATCATAAATAAATGACTGTTTTAGTTTAAATTTCAATAAATAATAAAATTTAAGAATGAATTGAATAATGTAATAGTTAAAAGTGACGTTTTGAACGTTTTAAGAACGTTTTATTTCAAAGTCCAAGTAAAAGCATTTATAAACAAACATCACCAATAATTTCAGAGTATTATTGAATAAACATTTATAGCAAGTAAAACATGGTACTTTTTTAGAGAAAATTAAAGAAATGTTTCCGTGTGTACCTTCATAAATATTCTAATTAAATAAGCAACTCCTATTTTATTGGCCCTGGATGTGACCTTAAACTATATCCGATGGTGAGACCCCAGCTCACGGATTTTGGGGAGTTTGGAGCCACCCTTTAATTGCCATTGCTCCCAGGTCCACTCTGACTCGGAGTGGTAGTACCTGTTAGCGTCCCAACTATGGGTTAAATAGAAACCGACTTGAAAAAAACAAATGTATTTTATTAAAAAAACTGTTCTTCAAAATCACTGGATTCGGCATTAAATAACCTAAAAAGGGTTGATATGCCGTAAAACAAAAAACAACCAACCAACCTATTTTATTACAACAAAATTAGATTGATTAAAGGAAATTATTACACTTTTCGTGACCCGTAGTTTAGAGAAAATCATCTTTATTCATGTTTACATGGCCTTTTTTTTTTTTAATTTTTTTTAAGGTATGTACATTTTTCTTTAAATTGGTACCTTATGAGTTATAATTTACTAAGTATCACCGAAATAGTTTCAGAAAACTTGGTAAGTATTTTTCCAGGGGCTTTTAAAAATTGATTTATTCGGACTTGAAATTAAAAAAAAAATTATATTGTTTTTTTCGACATATTTTACTGTATTTTTTAACACACACAAATACACACATATGCACACACAAACACACACATACATATATATATATATATATATATATATATATATATATATATATATATATATATATATTACAATAGAAAAATGCGAGTATGAAAAGTAATATAGTTAAGCTTGAACATAGAAAAATAAAGGACTAGTTGTTAAAACTGTAAAAGAAAAGGACAAGATAGTCTAGCAAAAAATATAATAAATTTATAACTTAAAATATTGCCGCACAAAGAATTGATCACATAATGTTATAAATTGAATTTAAAAAACAAAATCCTTATGCTGCAATATTTTAAGTTATAAATTTATTATATTTTTACTAGAATATCTTGTCCTTTTCTTTTCCAGTTTTAACAACTAGTCCTTTACTTTTTCATGTTTAAGCTTAACCATATTACTTTTCATGCTCGCATTTTTCTATTGTAATCCATGATTTTCCAGGTTTCCAATAAATTCACTTGTTCTTTGTTTAATTTCTGTCATATTTTTGCCCCCATAAACATATATGTAATAACAATGTATGGCACTCGTCTGCTTTCAATAAGATACCTCCAATTATCTCCCTTGCATGGCTTTAGTCTGTCTGTTTCACGAGTTACTTCTCTTTTCATATATATATATATATATATATATATATATATATATATATATATATATATATATATATATATATATATATATATTCTTTTTGGAAGTGAACTAAAAATTTAGACGTAAACTAAAAAATGTAGAAGCCTGTTTTAATAAGCATATAAGTCTGTTTTCTTTGGCCATTGGCCAATACGTAACTTTTGGCTTTTCTTTCTTACGTAATCCTAATTATAATCAAAAAGAAAAAAAAAACGGTTTAGAGTCGGTGTCATTAAGGATTTTTTTTCCTTCGACACCAAGACCAACAGAATCCCGTTCCTGTCTAAAATTACTTTCTTTTTCTAGCGGTATATTGATTGTCCTCTAAAAAGGCCACCGTTCCACGCTTTGCCTTCTCTTTTTGAGAAGGGGTTGGTTTATTGCTTATCGCCTGAGGTGCACCTACTAGGAAATGCTGACAGACATTTTCTTTTTGCAGGCCACAGTGCTCTTTAATTTCTATTTCTTTGTGTCATATCACCCCCTCCGTGGGATGGAGATAAATACCTTCTATAAAAATGACAGATTATTTTATCGTTTCGTATTATTTGCGATTTTTCGACTACTGGTCTCATCTTGAGTGTAATTTTAGTTTCAATGGTTATAACCTCCGACCTTCTTCAGATGTAATTTGTCGAATTCGACAATCTGGACTGAATTTCGAATGGACCCCTTTATTTACATCATGAGGCAAGCATGCTCTCACCAGGCTAGCATGCTCTTGTTCCGTCAACCAGGATTGGATAGAGGTCCTTAGTAATTTTCGGTGGCACACACTGAGAATTGAGCCTGCAACCCTGACCTTTACAATTGATTTTTTCAAGTACTCTAAACACTGCGTCACGGATACTTACGTTGTAAAAATAACACTCAAGATGAGAACAGTAGTCCGAAGAATGTAAACAATACGAATAACCAATCCTCATCTAAAAAAATCAGAAACTTAACATTTTATGAATATTTTTCATAACTACAAAAAATAAATGAGTAAAGAAAGAAAAAATAAATTAATTAAACGGTAAAAATAAAATCAAAATAAAAGATTAAAAAAAAAAAACTACTCCTGGCCGAGTAACATGAGGAAAAAAAAAACAACCTTAATGCAAGGGTTGAATGGCGCACTACGAAATATTTATGAATGAATGAGTAATGAATGATGGGTCTAAATGGGAGCTGCTACGTTTTTCTGCGTGGGCGGTAGTTTGCGTGGGTTGGTCGGAAAGGGAACTCAGACAGAATCGATGAGGCTGAATAAATGATGAATGCAATTGTCGCTGCGAAGCGATTTTCAAAAGGTGCAAAATCGGGTCAGGTGACGGGGAGAAGATAATCCCTAGGTGGGAGTATTCTTCCTGCGCTTGCTCATTTCCTGTTTGTTTCTTTTTACTAAATTAAGTCTCACTTTGATTCAACTTTTCTTTTTTTTTTTAATTTTTTGCTTCTTTCGGATTTGTTTGTTTATTATTAACTATTTTATCATCCACTTCGCCTGCTACCCTTTTCTCGGTTTAAATCATCATCATCATCATCATCATCATCATCATCATCATCATCATCATCATCATCACTTACTCACTAAGAGTAGTCACACAGTCCATCATCAAAGATTTCCCCTTTGAGAACAACTTGTGTTGTTCTCTGGAGTCTGAGTGACAACAAGTCTCCCCATATTTTCAGTACTCTCCATCTCTTTTGATAACTTTTGCAGATGAATTTGTGTTATCGCGACAGTCGCTTACCGTTGATTCCTCATCGGCAACGACCATTGGTCTTTACTAGAATTTGGATGGCAATAAACCTCCCCAAGGTCCCAGTCTTCTTTGCACTTACCCAACGGAGGTCTGGTTAGTGCTTACTCTCATCGGTCTTTACTCACCCTCGTACACTTTTCTCCTTACTCCTCTCTTACCTTTTCGTCTCTTTCCTTTCTCCACCCCCATCATCATCATCATCATCATCATCATCATCATCATCATCATCATCATCATCATCATCAATTTTATTTTACTATCTCACTATTTCATAGTTCTTCTCTTTCTTTATGTCTTTTTCTATCTTTCTCCCTCGCGTGCCTTACAAATCTTTTCTATCCATTCTTATTTCAATTTTTCAATTGCGCATCATCATCATCATCATCATCATCATCACCATCATCATCATCATCATCATCATCATCATCATCATCATCAACAACAACAGCAGCAGCAGCAGCAGCAGTTTTCGAGTTCTTTTCTCCCCCCCCCGCCAATCAATCTCTCTCACTCTCTCTCTTGCTCTCTCTCTATCTCTCTCTCTATCTCTCTTCTCGTGCTTCTTACAAATCTTTTCAATTGCGCATCATCATCATCATCATCATCATCATCATCATCATCATCATCATCATCATCATCATCATCATCATCATCAATGTCACTGTCGTCGTCATCAACCGTCACCATCAAAGACAGCTTTTTCTACTGCCACTGCCGCCACTACCACTGCTACCACGAAGACTTCTAAAGCAACCGCCGCCGCCGCCGCCGCCGCCGCCGCCATCACGCCGCTTCCACCGCTTCTGCCATACAAAGTTCTGGTAGCGATGGAGGCGGCGGGGTCGGTGGAAACTAACTACCTCCACTGCCATCGTTCTTATAAGTTTATGCTCCCACTACCACCACCATCACCATCACCAACAGTGCTGCAACGCATCAACACTCCTCCACCACCGCCACCTCAATAACGATCCGTAATCACGCCGCGTTTGACGATGAGAGGCACCGCCTCAAAAAATATGAAGTTTTGTGGGGGTGTCGAGGGAGGCGGGCAAGAAAAAAGATAAAGAAAGAAAAAACGAAGAAAAGAAGGAAAAACTTGAAACATCAAACGTCCAATTAAAATAATTAAAAACACAAACACTATATATATATATATATATATATATATATATATATATATATATATATATATATATATATATATCAGGTTAATATTTTTATACAGGCGAAGGAAGCAATAAATTTTAACGAGGTTCATAACAAAGTGCTCAGAGCCAAAGTAGAGCAAGATATACTTTATATTTGTTTTAAATAAGTATTTGTATGTCAGAATATTTTTTTACCGAGTATTCCAAATAACTTTCACGGCAATAAACATAAGTCAGCCATATTAGAATCTATTATTAATGGATAAAAAAAGAATGCATGTTAAATAATATGATCGAACACTGCGTGAAATTATTGTCTGCACTTGTTTTATCATAAAAAAAAATCACGAAGATAGTTGACTTTTTCCTTTAAAATTTAATTTAAGTCAGAACTTCAGTTTAATTCGATAGTTTGAAGGCTTCAAAATTATTTTCGAATACGAGAATGTCACGCTAGTCAAGACATGTCAGCCATTTGTAGTATAGGGTCTTACCTTATTAAAAAAACGTGTCTGATTCTTCTTCTAGCGTGATAGTTTTTACATTTGAAAATAGTTTTTCTAATCCTTTAAACTGTGGAAAAAAAAATCTTATATTTTTATTTACCTCCCCACGAGGGCAGAGTTAAACACAAGATCGATTTTTAATGTGAAGGTAACCCAGTTACTACAAATGGGGCACTAATGATTGAGGAAATAAAATTAAAATTATCTGAGTCTAGAATGGGTTTTCCTTCACTGATAGAGTACAGAAAAACATAAAGAGTATTACAAAACAGATACTACGCTTTGACACTGGCGTGAATTCAAGTTTAGGAGCAAAAGTCAAATAATTCGTTTTATTTATTTATTTACTTATTTATTTTATTTTATTTATTATTTATTTTTAAACATCATATGGCTAAATATATGCATGCGTCTTTGCCGTATAAAAGAACCAAATATTTAGAGTTATAAAGACACGATTGTGTGTGAATCTATACATCGCTATAGGCGTATTTTTCTCACTCAAGTGTTTGGAAACTTTACTTACATAATTTTTATATTGCTGTAAATATTTTACGAACACCATTCATATATGTATGGGTATGTATATGCATACACTATATATATGTATATATATATATACATATACATATACATATATATATATATATATACATACATATATATATATATATATATATAGAGAGAGAGAGAGAGAGAGAGGGAGAGAGAGAGAGAGAGAGAATAAATGGCAAAAATTATATTCCAAAATTCCTGATGTTAACCATCTTATAATTTATTCCTTTAATTCAGTAGACTTATACAATTCTTGACAGTATCTGTTTCGTAGCGCAAAATCAATCACTTAATTATTTATCAATCAGTGAATCTATTATGCCCTTAACTCATCAGAAGAAATTGCAACAATTAATCCGTCAAAACGAATTGAAGTGTGATTTGACATGATTAAAATCCGAAAATTGGAAGAGAGACTGCAAATACCTTTTTATTTTTCCATTGCACCATATTAAATTATATATATATATATATATATATATATATATATATATATATATATGCATTATATATATGCACTATATATATGCATATGCATACACTATATATATACATATGCATATACTATATATATATATATATGCATACACTATATATATATGCATATGCATACCAACATATATATATGCATATGCATACCAACATATATATATGCATATGCATACCAACATATATATATATGCATATGCATACCAACATATATATACATATATATATATATATATATATATATATATATATATATATATATATATATATATACGAGTATATCTATCCATGCACTTATAATTGTTTTACATAAGCGTAAATATGTCGCTACACATTCATGAGCATTTTTTTTGGTTAGCCAATTAAAGGTAATTAGAGATCTCTTCAGGCGATATTGCTTATACAAATGTTCAATCAGTAACTGTATAAGCAATATTGCCTGAAGAGGTCTTTAGTTACTGATAACTGGCTGACTGAAATATGCTCATGAATGTGTAGTGACATATAAATGCTTATGTAAAACAAATAAGTGTATCTTGCCCTACTTCAGTATTGAGCACTGTTGAACTAACTTCGTTAAAACTTTATTGGTTGTCTCACCTCTTAAAATATTAACCTAGAATTATCTATTCACACACACACACACACACACACACACACACACACACACACATATATATATATATATATATATATATATATATTTCTGTAGAAATATATTTTCTTATAATATATATAAATCCTTATTTAAGAAGCTTAATATAATTACAGAGCAATATAGTGAATAAATGACAAAAAAACTATATTCAGAAATTTATGATGTTGACCATCTTATAATATATTCCTTAAATTCAGTTGACATTTACAGTTCTTGACAGTATCTGTATCGTAGCTTACAATCAAGCCTTAATTATTATATGAATCAGTGAATCTAATTTTGACGGTTTGGTTGTAGCTATTTCTTCTGATGAGTTAAGGGCATAATAGATTCACTGATTGATATATTAAAGTTATTGGTTTTGCGCTACGAAACAGATACTGTCACGAATCGTAAATGTCAACTGAATAAATGGAATAAATTATAAGATGGTAACCATCATGAATTTTGGAATATAGTTTTTTTTTGTCATTTATTCACTATATATATATATATATATATATATATATATATATATATATATATGTGTGTGTGTATATATATATATATATATATATATATATATATATATATATATTTCAAGACTATATATACATTTTCCAAATGTAGACCAGTGGTTTCATTGTCTTGAATCATATTGGAAGCAATTGTGCACTTTATTTGCTTTCTTTTTATCGCCTCCTGACACGCTATATATATATATATATATATATATATATATATATATATATATATATATATATATATATATATATATATATATATATATATAAAATAAAATAAAAATTACAATTAACTTTACCAAAATGATTCAAGACGGTAAAATTAAAGTATATTATAAATATTAAAGAATTAATATTTATAAAATTATCTCAGCCAGATATAAAAGCTCGATAAAACAAAATAGGATATAGAGCTTCACTTTTTTTTTGTTTTCAAGTAAGATCTTTGACTTACTTGTTGTTTCATCAAATACTTCTGCATGCAAAATCCGATCCCGCATTTTGCCAATTCCTACCCTCTGACGAGAAGGAAAGTATTTCTTCGAAACTCCGTGGATTAAGGACTATCCATTTATCTAGTGTTTCCTTTTCAGATTAAATATGTTGTTAACTCATTTCAAAGTGTTTTTTAACATATTTTATTAACTGTTTGCTCATATATATATATATATATATATATATATAAATATATATATATACATACATACATATATATACATACCTATATATATATACATACATATATATACATATACATATATGTATAATTATTATATATATATATAATATATAATTATATATATATATATATATATATAATTATTACAGTAAATAATTATATATACATGGCCAAAAGTAGGTGGACAGTAAAAACTGTTTATTTAAAGCTAGTTATAATAAAAAGTGCATTAATATAACTGCTACATTAAACTATTCAAATATTGTGTCCACCTACATTTGGTTTAACATATATATATATATATATATATATATATATATATATATATATATATATATATATATATATATATATATATATATATATATATATATATAGGGAAGATTAATCGGAATCGGAAAAATCGGAGCTTTTCGGGGTATCGAAATGGAAAAAATTTGAACCTATTTTCCGATGCCAAAACCGACTTTTTAAATAAAACTCTTTTTATTTTATTTTGGTTTAAGAAACATCTTTCACCGCTGAAGGTAATAATAAAATAATAAATATTTATTCATTTAAACTTCCAGTAAAGCTAAAATCTCTAGATCACCCCCCTCTCACAAGTGGGTTTTTACGTTTGAGAAAATATGGACACATTTAAGATGTGTTCTGACGGTAATCTTGACAAAATAACAATTTTATAGTTAAATATTTAGAGATTTATAAAGAATCGGAATCGGTAATTGTATCGGAATCGGCAATTTCGTACGGAATATATATATATATATATATATATATATATATATATATATATATATATATATATATATATATATTCCGTACGAAATTATATATATATATATATATATATATATATATATATTCCGTACGAAATTAGAGAGAGAGAGAGAGAGAGAGAGAGAGAGAGAGAGAGAGAGAGAGAGAGAGAGACGTTATAGAAGTATAATATAACAGAAGATGTAGATATATAAGTTATGAAATATATATGGCAATTAAGCTGCACAGGATTTTTCGCGTTTCATTTCCGTAAATATTTTATGATTTTATAATTTCTTATTCTCATGGCGATATAGAAATTTTAATGAAAATGTAATAGTATTAAAATTTAGATTAATAGTTTGGTTTGATTTGATTTACGGCATTTCAACCAGAAGCGGCTTATTTAATCCCGAATATAATTGTCAAATTTAATCCTTATAGGTTGGATAACTGTTTTAGATTCTTAGAAAACATGGAACTCTTTTCGTTTGTTTCGCAACGTAAACAAGTATCCGTTTCTCCCAGAAAACATTCCCTTTAGAATGAAATGTCAGTAAGTGTCGGAACATGTCTCTTCGGGGTTCTTATGTAGTTGTTGTCTCCCTGTTTCTACTTTCGTTTATTTTTTATTTTTATTTTTTTGTCGCTTACATGCCCTTATTATTAGCTCTTAGCAATGGGTGGACATCAATGGATTTCTTTTATTTTTTATATTTTGTTACCAAAACGGTCATTAATAATTTTTTTTTAAGGTTAACCAATTCCAAACGGATATGAATTATTGCACAGTAAAAATAATTAATCGAAAACAAATATCATTTTTCTGATTTCGAATCGTTTAATCAAATAGAAATTCCATTTTTGTACTTCATTATTAAAAAAGATATTCTAGCAAATTATGCCACAATTTAATAAACAAAAAATATAATGAAAATTGAATTTAATTTTTAAATACTAGGAAGATAACTATATTTTCACATTTGGTAATTTTTTTGAAAATGCAACTTAAATAATTCGAAATAAGAAAAATTATGCTGGCTTAAACAGAGCTGAGAAGGAAAAGATAATGAAATACCAAAGTCTTAGGTTCGATATAAAAAGAAACTGGAATCTTAGGAAGATCATTCCAGTAATTACAGGAGCAACGAGAATTTCAAAAATTACCTCGTACATATACCCGGTGAACCAAGTGCAAGGGAGATTAAAATAATTGCTCTCCAAGGTACGGTTAAAAGCTTTAAAAGATCTTTCGAATGGAATATATGAGATAGTGGGTGAATGTCTGGCATGCGGTAGAATAGCCCATTCCCAGCTTGAACAAAATAATAATGAAATTGAAAGAAAAAAGAGAAAAAATAAGGAAAAAATACAATTGTATTAAACGAAATAATTTGTATTCAACGCTGTATTGAAAGTTCATAAAAGCTTCGTAAATCACCATTTTTTTTAATTATATAATCATCCAAAATTTACTCTACTATTATATTAAAAAAAAAGGAACTTTGTATGTGTGTCTGTGCGGCTGTGAATTCGTTCCCTATGAAATCTATTTTTATGTAAAAGGGTTTTTTCGCTGGACTTTTCGGTCGGCTCATTCCTTCTTAAAACTTTTTATATCACGTCTAAATGATAATATATATATGAGTTACGAACCGGGGTCGCCTGTCTATTTAATTAGCCCAACTTTCACGCGCTATTTTTTCCAAATTTTTAGAGCGTCCCGTGTCTCTTTCACTTTTCAGTATAAAACAAGCGAAAACTGGCTTGCAGCCGCGTCATGTTTCAAGGTCAAACATCACGCGACTTAAGGTTCTCGCACCTGTTAATTTCATTTTATAAACGTTAAATTAAGAGGCTTTTCATTCATCTTCTCTCCTGGCCGAGATGGCTAGGTCCCAGGGTTTTCTTTTTATCATTTCGTTTCCATCTCCACGTCAAAGGTTTGGGGTTCAAGCCTACATTCCTACTAAAACTTTTTTTTCTTTTACACCTCCAAACACCCGGCCAACGATTTTTTTTAAAACAGTGTTGTTCTGATAACCTTCCATCCCCCCACAACACACACACCTACAAACACCCGGGCCACGCCGTGTACCCCCCCCCGCTAGTTATATATAAAAATACTTTTATAAAATCAACAGGTTCTCTACAGTGCAATGTAGACTACAATATGTTGTGCACTTAGTCACGGCGAGGTAATCAATCGATTTGGTTGAAAAATAGGCTATTTCATCGATTTGATGACAATAAAAATGTGGGAGTGTGATTCGTTGATGATCATTCAATCCCTGAACTAATTATAACAATTATTATCAACTAATATAAACTTTACATGCACATGTTTCAAGTATGAAAAATACTTATGGCAATTAAGCTGCACAAATCATCAGGATAATTACATTTACATTGAACCAAATATATAGCAACGCAATTAGTACGATGAATTCCTTTGGGAATGAAACATAAAGGTCTCCATCGAACTTACTTGCGATGAGTATATTTTTAGTAAATCTGCGAGGGGCATACCAAAAGTAATGGCTCCTGTTTTTATTCTGCCCGAATGGACGAGAAGGGTTTATACAATGCATCATTATGATGTTTACACTTAAGCATTCATGAACTAAAAGGCTCATCTCTCTGTTGCAGATATTGGCGGTGTGAGACTCGAAGAAAGTCACCGCTGTCATGGATGTGTGTCAAGAGCAGAGATGTGTCATTCAATTACTGGCAAAGGTGCATAAAAAATGGTGATGACTATGTAGAAAAGTAAATTCTGGAACACGACAAATCGCTCGTTTTAATGGTAACATCTCCGTCTTCGTAGCGTTTCAACCTTTGAGTTAAAAAATAGGAGGCTTTACTTTTGAAATGATCCATACATATACATATATATGTATGTATAATATATATATATATATATATATATATATATATATATATATATATATATATATATATATATATATAGTGGATGATTATATTTAAAAAACAATATATATATATGCCGCTCCCATATTTGTGGGTACCAAATTAGTAAAAGGGAAAATTATTCCTAATTCGCATTTAGGTAAAAATGCATTTTCGTATAAATAATTGAATTCATCAAAAAACGTATCGCAAAAACAAAAACAAATAAATAACACACACATACACACACACACACACATATATATATATATATACAAAATTTTTGACCTAATTACTATTTCGTAATCAGGCTCTAAAATTTAAATAACAACAAGCTATTTCGGGCCAATATCACAGTGTAGTATATGTTCCTATGCTACACTTTACATTTTCTGTCCTCGGTCAGTGGAGGAGAAATCCTTCATGGAGAAGAAATAATTCATCACCGAGACAAATTTTATTTTTGTTCTTATCCAGAATGTCCCGTTTTTTGGAGTAGCTGGATTTATCTCCACATTAAAAACCGACCTTTTAAGTAAATGGGAACACCGTATGTCCTTGCGCATATATGTTTCAAGAGTGCATTTTTAATGATCACATCTTCTGTACAAAAGAAAACTCGGATAAGGAGAAGGAAACTCTGATGTAAAAACCTGCGGTCTACTGCATACTCTGTCCTGTGCCAGGCATCTGCACCGACAAAGTTTAGCAGTAATACCAAAAATGTAGTTGGTTCGACACAAAGCCTTCGCCACTAAAAACAAATCATCTGTGTGGATTTCCGAGCAGCTTAGTTGTTGTGGCGGAAAGCTCACACATCGAAATCGACGAGAGAGTCCATCATATTCGCTGAAAACCTGAAACAATATATTTATCAATACTTATAATAAAGCTATGCTTAATAAACATAGAAAAGAGGCTTGCTTTTTTCTATTGTTCTTGGCCTTCGGACTGGGATTTTTTTTTTCCCCGCCCTCGACACAAATGAATTATTGTACCATTTTTATTGTTATCTTGCTTTATTTTTACACGTCAATAAAAAATGTTTTTAAAAAAATTGGGAGTTAAGTAGGATGTCCCCCAGTATGAAAGAGTGAATGTGGTATTATGGTGAAAGATACTAGCTGGGAGAAACTTTTGATTTTGTTTAGTTCTGGAGTGACAAGGATGACCAACGACACCCACAATCCCCCCTTTTGAGTTGGCCATGTGCCTAAGTTTTTTGTTCATTGTTGATTTTCAATGTATCTTTAACATGAATAAAGTATTTAATATCTCAAAGGGTAGTATCTGTTTCGGCAGATACTGCAAGCAAAGACCACATGTGGGGGCAACCCCACATATAAGACCTGGGTCAATGTAGGGGAAACCCTTCATACCAATTGTCACTATCAAGCTCCCCTACTCCCCGGGGGAGTTGGTCCCCATTTTCCCTTCACTCCTCACATTAAAAATCAGCCTTGTGCCTAATTTGCTCGATGGGGGAGCAAATAAATATCTTGGCCTTCGGGCCGGGATCAAAGTGTAGTATCTGTTCTGCAGATGCTGCACTTAAGATAATTTGTACCAGTCAATGGAGGGGAAACCCTCTATACTGAGACAATTATTATTTTTGGTAACCAGAGTGCCCCCTTTTTGCCTACTTTTAGAGGAGCTGGTTTTTACCCCACATTAAAAACGGCCCTGTGCCTAATTTGCTTTGACGGGGAAGCAACCAGAATAAGACCGGAATAAGTAATTGCAGAATAAGTAATTATAATTAAATACTGGGGGTATGTCTAATAAAGCAAAAGGAAAAAAAATATCTATTTGAATAGTTATTAGTAAAAGTTATTGTTAACAGAAAATCTTGTTAGTTTATAGAATGGAGCGTTGAAAAGAGTTATTGGTTTATCATTAAATAACGGAAGACACGTTGATCTGCCGCAAAATCGAAATACCACAGAATTTAGTTTCAATTGTAACGCAACTACTTTCATTTCGCCTTTTGGTCAAGATAAAAGTACGGGGTTGGGTGGGTCCTACTAACACCCCCCCTTTTTTTACCCCCAACCCGCCCTCGACACAAATGAATTATTGTACCATTTTTATTGTTATCTTTTTGTTTGTTTTTACACGTCAATAAAAAATGTTTTACACGTCAATAAAAGATGTTTTAAAAATTGGGAGTTAAGTAGGATGTCCCCCAGTATGAAAGGGTGAATGCGGTATTATGGTGAAAGATACTAGCTGGGAGAAACTTTTGATTCTGTTTAGTTCTGGAGTAACAAGGATGACCAACGACACCCACAATCTCCCCTTTTGAGTTGGCCATGTGCCTAAGTTTTTTGTCCATTGTTGATTTTCAATGTATTTTAACATGAATAAAGGATTTAATATCTCAAAGTGTAGTATCTGTTCTCCAGACGCTGCACTTCAATTTCTTGTTCTCTTTTCGGTGGAGGAGCAGTCCTTCACGACTGAGACAATTTTTTATTTTTGTACCTTTTCTCCACGTTAAAAAACGACCCTGGTGTCTAACTCTGTCCCGTGGGGAGACATTGTACTTTCATAAATATCAGTTAAAATGATAACCTTATATAGAGACAATTTTACAAAAATTAACCGATGTTTTTTTTTTTTTTTTTTTTTCAGTCATTTTAAAGTAATTTCTATTTCATATGTTTGTGGACTTTCATATTAAAAATAATTTTGCTTTTTGTCTGTGCACTCGTTTTAGTAAAAAAAAAAAATCCTTGCAAAGTAATCATTTGCTATATTTCTTTGTACATACCGTTCATTCATTTTTTTTTAATTTATTAATCAAACGTACATGTTAAGATTCATTCATAACGTAAATTTTAAAATTCATTCATAAAACTCACACGCGTTTCTCATTCATTACTTCGTATACACCCACATTCATTTACTCCTGCTTTATTCCATTCATGGTATTCTGCGCCCTACATCAATGACTTGAGACTATTCGTACACTAAACTGCTATTTTCTTGTGCACCTCTTTCCCTCTTAATCTCTCTCGCTCTCTCCCTCTCCCTCTCGCTCAATTTGTCTATCTATCTACCTATTATCTATCTACCTCATATGTGTGTATATATATATATATATATATATATATATATATATATATATATAAGTAGCGGTGGTAGTCATAATAGTAGTAGTAGCGTTGTAATTGTAGTAGTAGTAGTAGTAGTAGTAGTAGTAGTAGTAATTATACTCACTAGGAGTTTTCACATGCAGTCATCATCAGTGATAGCTCACATTTGTGGTGTTCCCTGGTGTCTGAGTGACATCAATTCTCCCGAGATTTCTACCACACTCTATCGCTTTCGAATCGTTTCGCATTATTGCAACAGTCGTTTATCATTGGTTTTCTCTAGATTTTGATTGGTAATAAGTCCGCCCAGCTGAGGTTGTTGTTGAGTGAGTCGGTTATTTTTTTATTTGCAGGGAGAGGACGACTTGATGGGATTTCTCACAGCTTCAGTTCTTTTAGTACTGTACTGTATTCACCCTAGACGGGTTGAAACGGATTCTTCCGAAGGAGGAATTTTCATGGGAATATACAAATTCACAAGCGATTCCAAGTCGCATGCATATCCCTGTCAGAGGAGAAGACGACACTAGCTTTTTCCAGTTCCTGGTTTAGGCTCGTGTAATGTTTATATATATATATATATATATATATATATATATATATATATATATATATATATATATATATATATATATATATATATATATATATATATATATATAATTAATAAGTATGTAGTATATCCGGTTGAATCATGACGCAATTTTATATGGATAAACAATATTTATTGTTTAAAATTATCTAATTTTAAACAATAAATATTGTTTATCCATATAAAACTGCGTTATTATTTGACTTTCAAATCTATATAATACATACGTATTCATTTAAAACTTTAATCGACGCTTCTATCACGGAATCTACAAGCTAATATATATATATATATATATATATATATATATATATATATATATATATATATATATATATATATATACTCGGGTTTTTTTTTATATTCAAAAGTAATGGACTAATGAATTCAACGAGGTTGTTAGATAGTGCTCAATAAAAAGAGCTGATAATACTTGTTTATACAACAATAAACAAGTATATATATATATATATATATATATATATATATATATATATATATATATCATTCCATTTTTATTTCAACGTACCTGTGAATGGTGAAAGTCAATTGGTGATGTAGCTTGCTTTCCGCACTGAAGGATTTTCCATATGATGTCGGATGTTTTTTTTCATCGCAGTACATTGCGTGGCCAATCTTTCCTTTGATTCGAAATTCTCTTAGTCTTTATTTTTCAAGTTGTTTGTTTAGATTATTCCTAGTGCTCCTAAAATTATTGGCATTATAGTCATTTGCTTTTTATTCGACATTCCTTTCAATTCTCTATAAAGATCCAGGAATTTGCTTCGTTTTACTGCACCCTTGATCTTCACCCTTTGAACTGCT